>NC_079415.1:11313236-11358236 GCF_026213295.1 Gadus chalcogrammus
GCAGGGTCACACAGACATCGTCAGCTTGCTCCTGAAACACGGGGCCCCCCCCAACGAGATCACCACGGTGAGCTCCCGGGCCGAACCCCCTCTCATAGTCCTAAAGACTGCCCCTTCAGACTTCTTCTTTTTTTTTGGGGGGGGGGGGGGGTTTCAGGCACACGTTTCCAGTCTTTATCTTATATTCAACATAGATACCGAAAGTACTAGCGATAAATAATCACGATGCAGTGATTATTAACTTGCAAACACCTGCTACCGCGGCGGGTCCCTTTGGACAGACACGTCAAGTGATGATGTCCTTCCATAACTACCTTCCCTCGCATATGAACTGCTGCGTGGTGAGTCTCAAGGGCGAAGTGTGCCACTGTGTCCGTACTCTAGCTATTTGATCTTTATCTTTATTACACCATTATCGTTATAATCTCCGCCTGGAGGATGATGGTTTTCTTTGACAGCGGCGTCCCTTATTGTCTGCTCCTTTGCCCCTTTGATACTGAGCGATGTCACAGTCGTCTTAAGATGAATATATACTGACTTGGATATTTCACTCTCTTGCATCACAGTGCAAAATAAGGGGCAGACTGTGTTCAACTGCTTTATAATAGTTTCATAAAGGTGTAATAGTGAAAGAATAATGTATGCTATCACGAGAACATTTTACGAAAAATGTATAATATACGTAATATTAAAATATTGTTTATAAGTGTGTAATGTACTAATGAGGCGATTGAAGGTAGATATTTTTAGATATATATACATATATAAAGGCAGAAACAATGAGGAGAATAGAAAACTTCACTTCCCAAATGAAAATGTTTACATGTTCTTTGGGAACACGTAATGGATAAAGGAATCTTAATGGAGAAATGTCATGTGATGGTGGTGTTGATTGAGTGTTATTTATGTAGTTTACTTGACATTAGCATCTTAAGTCTGCTGTAGCCCTAATTGGCTATTAACACAAACACAAAGTCACACCAGCGGTGGTGAACAGTAAAATGTGGAGGTTTCCAAACGAAAACATGCAAAATGGAGGCCGGTGTAGAAATACTAACATTTAAAGCCCCTGCTGAATGGGACATGATGCCTAGCTCCCCCCTTCAGTTTTGTGTTTCAGACCACACTCTGTGCCGCCTCTCCCTGCTGGAGCCCTGCTCCAATATAACATAGGATGGTCGCTCGATCCCAGATTATATTTAACAACCCTCCATTTTTGGCCTGTCTAGAACGGGACGTCCCCCCTGGGCATCGCCAAGCGCCTGGGATACATCTCTGTTATCGACGTGCTCAAATTGGTCACCGAGGAGTCTGTTTCTGCGGTGAGCAGCAAATAGATCTGCACGCTCGCACGCACACTCACACACACATACATACATACACATGCACACACACACACACACACACACACACACACACACAAACACACACACAGACACATGCTAGTTGATTAGCATGCCCACATGGATGAACAACGCAGTAAACACACACGCACAAACACACACACACACACACACACACACACACACACACACACACACACACACACACACACACACACACACACACACACACACACACACACACACACACACACACACACTCACACAGGCGCATACACACACATGCTGGTTGATTAGCATGCACACATGGATGAACAACGAAGACACAAACACACACAAGGGTTCACACGCATGACTTGCAGCGTAACAACCTAGAAACTGGGACCAGGACTCCACTGATACGACACACAAACAACACTACTTCTTCCAGCATCCAGCTGGGTTTGTGAGTGGCTGTTAACTTTTGACAAGGACTAAAAGAAGATTTGTTGTTTCCTTTTCTTATCTCTCTCTCTCTCTCTCTCTCTCTCTCTCTCTCTCTCCTTCGCTTATCGTCATTTCCTCACGGAAGATCACGACTGAGAAGCATCGAATGAGTTTCCCTGAGACTGTGGATGAGATTTTGGATGTTTCAGAGGACGAAGGTATGAGGCTCTTTTGTTGCATTCTTTAACATAATCCTTTAGATGAGATGATGATGCTGCTCTGTGGGGTTGTGTAGACTCGCATTGCACGGTACAAAAAATAATGCATGACCAAGCTTCTTAACTACCTCTTTTCCCCCACTGTGCTTCGTAGGGGTTGCCCAGCTTACCTTAGGTAGGACCGCTGTCTCTGTTCTGCCTGTCCGACACCTAAAGTGTACTTTGTGGCTTCATTGTGGATTTGCGCTGACTCTCGGCGTCACTAACCGTGTGGAAAAAAATTATTTACCTCAAACTCCAACGTCCAGCTCTGTTGTATTGTTGTTCTTGGCTTTCGATTCTCTCTCTCTCTCTCTCTCTCTCTCTCTCTCTCGCTCTCTCTCCCTCTCTCGCTCTCTCGCTCTCTCTTTCTCTCTCTCTCTCTCTCTCTCCTCTCTCTCCACCTCACTCTGTCTCTCTCCCCCCCTCTTTCTCTCTCTCTCTCTCTCTCTCTCTCTCTCTCTCTCTCTCTCTCTCTCTCTCTCTCTCTCTCTCTCTCTCTCTCTCTCTCTCTCTCTCTCTCTCTCTCTCTCTCTCTCTCTCTCTCTCTCTCTCTCCCTTCAGTTGTTTACGACGTAGCGTGGTAACAATGTGTCTGTGTATTATACCGTTGGCATGTCTGTCTGAGTGTGGGTGTTTTGTTTTTAAAAGGCCTCCATTTCTGCGGGTGGGGGGGGGGGGGGCATTATTGTGGTGCTGACCGCGTTGCTGTGCCTTTTCAAACAATGTTGTGCTCGTGCTCATTGTGGTGGATGTAGTGTGTTGCTAATTGGGAAATAATTGAATGACACACCATATTGCTCAGCAGCTGAGACTGTCTTCCGTACAAAAGTACGCACACACATATGCACACAGGAAATGGCACTCTTTCCACGTACCATTGAGGCGCAATTCAATCTAAAGAAATAGAAACGCATATTGGAATCAAAGCTCGTAGCCTTCAGCCTCTGCTCACACTTCTAAATAAGTAAATGGGATCATAATAAGTGGCCAATTTCTACATTAACAATTTAAATTGCAGTTTTACTTCAGTATAATTATTTTTTAAGAAAGCAATCAGGCTCAAAATGAACACATGCCACCAGCCAATGAGTTTTCGATGTGACTCTTTGGCAGGCAAAGAAACTCTGTGTTATATATTAAAAACAGCAGCTTGGCTGGTCGGTTTTTCCGCTCTGGCAGGTGAAAAGACAAATTCTACATGCACATTTTGGACCCTGAAAGTATTACTTCTACACCATTTTGTGCAAGACTTAAACAGAGGATTTTCTCTGATGCAGAAGCTTCCATAACCCCATCATGTCTTACATCCTCCGCTGTCACGATTACTAAAAAAGCCTGTCATACTCTGGTGGTGTTGCCAGGCGGGGTCTAACCTAACACTCTTCAAACCTCTTCTTCTTCTCACTACGTCTCCGTCAGCTCTGATGATGTGGTTGTGTCGTTGTGGCTGTTGTTGTTGATGGTGTTGTTGGTGTCAATGGTTGTGCTGATCTTTTGCTTGGACCACCAAAAAAAAAAAAACACTTGCAGCAGCTTTTGTGATGCTCGGGTCCTTCTTCGCGGGACTAAAGAATTGGTACACAAAAATCCTGGAAAGATTGAAACTCTGACACATTGCTGCGTTTCGTTCTTGTACCTCATCTCGACGCGTCGGTTGGTCTTTGCTAGGCGATGAGCTACTGGGCATGGATGGGGGTCGCTACCTGAAGCTGGACGACTTCAAGGACCAGGACGACGACTTCCTTTCCCCCAAGAGGACCATGCGGGACTTCGAGAGCGGAATGGGAACCACGTGAGTGATCCGGTTGAACGAGGAGATCGGAGAAAATGGCTTGATTTTAATGTTGACGGTGATCGATTTTTCTGGGAAATTTGGAGATTTTAAGCTTAAGTGGAGATTGTAGGCTTAAAAATGTATTACTGAGCTTTTTGTTGCCTGTAGGGGCAGAAATCTAAATATTTATTTCTCTTTGCATTGTACAAAACATTTTTCTTGCCAAAGTGCACGATAGCATCTAGAATCCAGATGAAATCAGGTGATGCTATAGATATGTTTAAAGTGACGTCTCGAAGAACTTCATGCTAATTTAGTTCTGTTATCTATCGCCGGGAGGGGAGCAATTACTGCTTATCGCCAAAGAGTACGAAACGAAAATCGTAGAGATTTCCCGCACAGAGATTAAAGATCATCTTCAAATGAGGTACAACTGAAAATAAGAGCGTGTGACCTTCTCAACCTAAAGGTTTTTCTGAGACGGATCGACACTACAAAACGTATAGGATTGTACGAAAAAGTATGCAATTATCTGTCCTGAGATGAGGCAAGCTCTTTTACCAGGGTTAAACATGGCATGGGGAAGGATAAAAATGGAATCATCTAAATCTGTTATATGTCTCTCACTCCTATGCTCTCTCTCTCTCTCTCTCTCTCTCTCTCTCTCTCTCTCTCTCTCTCTCTCTCTCTCTCTCTCTCTCTCTCTCTCTCTCTCTCTCTCTCTCTCTCTCTCTCTCTCCCTAAGGCCCTACTCCCCAGCCATTCCCCGGATCCCGTGTGTGTCTCCAGAGACGGTGCTGTTAGACCAGGTAACTGCCGCCGCCAGCGTTTTATTCATGGGGAGAAGCCCTTTGTTTGCCCTCTGGTTTCCATCCTATGAATGTTCACCCCTGTATGGCCTATCCTTGATGTTAAAACCACCATGAACGTTGTTCACATACTATACATTACGTGGTGTACATCCACCCACAATCAATCAATACCCAGGGGACTTTTCTCTTTCCTCTCTTAATTATCTAGACTGGCAAAACCACAACAACAACAACAACAGCAAAAGAAAGAAAATAACCTGTTGAAATCAGCCACAACATTGATACTGATTAAAACATCAACCTTTTGAATTTGCATGCACTTCAATCAACCTTGCACTTTTCAGGGGTTTATCCTCATTGCTGAACACACTTACTCTCAGTCGCATTGAACAAAAAGCGTCTGATAATAAATCGAATGTCATGTAATCAGCCAAATGGTTTTTCCGTGGGTTCTCCAGCACACGCCCCTCCCCCTCCCCAAGGAGTACGACGACGACTCCCTGATCCCCAGCAGCCCCGCCACGGAGACCTCCGACAACGTCAGCCCGGTGGCCAGCCCCATCCACACTGGGTGAGACCGCCCGTCTGTCTGGGGCTCTTTCTGTCTGTCGCTCTGCATACCCCTCTGCAACTTTTGTTGAGGGCTAATGTCAGAATATCCCTGGTTGTAAGCTGTTATCTACGTTATTATGATCATCTTTGTCGCTTTTAGAGATGGGAAAACTTTAGGAGCTGTTAATATAGTTGGCAAGGGCAAGGTAACTTTATTTATGCAGCACTTTTAATACACGAGGCAGACTCAAAGTGCTTCACATTGAAACATATCTCATATTAGTTGACGTTAATATGAGAATATCATTAGTTGCTAGCTATAAGAGCAGACGCTCATTCTAGAATATTATTTGCCCCAAGCTATTATGGTGGATATTAATATGGGAATATAAGTTGTTGTATAAGACGTTAATAGTCCTGATTCAACATCCATCTGTGTTTAGAAGTAAGATGGCTGCTAGGAGATAAGGCCCATAGCAGACTGGTGATAGTAGTTGTTAGATATGATATTAGACGTTGATAACAGCAGGGTAGATATTCATATTAGAGTAAAGTTAAATTTTCTATTCTTTTGATATGTTTTCCCTGCGCTCAGTGTGTCCACACCTTTCAGTGGTTGTCTCCTTGTTGTCTGGAAAAGATGAGCTGAGATCTTTGTATCTGTCTTGACCTTTTGACAGACCTAGTGAGATCCTCGTGGATTCATGTTTTAGATTTGCTTGTTAGCTCGATTTTCGTATTTGTAAACGGAAATGTGACATTAGCTATTATATTACCCACAATGTTGAGATAGTAGTTGCTTTTTCGCTATTATATTACACATTAATACTAAAATATGAATAGTACATTTTCAGTATTCATCCAAGTAATAATAACTTTTACTTTCTTAAACGTTAATATGAAAATATTAGAAGCTCATATGACATTATTAAACGTTGTTAGCCATTACTTAAACGTGTAAATAGCAATATAAGTCGCGTTAGCTATTCTATTAGCTGCTAATACGAGAACCTTAGCAGTTATCATAGGAAGTGAACGTGACAATAACAGCTGAACCTGTGTGTGTGTGTGTGTGTGTGTGTGTGTGTGTGTGTGTGTGTGTGTGTGTGTGTGTGTGTGTGTGTGTGTGTGTGTGTGTGTGTGTTCCCCCCTCAGCTTCCTGGTGAGCTTCATGGTGGACGCGCGCGGCGGCTCCATGCGCGGCAGCCGCCACCACGGCCTGCGCGTCATCATCCCGCCGCGCACCTGCGCCGCACCCACGCGCATCACCTGCCGCCTGGTGAAGCCCCAGAAGCTGAGCACGCCCCCCCCCCTGGTGGAGGGCGAGGGGCTGGCCAGCCGCATCATCTCCCTGGGGCCCTCCAGCATGCAGTTCCTGGGGTCAGTGGGTCACAGGGGTCGGGGGTCCTATTGGGGGTCCGATGTAGGCGCCGATGGATTAAGCGCCCCGGGATTAATTTAATTTTAATCTGAATTGCAATTTTTGGTCGTTGCCGTTAGCTTTCGTGAAAGGTTGCAATTTTTGTGTTTGACAAAGAAATAGAAAATCTGATTTTGTGCAGAAAATGACACGCATGGATACACATTTGAGACGATAGTTTATGCACTATTGTTGCTAAGCCTAGTTTCATATTGCTCAGCCATATAATTGCCAACTTCGTCGAAATGTAGTGATCACAGTGACACCTAGTGGACAGTTTTTTAAGTGACATTAAGTGCTATTTGGACAAGGAGCCAATTTAATAAAATAATAACGTTTTCACTTGACTCCACATCCAGTAAGGACGTGTAGGCGATGATGAATCATTAAAAGTCATTCTGAATCTCTAGTATAAAACACACTTTTCACTTAATGCGTCATCGTAGGAGGAACAAAGATGTCACTCAGAATGCTAATTATTGGTCTTGCCGACACGGGCAGCACTCATAACACAAATTCGCCGGGTTTGACCCATAATCGGTGTTATGAGATGTGTTGTGCGTTGATGTGACGTGTGCGTGTGCGTCCGCAGGCCGGTCATCGTGGAGATCCCCCACTTCGCGGCGCTGGGCCGCGGCGACCGCGAGCTGGTGGTGCTGCGCAGCGAGAACGGCTCCGTCTGGAAAGAGCACCGCAACCGCTACGGCGACGAGGTGCTGGAAACCATCCTGAACGGCATGGATGAAGGTGAGTGGGACGTGAAGACCGCCCCCCTGCCCCCGACGCCCCCCGACCCCTGACCCCCCCCGCTGGGGCAGATCAGTCAGGGTTAATCCCCGTGGTGACGCTGGAGGGCGCGACAAGGACGCCTGCAAAAATACAAGAGAGAGTCGTGTCAGCATAATATATGGAGGCACGACCCCACCTCAGCACCACCCACCGGTCGTCATCACACACACACACACACACACACACACACACACACACACACACACACACACACACACACACACACACACACACACACACACACACACACACACACACACACACAAGAGCCGGCTCATTGACGAGGAGTCACTGAGACTACGCGCAGGAGGGCAGAGTCATTACGGAGGCTGTAGGAGGGCCGTGCTGAACTCATTAGCCGGGGGCGTCCCTGGCCCGGCCCCAGAGAGGGGCGTCTGGTAATGCGTGCTCTGACTGGGATCAATCTAATCCCAGCGCCACTCATTTATCCTGCCGGTGATACATCCTTGCATGAATTAACCTTGCCTTTTTTTTACGCTCACTTCAACATTGATTGATTCTTGCTATTATTTTTAGTGCCTCGATGACATATTTCAAATTGTCTCACAATGTTTTGGACTTTTCTATTAAAGTTGTTAGGGTTAACGTCTTCATCGGACACGAATATATTGTAACGGTGATACAAATAACCATGAAAGTCAGACAGCAGGGTGTCCGCGCATCCTCAAAACGTCTTAAATTCATGTTTCTAAATTTAAGGCCTTAAAAAGTCGTAAATTCGTTACAAATGTCATATGCTGGTCTTAAATACTGTAACTCAAGGTCTTAAATTTGTCAGGGCAGGACTATTTATTTATTTATTTTTCTCGTGGGACTTTTCTGGAAGGACATGTAGAGAGGCTTCTTTCTTGCTAGCTGCATCTATAAACGACTATCTGCGTGCTTTCTAACTAGTCTGCGACAATGGGTAGGTGCAAATTCAAGGACAGTTGGCTGGAAGACGTCCGTTTCCGAGGTTGGCTGGTGTCTGTTACCAACCTCCACCATCGTGTGTTTTAGGTCTTAAATTTCATTCAAGGTCGTATCAAGAAGCTTTTAAAAAGTCTTAAATTTGACTTGCTGAAACCTGCAGATACCCTGGACAGTATAACACTAAAGCTGAAAGAGTGAACATATGCAAAGAGGTTCACACGGTCCTTAATAACAGCCCCATTCTCTCTTCCTCTCTCCTCCCCTCCCCCCTCCCCCCTCCCCCTCCCCCTCCCCCTCTCTCTCTCTCTCCCCAGATCTGGAGAGCTTGGACGAGCTGGAGAAGAAGAGGATCCGTCGCATCATCTCCACCGACTTCCCGCTCTACTTTGCGGTGGTGTCCCGTGTCCAGCAGGAGAGCGACCTGATCGGCCCGGAGGGCGGCCGGCTCACCAGTAAGCTGGTCCCCCACGTGGAGGCCATCTTCCCCGAGACGGCCGTCACCAAGAGGGTCCGCCTGGGCCTGCAGGTAGGAAGGAAGGGAGGGAGGGGTGAGGGAGGGAGGGGCTGATGGTGGGAGAGAGGGCGAGAGGGAGGAAGGGGAGGAGGGAGGGAAGGATGGAGAGAGGGAAGGAGGGAGACTGATGTCCCCAAGAGAGTACGCCTGGGCCTGCAGGCGATGACAGAGGGGAAGATTAAAAGGCGGGGATGAGAGTCTGGATGGAAAAGCGAAAGGAGGGATAGGGCGGGATGAGGAGCGAGAGGAAGAAGGAATGGAGGGGCTGGGAGTGAGGAGGGAAGGAAAGAATGGAGTAGGAAGGACGAGGAGAGCGAGAGGTCTCTGAAGCCCTGAGGGGTTAGAAGGAGGGGGCACAATCAATAAATACATTTGCATTGATAAACAGATGCAAAGTATGATTTTCCCATTCTTTGAAATGACCTCGTACCCTTGGCTGTCATCATCTTCAACCATCAACACGTTCACATCTCGTTTGATACGTGTCATTTCTAAATGTATCTTCAAAAACCACAGATTGTTCATGCAACCGGATGCACACTGCATGCTTCTCTCCTCCTCACATACACGGCACAGTTATGCTTCTCGATTTTACATGTCTTATTTTTCATTTTAAGTTTGAACATTGACATTTATCAGCGTTGTTTGTCACGGCTTACTTTGTGACGGCTTGCATGTGTCCGATCATTTTGCTTGTGATTTTCCTTTATGGTTCTCTTTTCCTTTGATCCAGCCATCCACCCCACCTCACTTTGCTGGTTTTAAGTAGTGAGCCACACCGCTCCAGACGCTGCACTGTTCTGAGTTGGGTCGGGGGGGGGGGCTATCACTGGGTTTGCATGCGCGAGTAAGACTGCGAGCTTGCCGTCACCTGTGTTGCCTTCCTCTGTCCTCCTCCACCTCTTGCTCTGATGTTCTGTCTGCCCACGTCTGGCCCGTCGTCCATCCCCTTCTCCAACCCACTCCTCAACCCAACTCCTCTCGGGGGAGAACAAAAACGCTCCGTCCCCCTCACCTCCGAGTGTCCCCCCATCCTCTCACACATTACACATTAATACTCAAATATAAATAGTATATTCCCCCCCCCCCAGGCCCAGCCGATCCCCGACGAGATGCTGACACGGCAGCTGGGCAACCAGGCCACCTTCAGCCCCGTGGTCACCGTGGAGCCGCGCCGCCGCAAGTTCCACCGGCCCATCGGGCTGCGCATCCCGCTGCCGCCCTCCTGGAAGGACCTCCGGGGGGACGCCGGCGAGGGGGACACGGCCAGCCTGCGGCTCCTCTGCAGCGTCATCGGTGAGCGGCCCAATCAGAGCGGAGCGACCCCGACGAACCCGGGGGGGGGGGGGGGGGTTCTCGGCGAGGTGTTTGTGTTTTGGGTCCGGTTTTGGGTGCTTTTGGCTATTATGTTAAACATTACATAAAGATTTACATTACATTAATCTGACAAGGAAGAGGGAGGAACACACACATGCACACACACATGCACAACCTGTTCAGCTGATGTCGCCACGTTCACTTCCGATAATTACGGCTAACTGCTAAGGTTCTCGTATTAGTAGTTAAAAGAATACCGGTAGCTAATGGTGACCGATATTCCAAATTTTAACATCTAAAGCCCAGTTCAGACCAAAGATTCACCTTGCAACGGCTTGCAACTCGCAACTCCTTGCGACTTCTTGCGACGAGACGGGCTGCGACGTTCTAAAACTGGGCCGTTCACACTGGCTGCAACGGGCTGCGATGCTAGGTGGTTTCCCTAGAAACTGTGAACGCTCTGGCACAGCTGAGAGCCGCAACAGAATCATTTGCGTAGGTTAGGTTCGATTAGTTAGGTTTGCGATTAGTTAGGTTTGCAATTCGTTTTATTTTTATTTTGCTTGAGAGTAGGCTGGAGTTACTGTGTTTAGTCATTCTCCGGATATCGGATATTTCAATCGGATATTTTTTATGCTGGAGTGGACAGTACGGTACCGGGACGGAGTAAGGCCGTGACGTACAAGTTGTTCTGTGCTGTGATTGGCTGAAGAGAAATAGTTAAATCGCCGCGTTCTAAAACTGGACCTTGCGATTTGACATGTTCAATCTCTGGCGACTCCTTGCGACTCCTTGCGACTCCTTGCAACGACACGTTCAAACCGCCCCTGCGACGTTCTAAAACCGTCTCGTTGCAAGCCGTTGCAAGGTTAATCTTTGGTCCGAACTGGGCTTTAGTAATGGCTTATGTTAATAGTGACATATGAACTTCTAGTATACTAATATTAACCTCAAGTAATATTCATTATTACCTAAATGTATACTCTGCCGGCCTTCTTTTTAAACAGGGTGAAGGGCGTTGGTAAAGGCGGAAGGAAAATAGATAAAAGAGTCACCCACTCACTTAGGGAGGTAGGTAGGAACGATAAAACGAGAGGAAGGATAGGGAGACACAGTGGAGAGTCGTGCACAGCCTCACCTAGATGTCCTTGATCGCAGGGACCAGCCAGCATGAATCATAGTTTTGTTGTTGCTGATGTGTGTTTTGCGTGTTGTGTGGCAGGGGGGACAGCGCCAGCTCAGTGGGAAGACATCACAGGGACCACCAAGCTGATGTACGCCCACAACTGCGCCAACTTCACCACCAATGTTTCAGCGAGGTGAGCGTCGCTGTCTGTCCGTCGGTCTGTACTCTACTGTGTGTGTGTGTTCGTATTTTTTTTTACTGTCAAGCTTACTCTTTAGCAATGTCTTTTCATGAACTATCTTTATTATTATGTTATATTATTTATATAATTCTATATATTTTACTGTTCCAACTCTTTTATGATCAAATCTATCTTTTTGTGATTCCTCTCTTTCAAGATTCCTCTCTTTTGTGTGATCTATATCTCTTGAGGTGATACATCCCTCCACATTCTCTATCCCGCGATCCATATCTGTTTTCCAACCTAATCTCCGTCCGGCGATCCATCACTCTTCCCACAATCTAATCTCTCCGCTCTGTGATCCATCGCTCTCCCCTTGACGGATCCCTCCCCCCCTCTGGCTGCCCCCCTCCAGGTTCTGGCTGGCCGACTGCCCGCGCACGGCCGAGGCGGTGACCTTCGCCAACCTGCTGTACCGCGAGCTGATGTCGGTGCCCTACATGGCCAAGTTCGTGGTGTTCGCCAAGATGAACGAGGCGCGCGAGGGGCGCCTGCGCTGCTACTGCATGACCGACGACAAGATGGACAAGACCCTGGAGCTGCACGAGAACTTCAGCGAGGTCGCACGCAGCCGCGACATAGAGGTGGGCGCAAGGGGTCAAGAGGGGTCGCGTGGGACTGTTTAATTTCTTTGTGAAATGCCTTGTGATTCGTTGAAGCCGCTGCACAATATATATCCAATGCATTGTTATTATAAATGCAATTTCTATATCATTTTGTACTAATTGCTATTGTTGGTCATGTATTTTGTGCAAGAGGAATCATAGTGATACATAAACACAGATTTACCTTTGTATACGTATGTGTGTTCGCACGTGTGTGTGCGTGTGTGCGTGTGTGCCTGTGTGTGTGTGTGTGTGTGTGTGCCTGTGTGTGTGTGTGAGCAGGTGATGGAGGGAATGCCTCTGCACCTGGAGTGCTCCGGGAACCTGGTCCCGGTGAGGAAGGCCACCCAGCAGCCGCGTAGCTTCAGCTTCCAGGCCTTCAGAGACAACCGGCTCCCTGTCCCAGTCAAGGTCTGTTTAATCTCCCCCCCTCCCCCATCTCTCTCTCTCTCTCTCCCTCCCACTCCTTATCTCTCTCTCTCTTTCTGTGTATCTATGTTGTACATACCTGTTGTTACTGCTGCTGCTGTGTCCTAATATCTGTGTCTGTTTGGAGCCAATGTGATTCAGGAAGTATTAGTTTTAAATTTTCGCTTTTTCCGTTGTGATTTATTTTCTACGTGATTCGTATTGTTTATGGCTTTCCTGCGGAACAGGGGATCCGTCTAGCTGCCCTTAGTGTTGTCGTGTCGGTGTGCGTGTTTGTGTCTGTGTGTGTGTCGTGCTTTTACCTGTGTGTTAATGTTTCTCATCCATTTCTCGTTTCCATAAGGCATTTCATTCACAGCGGACTGCACATACGTCTCATCTTTATTTATTCTTTATAAGTCATGCACCAAAAAGTGTTCACAGGGCTCACAGGGAAATTAATGCAGTATGTTATATTTTCTTCTCTTTCTTAGTTTGGGTGCATCGCCCCAGTTTAAGATTAGAACAAATAATAAAAAGGGTATTTAAATTGGGTTCTCATCTCAGTCCTCTCGGAATTTGTGTGTCATTTGTAGTAAAATACATTCATTGCATGGATATATTTTGCCGGTCAAACTCCCCTCCATCCTCACCTGTGTCACACAACTGTTCATCATTCTCTGCCAAGTCCAGACTTACCTATTTTAGTGGAAGTGGTAGTAGTGTTCATTCATCTCTCATGTTTCTGAATTCCTATTTTCTTTTTATTTCTAAGTTTGTATGTCCATCCATGTGTTCTCTGTCCATCTGCCTGGCTAACCGTCGGTCTGTCTGTGTATCTGTCCCTCAGTCTGTCTGACTGTCTCTCTGTCTTTGTCTGTCTGCCTGCCTGCCGAACTGTCTGTCTCTCGGCCCGTCTGTCTTGTCTCTCTGTCTGTCTGTCTAATTTCTTCGTCAGTCTGTCTGTCTGTCCCGTCTCCTTTTCTGTCTCTCTGTCTGTCCGTCAGACTGTCTGTCTGTATCCGTCTGTGTGTGTCTCTTTATCTGTTTGTCTGCGTGCCAGTCTGTCTGTCTGTGTGTCCCCCTGTTTGTCCTTGTCTCAGAGCGTGTGACCTTGTGTGGTCACACAAGGTCAGTGTAGCCGTACGCCCCCCCCCCCCCCGACAAATGCCCCGCCTAGAGGCGTCGGCCGTTTGCACGCCCCTTGTAGGACTCTCTCACTTTTTTCCTTTGCCTTGCCTGCTTATCTTGCGGCCTTGCGTGTCTGTACGTGTCTGTCTCACTGTCTCTCTTTCTCCCTCACACGGTCACTGTATCTGTCTGGTCTGACAGACGTCCAGGTAAAATGAGCAGGTAAATCTCTCCCTCTCTCGCCTGCCTGTGGACTGCTTCCATTTCCCAACTCCCCAACCGTCCCCTGCGCGTCCCCCTCTCCCCCCCCCCCCCCCCCCCCCCCCGACTCCCAACCGCCATCACTAGGAGGTCTAACGCCGTGCTGCTTTGTTTCTCTTTCTCCCATCTCTCTCTCTCTCCCTCTCCCTCTACTTCTCCTTCTCTCTCTTTCTCTTTCTCTTTCTCTTTTCTATCCATGTCTCTTTCTATTCCATCGTATGCCTCTCTCTACTCTATCCTATGTCTCTCTGCTCGAATCCTACCTCTAAATAACTGAACCAGGTCAGAGACATGAACAAGGATGCCACAGGGTTTCTGTCATTCCTGCGGAAGTCTACCAAGTACGAGGAAACACAACACGTGTTGTGTAACCTCAACATCACCATGCCTCCCTGTGTCAAGGTATTTTCTCTCCGACTCTCTGTCTCTCTGGTTTAGGTGTCTTCAGAATCGCTGAGCTATTTTTCTAATATTACAGTGTATTTGTCACATTGAAGTCATTTATCCATATTATATCGGACCAATAGAGAACGCAATTCCTGTACCAATGCGATTGGTCCAATGAGTGTTCTAATGTTTCTCTGGTCAACATTTTGGGTAGAAACAGTGTTGTAATTGCAGGCCGGGATTTGATCCGTATGAAGCAGTAGTTCCTTATCTTGCTAGAGCTTCTATGTATGTAGTGCCACTGCACTAGTTCAAGAGAATAGCCCAGTGCGAAGGTGCCCCTTTGATGAAAAGTATCTCCAAATCGTCAGGGGCGATTCTAGGGAGTGTGGGGGCCCTAGGCAGAGGATTGTTGACGGGACGGGACGGGACGGGGGGTATGGAGCAGATTGTTGACGGGGGGGGGAGGGGGGGGGGGGGGGGTATGGGCGATTGTTGACGGGGGGGGGGGGGGGGTATGGGCGATTGTTGTTGATTTTTTTTGGCTCTAGGGGGCCCCCGAGTAGTGGCCCGGGGCCCCAAGCAATTGCGGGGCCCCAGGCATTGCCTGGTATGCCTAATGGGATGCAGCGCCTCTGCAAATCGTGTGCTGAAGATGGTAACACACGATCAATGAAACCGATCCCTTGTGTTCATCTCAGGCCGCCGGGAGTGAGGAGCGCAGGCGAACTCTGACCCCGCTCGCCCTGAGGGAGCGCTACAGTGCCCTGAACGAACCTGCCGTGGGTGAGTCCCTCCACCACCACACCAGTCTCCCCCACTCACCCCTCAAGTGTTCCTCATAGACCAGGAGAGTGAGGCAGAACCCCTGAATGTTTGCACTGAAATAAAAACCCTCTGCTTCCTAACTCTCTCTATCTCTGTCTCTCTCTCTCTCTCTCTGTGTCTCTCTCTCTCTCTCTCTCTCTCTCTCTCTCTCTCTCTCTCTCTCTCTCTCTCTCTCTCTCTCTCTCTGTCTCTGTCTCTGTCTCTGTCTCTGTCTCTGCCTCACACTCTCTCTCTCTCTCTCTCTCTCTGTGTCTGTCTCTCTCTCTGCCTCACACTCTCTACCTCTCTCTGTGTCTGTTTCTCTCTCTGTCTCTCTCTCTCTCTCTGTGTCTCTCTCTGTCTCTCTCTCTGTGTCTGTCCCTCTCTCTGTCTCACACTCTCTACCTCTCTCGCCCACGCATGGCACTCAGACGGGGCCTGGGGTGCAGTGCATTGCTCTGCTCTACACTGTATGCTTGATGGTTCTCCCTTAGTTCCGGGTAAAGGGGACCCTGAGTGGAATGTGCGCCCATAGGTTTGCAGCAGTCCCCCAAATGACAACCCCCCCCCCCCCCCCCCCCCCCCCGACCCCCAGGAACAATGGCTCCACGGCAAACAGAGGATATTCATTTTTTTCGGTCAATCTCCTCCTCTTGTTGTTCCTGATTGTCCTGGTAGCCATGACGACCCGAGGAATGACGACCTCTGTGATTGGTCCTTGCATGGCGCTGGTTTTTTTTCTCCCTCCACTGCGACACCCGTTGGCATGACAGCACCGGACAGTAGATTAGCACTGGGAATGGGCGGGGCCTCGCAGTGGAGCTAGACAGAGGAGCCGTCCGATTGGCCCATTTAAATGTGGATGACGGATGGGGCGGAACAAGGCCTTTTCTGTCTTGATGTAACAGCGCTGCCATATTGCACTTACAGTAGTTCCCTTGACGATGATCGCTGAATGCCACAGTGTCCGATTAAACGAGCATTTGAATGATGCGTTGCCCATCTATCCATGTACCCCCTGATTCTAACCCACCGTCACTCTATGGCCTGCTACCCCAGAGCATCACATTGATCTAACATGACTCGGTACTTTATGGGCCATGCTCATCCCTCTTGACCACAAGAGTGGTCTTTTGTCAAGGTAAGTTCAACCTAAAAAAGACAAACAAAAGCACTTTGTTTGTAGTGATGGTGTATTTGTTTGGAAGCTAGCATCAAATGTTTTACTGAGGTATCGAGTGATCACTGGCAATCATGGGACATTAATCAATGATCTTGTTAAGTTATGTCCTCCCTAGGTTCGTCAAGACATTAGAATACGATTGTTATGATATTAGTAGTCCTGCTAACACTTTACAATAAGGGTATAATAATTAACCATTAAATCACATTAGGTAATGCAATATTTATTAACTAACAGATGGTTAACATGGCCCAGTAATCATTTACGAATGGTGTTCATCTTAACTAATGGATGAATAAAGCCCCCTAACCCAGTACCCCTATTCCTATACCCTGTGCTAATGCTATATAATAATGCTTAAAAATGCATTAACTTATGTTAATGAATGGATAATTAATGTCCCCTTATTGTACAGTGTTACCCCCATGCAGTGTTAGAGTCCTATGCAGGCTTTTGAATGTCCAACAGTGAATGAGTGTCTCACATGTTGATGTCTGGTTGTGTTTAGCCTCAGTCAACGTCATAGAGAGGACAGAGCTCAAGATCAACCTTATATCAGAGCAGCTGGGCTTGAGTTGGGCAGGTATGTTCAAGCCATGTCTTTACTTTGTGTAAAAAATAACATCATATTAGTGTTCTGAAGGTCTGTCATCTGGATCTGACACCCACATTTTCCGTTCTCTGTCTGTTTGTCTTGTCTGGTACCAACTGGTACCGTCTGACTGTGTGTCTGTCTGCTACTGTCTGACTGTGTGTCTGACTGTCTGCGACTGGTGTGATCTGTCTGTCTCTGTCTCTGTATCTGGCCCTGTCTGTCTGTCTATCTGTCTGGTACTGCCCGCCCCCTGGGTCATCAGAGCTGGCCCGGGAGCTGCTGTTCAGCGTGGACGAGATCAACCGGATCCGCGTGGACCATCCCAACTCTCTGCAGGACCAGAGCTCGGCCCTGCTCAGCCTGTGGGTCAACCGGGAGGGCAAGAGAGCCAAGAGTGAGTCCAGGGAAGCCCCAAGCACACATAGCACACGTTCCGGTTCACGTTTGTAGCGTTACCCAAGGGGAAGAAATCGAGTCGTTTCAACAGAGCAAAGCGCGTGGAACATGAATGCTGCCGGGTTCGTGTTGTTTTGTTCCTTCGTAATGGACTGAAAGTCTGTTCCGTGAAATGTAAAAGCACTATTTAGCTTTTTTCCTGATCTGTCTGTGTGCTCTAGGCTTTAACATCGCACAATTGTCTGTGCGAGTGGTGTTGCTACCTGACCAAAGTTAAAGAGGCGGTTGGTAAGAACATAATATCTCTAGAGTAATGTGGCTGCCTGCCCAATGTTAAAGTGGGAGTAGGTACGAGTTGTGCGTTGCAAAAAGAGAGAGCAGAAGAGAGCCAGATTTTGAAAAGAAACCCCCCTTTGCGTTACTCTGCCACTGACATGTGTTGCATACACACGCCTGTGATTGGTCAGGCAAAATGGATTCCCGCAACCAATCAGGATAGAGATTCTCAGTTTTGTCAGAAATGAGGCGTAGTCTAAAATCGATATCGGTCGACAGGTGACCAGATACTCTCACAGCGCATCCCACTCACTAGACACTAACGCATGTCACTCAAATAACAGCTGTTCAATTGTACCTTCAGCAGCTTTAAAGGTGACATATTATACCACCAGGTGTGAGTGTGATTAGCTGTTACAAGCAGTTTTGGAACTCAGCCTCTTCCGACATCACAAGTGGGCGTCTCCACCTAGATGTGTGCTGGATAGATCAGTCTACCAGCCTACCCAGTGGACCGTAGCAAACGTTGCTCATCTATCCTTCATAAATCTAGGCTAACACGCCCACCTCACACTCTCACACACACACCTGGTGGTATAATATGTCACCTTTTAATAGTCGCGCTGTTGTTGCGGACGCAGTTCTCCTCGTAGCATCTTCTCCCTCTCTGTCTTCCCTCTCCCTGTGGTGGTCCAGTGGAGAGTCTGTACGGAGCTCTGAGGATCATCGAGAGGGGGGATATCGTCAGCTCCCTGGAGAGCCAGGCCCAAACGCTGGCCCCCAGAGCCCCGGAGCACGGGGCCGGTCGGCTGGTGGAACACGACTCCTCCCTGCTCTCACCCAGTGTTAATGGTAAGGTACACGCACACACGCATACACACCAAGCCTCACACACCCACACACCAGGCCTCACACACGCACACACACACACACACACACACACACACACACACACACACACACACACACACACACACACACACACACACACACACACACACACACACACACACACACACACAGCCTCAGACACATGCACACAGACACACAGAGACACATCGGCATGCACACACCAAGCCTGAAAGATGCAGAGGCAGACACACACACACACACACACACACACACACACACACACACACACACACACACACACACACACACACACACACACACACACACACACACACACACACACACACACACACACACACACCAAGCCTCACACATACACACACACACACCAAGAATCACACACATACACACACACACACACCAAGCCTCACACACATAGAGACACACAGGCACGCACACACAAAGCCACACACATGAAGAGAAACGGACCCAAACAAGCACACACACAAAACCAAGCCTCACACACAAACAACACAGCCTCGCCCACAACCCTCAAAACCCCAACGACGTCACAGACCCCGTCACATGAAGCCGGCTGAACACGGGGACGGCTGCGGTCCGCGAGCCCACTGCCAGCAGGCGCTCACCCCCCTGCTGCTGGTGTGTGTATGTGTGTCTCTGTCGCTCCACAAGAGGCCACGGACACAAGGCCAGCTCCCCTAGTACACAGGCCGCGGGCCATTAGACCCCCGTTCCTCAGGAGGGGTAAGTCCACGAGGCGCTCGTGCATGGTTGCTATGACGATGTCGATGACGCTGATGATGATGAAGTTGAAGGATGAGAACGAATGTTGACGCTCACCTGATTGTTAGCGCATCGGAGGAATGGTGCGTGTGCACACGTGTGTGCGTGTGTCTGTGTGTGTGCGTCTCACAGCATACCCCTGACCGTGGTTGTGGTAGGAGCATGTCCACACAGCACTGCCTGCGTGCGTTGCCCCCGGCGGGGCGTAAAGTCATCGCTCTAGTCGCGCTACCCATGCTTCAGCCTCTGGCAGCGTATCGGATCATACCCGCATCATAGCAGCTGCAGAGCTAGCCCCCATGCAGCAGCAGCAGCTTCGAGTGTGTGTCCGTAAATGACGAGTAAGGTGCACATATCACACGGTCGCCCAGATTGTCCTTTCATAATGTCGCTATTTGAAATTGTGACTTATAGTGTATAGACGCCTTTGTTGCTTCTATTTCGAAACGAGACGTGCGCGTGTGTGTGTGCGTGTGTGTGTGTGTGTGTGTGTGTGTGTGTGTGTGTGTGTGTGTGTGTGTGTGTGTGTGTGTGTGTGTGTGAGAAGGATGGCTACATGTCTGAAAAACACACTAACTAGCAGATAGCTTTGGCCCTTCATACTGTTTTTCTTAGCCTCTTCATTCTAAACCTCTCTCTATCTCTTAATCTCTCTCTTGCGCTCTCTAACTTTGTTGCTCTCTCTTATTCCCTGAGTACAAGGTGTAATTTCAGCATATAAATCGTGTTTAGAGGATGGCTTTTGGAAGTGTTTGAAACACATTACAACGTTCTTATTTCAATGACTTGAAATTCTGCCTTATGCTCAGGAGTCTCTCTCTCTCTCTCTCTCTCTCGCTCTCTCTCTCTCTCTCTCTCTCTCTCTCTCTCTCTCTCTCTCTCTCTCTCTCCCTGTGTATGTATTTCACTCTGAAACTCTTAACATGTCATATCTGCTGCCTATAGCCGCGCTCTGCGTCCTCTGCGTCCTCTGCGTCCTCCTCTTCTAACTAACAGCTCTTCCCGTCCGACCTCTGACCTCATAAGACCTCATGTTGACCTCTGGGCCTCCTCCTCCCTCCTCTCATCTTATGTCTTCGCGCTCCTCCCTTGCTCATTCGAGCTGGGGGCCTCTTCCTCCTCCTCCTCCTCCTCCTCCTCCTCCTCCTCCACCTCCTCTTCAGCCAGCTCTGTGTGTGTACTACCTATGTGTGCATGTGCATGTTGCATGCATTGCTGTGGTAGAATTTAACATAATTTATAACTTTGCCGTTCCTTGTGTGCATGGCATGCTTTCAACCTGTGTTTTCACACACTGAATGGTTCCTCAATCTACTACTCAAACACTATGTTGATTATTCTACCGTTTCCTTGTGGTGGTCCTCCCTGTGAGAGGGTTTGTGTTTGGACCCTCAGCGTAAACGCAACACATGCTCCTATGTGTCCGTGACGGGAGATCAGTCCCCCCATGGGCAAAGCGTCCTTTCGGACCCATCTTTTAACATACGTTACCACGGTAACCAGGATCAAGTCGATCTTACCACTACATTCATATTACTGTATTGAATACCATTAACAGACACCCAACACACTGTACGATCGAAATCGTGTCACACTGAATCCACAAATGGCAGAGGATCACTTTGAGCGCGTGTGTTTAAGTAAACACGTCACTTTACTTCTCGTCATGTTTAATGTGACACTATGTGTCGCCATGAAGTGAATTGCATAATATCCCTTTAGTCTTTCCAGTAGGCATGACATGGGGCACTTAAATTCAAACATCGACTCAATAGGAATAAATCCAACTAATAAAGAAGTCATTAAAGGTCAGCACTCATCCCTTGGTCTGAGTCATGATGTTTTGCCCATGTCAGAACGGATCTCTCCCCACGTATGACTTGGTGTACCGTCTGACCACCGCCCGACCCCAGGATTCCCGTTACAGTCCTCATAGTAATGTGGGTGTGTTTAATACAGAGAGCTCGCCATAAACCCAAAGGTGTGTGCATCTGTGTTCCAGCCTGTGTGTAGCATCTGTGTTTGTGCAGTGTGTGTATGTGCAGTGTGTTTTTGTGCAGTGGGTGTTTGTTTGGTGTATGTTTGTGTGTGTGTGTGTGTGTGTGTGTGTGTGTGTGTGTGTGTGTGTGTGTGTGTGTGTGTGTGTGTGTGTGTGTGTGTGTGTGTGTGTGTGTGTGTGTGTTAGTGTATGCGTTGACTTTGTTGTGGTGTGATGTTTTGTTCGTGCCATGACTTTCTGTGAAGTTTATTGTCAGTCTTTCACATTATGTGCCTCTTTGTGTGGACACCAGTCTTTTTGTGTTTTGGTGTGTGTCTATGTGTGTGTCATTGTATGTGTGTTGTGTTTGTGTGCAGACTTACGTTCAAAATGGCAGGAGAGAAGGGAAAGGCTAACCCAGACCCATCTGCTCCATTCTAACTCTGATCCATCTCTATTCTAACGCCATCCCATGCTTTACCACCTACCCTCAACCCTGTCCTCCATCGTCTGCCCCAAGAGACCCACAGACATGCTCACTTCGTTCCCATTGACTGATATTACTACTGCCTTTTCAACCATACCAGCTCCATTTTAGTAGTATTTCAACCATTAACTGACACATGAATGATGATATCAACATATTCTCTAGAGTTTTATTGCACAATTATTATTATTATTATTAACTTTAATTAGGCGCTGTTAAATTGGCCCTGTGTCACGCCTAAAATACTGTATGTTGGTAACATAAAGCAGATAGAAATCTACAGTGGAGTAAAGTCAAGGTTTTAAAGTGTTTCTATTGTTTTGATTCTTAATACTATCAACGGAGGAACAGTTATTCAGTAACTCAATGGAACCTTTTCCTAGTTAAATAAAGGTTAAATCAAATAAAATACAAAACACTACCTTCTGTATGCCAGTGCGGTAAAATAAACATAAACATTATAATGAAACTCAACTTAGTTTTCAATAAGACTATCAATCACAACATAATATCACAAAATATTAGACCTGACCTTCACACTGAGTGGCCATTGACATACAAAATGGAATCTTTGCTCAATTTGTAAACTACTCTCAGCCTTTCCATAATTTGCACCCACTTCACTAAAGGAGAATACTAAACAGCTAGCAGTACACAGGAGACCTATGCAGCCCTAAACATAGACGCTTTCAACTGGATTTTTAACCCAATGAACCAAGATAAAAGGAGAAGATATTATAATTGCCCTTTTATTATTACATTTGCTGCCTTATTACTGGAACCAATTGTAGTTGATAGTCGTACTTGAGTAAATTATTTAGAGTAATATAATCAATCTGAGGTGTCAGATATGAGAAATAATTTGGCAATTATTCAATTGCAAATGAAGATTTAAACATATGAATACTTGTCTTACATTAATTATAAATGTATTAATCTTTTGGGTGGATTTCCCCTTTAACTCATCTTGGCTAATCCCACTTGTTAAAGCTCATTGATCCACTCTAAGTACTTATCTAAAGCATTGCAAAGATATTTCATTAAGTGCGTTGAAGACAATGAGAATGGCTTTCGAATATCTTACTTTGTGTTTATGAGGAATTTCCGAGCATAGCATGAAAATGTTTGCATTTGATGCAAAACAGAACGTACAATAAAATCTGTATGTGTTCAGTCACAGCTGTTTTTTAAAGTGAGGATAAACGTATGTGTGTTATGCTTATAATGGTTGAAAGTTAAGAGGGCAACTGCACACACGTTCTCGGAAACTAGCAAAACTACCGTATATCTACCATACAGAGTGACGTTTAATAGATTTGGACATAAAATATGAATTAAACCGACTTTATGCTTTTGATACAGGCTTAATGGTGGTTAATATGAATGTAGAGCTGAGCAAGTGGGTGAAAATCTCATTCTATTTTAATTTCATCTTGACCTTAAAATGGTTATTAAAGAGCCAGTGAACCCAAAACCACTTACTTGTTTTAAATGTGATAATTTCTCTTATATAATCGTCAACATGGTAATCTATGCCACTTCTTCACTGTTAATGAAATAAGTCCCTAATTTAGAGTAAAAAGGTGTGAAATCCTATGTTTTCACCATTCTCCCTGAAACACGATGTGAACGTTCCACTCTGCTGCGGAAGAGGTGGCGGTCTTTTCGTGAGATCAGACTACCTTCTAGTCTGACATTATCACCAGTTCATGTGAACGTGGGGAGCTCGGTCTGGGCAGTGGTAGACTGAAAGTCGGGCTTTATAGACAATTATAGCGTAACGCTACGGTCTGTGTGGATGGCGAAGCTCCGTCTGAGTAGCCATGTATTTAATTTCCACATTCGCGTGAGGCCTGTGCTTCCTTGACCCCTGTAGTATAACGAGTCTACAGTGTGGCGGATTTCATAAACAACACTGCTTATATAATGCTCATAACAATACTTAAAAAGTATCTTAAAGTTGCCGTGGGTCATAACCATGGGGATAACAAGCCACCTTCTTCCCTAAAACTCTCAGCCCAAAACAGATTGCTTTAAATCACATGGTCTCACTGGCTCTTTAAGAAAAAGGATGTTCTGTGTTCATGGATTAAAATATTCAACTTAATTGAACAAAGACTGGTGCTAAACTAACTTATTCATTTATGAACCGCATCGCTGTTTGTGCAATGTGACGCTCAATTATTCAAGTAAAGTTAAGTAAATATAGGATTGTATGGTTTGTTAAAAAGGAACATATGCTGAAACATTGCTGATAGTGTGTGTGTGTGTGTGTGTGTGTGCGTGCTGGTCTGTGCGTGTGCTGGTCCATGTGTGTGCTGGTGGGTGTGTTTGTATGTGTGCGTGCGTGGGTTTATCTGTTTGCACTGGTCCATGTTTGCTGGTGGGTGTGTGCTGGTGTGCTGGGGTGCCACTGTCTCATGAATGATGAATTCAAGCGCAGTCATATCAGTATGTGAGACGGGCAACGCAGGAATGCATGACTCTGATGCAAGTTCACTCGTACCGGCAACAGTACCTTGCAGTACCTCTGTGGAATCTGCAAGATGCTGCTGACCCACACACACACATAACTTGCAACAAGGGTTGGAACGATAATGCAGATTCTTGCATAACAGTTTTGCAAGCATCTGTCATGAAGTACAAATGTATCCGTAAATATATTTGAATTCATTTAACCTTTATGGGAAGATTTCTAAATATCGTGCCAACCTGACTTGCAGCACGCAACACATAATATGTTATCCCCCTACAAGGGAACCCTTCTTCTGTTGCAGCTTAACTCCTCATAGAGAAACCTTTATGAGGTTTCTCCATCACCCATCACCTGGACAACAGTGAATGCCACTCCCGTATCCCTAAACCTGTCCCAATGATGTTAATCTCAGCTGCAGGTGCAGCAACAGTGCATTATAATTATGAACACATTACCTTAGCAATTGCTCAAGATATGAATTGAAAAATGTAATATTTACCAATTCCATACTTTGTGCAATTATTCAGCTAAAACGTAATGTATATAATTGTGATGGGCCCTTCCTTTTAAACCGGAAGTTGGGTAAATAGTTTTGATCGGCAAGCACAAAATTTAAAGTTCACAATTTAGTTTTAGGCTCAAGTTCTTAGGTGTGCACAAATTATCTGGAAAAAAACAAACACATACCCAAAACCGCATTCCCTTTCTCGCTGTAAACCAACCACGCATCCTCCAAACACGCCCCAGTGGGACAGGGTTGAACCACCCCCACGGTGTCCCCTGCTAGGGCCCAGAAACAGCCCCCTTCCACCGCCCCCTTCCCCTGTGCCTGCACGCTGCTATCCTCTCTCCTCTCCCCTTGCCCCCCTGCTCCAGGCTACGGGCTGCTGCAAGAGGAGCTGCTCCTCTCCCCGGCCTCCATGCAGTACAGCCTGCCCTCGCCGCTGGGCTCGGAGCCCTACTGGAGGGAGGTGTCGGGCCTGGAGTGCGCCCCCATCGCCACCACCGAGGAGGACACGCTGCTGGAGATGTCGGACGTGCAGGTGTGGCCGGCGGGGGTCAGCCCCTCGCTGGTGACGGTGGAGGACTCGTCCCTGGACGGCAGCCGGGCCGACGACTCGGAGGGCGCCACGCTCTCCCTCCCCTACAGCCTGGGCCGGCCCAGCAGCGGGCTGAGCGGCGCCAGCGGCTCCATCATGGAGCTAGAGGAGGAGGAGGAGGAGGAGGAGGAGGAAGGGGAGGTGGAGGAGGAGGAGGAGGAGGTGGAGGCGGCGGCGTCGCTGGGGCCCGCCGCTGTGCTGGCGGAGCGGGACAGGGTGAGGGCCAGCGGGGCCGTGCCCAAGGTCAACCTCAACGGCCAGCTGGGAGGTCAGAGGTCGGCGGGAGAAGGAGGAGGAGGAGGAGGAGGAGCGAGAGGAGGAGGAGGAGGAGGTGTAGGGCTGGGTTCAGTGGAAGGCTTCTCTGTTGTTACAGGCCAGCAGGTGTACGCCCAGCTGTGTCAGATCTCCGGGCTGAGCGGGGCGTCGGACCACAACGGTGACAGGTAGGGTCCACACACACACAGCACAGGCCCCTCGAATCGTCGCTCGCGTTCCCCCGTTCCCGTTGCTGGTGCTGATCGCTTTCCGTCTTCATTTGCTTCTTTCTTCCTTTGTTGTTTGTTTGCTTGTGTTTGTTGTTTGTCTCTCTCTCTCTCTCTCTCTCTCTCTCTCTCTGTCTCTGTCTCTCTCTCTCTCTCTCTCTCTCTCTCTCTCTCTCTCTCTCTCTCTCTCTCTCTCCCCCTCCCTCTTCCTCTCCCTCTCTCTCTCTGTGTGTTGCAGAGTGGTGGGCGGCGGGGCCTTCCAGCCCTACCTCCCCGACCGGGACTCTGGCGGGGTGGGGGTGCCCGGGTGGGCGGCCTCCAGGGTCCGGATGCCGTCGGCGTCGCTTGGCTTCCGCGGCGTCGAGGGCGGGCCGGGCCTGCGCGTGGCCCAGGAGGCCCTCCAGACCGTGGTGTGTGACATGGGCTACTCCTGGGTGCTGTGTAGGCGGCCCCTACTGCAGGGCGCCCTGCCCTTTAACAGGGGGCTGGGCTTCTCTCCGCAGGAGGCGGGGCTACGCACCTTTGAACAGGATTGGAGGCGGGGCCAGGTCAGGTTACCGTGCCGACCGCCTGTCAGCAGTCCCCGTGCCCCGAGGACTGGCTTCTTGCCTTCGCCCAAGCCTGAAGTTTTATTTCATTTTTTTATGTCTATGTTTTATTAGTCCCGACGATCACTGACGACGATGAAACGGCGTTGTTTCATTCATGCCATCTAACATTTTTGGAATGGCTAAAATAACGACCCATCAAAGTGAATACTTTTGATGATGAAATGCTGACGCAGAAATGTGTTGAGAAGTTTGGTGCAACACATGGGAAATATACCTTGTAGCTGAGGTTTGAGGCGGCTGGATTGGATTAAAATGGCAGAATGATGCCCCCCCCCGATCAATTGTTAATGACATAAATAATAATAATGTTGCATAATGTTACTGCTACTTGGACTTGCGTTGTGTTATTCTTATATTGTTATGTGCTGTGTTACATCGACAGAGGGACGAGAAACAGGACAGCCCCGATGAGCAGTTTGTTGATGAACACGGGAAGGTACACGCTAGAAAGGTAAGACCGGCCTTCCTCTTACGTAACAACGTAATATTCCTATTCACATGCGTGTTGAAGTGTGGTGAAAAGTTCCCTTGCAGCATCACTCTCAGCGGCCATCTTGGCTCTAGGTTGAAAACATAACATGGCTGCAGGGGGCTAATCGGTGAAAGCTCTTGTCTACTCTCCTTGTCCCTTCCTTCCTTCCATGCCTCCTTGCCTCCTTACCCCCTTGCTCCAGGTGGGGCTGGGGGTGAGAAAGGGCGCCAGTCTCCGGAGAGTTAAACAGTGAAAACACACACTCTCCCACCCCTTAAGGTACGGGCTGCGGTCACGACAAGCACCCTGGCCGCCCAGTGCTTGGACACTCGCTCTGAGAGAGGAACTAGGATAGACTCGGCAGATGTTTCTATCATTTCGCGACCCCATGACCCCGCTGAGACCCGACTGCGACCCCACCGCGACCTCTGTTCTATTATTTGCACTTACAAAAAAAAAATGCATCTCTGGCCTCTGAAGGGGCCGTTTATTCGTTGCTCTGAGGTGTGATGATTGGTGCTTTTGTTTTTTGCTGAGTGTGTGTGTGTTTGGTTATTATTTACTAGGGCTGGGCAAGTTAACGTGTTAATTACGCATTAACGCAATCTTATTTTAACGCGATTAATACAAATTGACGCAGTAACGCACATTCTCTTTTTTCTTACTTTGATTTTGAAAGGTTTTGCCCACAGAATGTCAACATTCATATCAGAAATATTTTTAGTTCCACTTACATTAAATTCCACTTGCAGTAAGTGACTGCCTGTGCCTGATTACAATTACAGTATGTGACTGTTTACAATTCCCAAATCTGTTGCGCTACTTATTTGAATTGAACTACATATATTCAACCCACACTGAGTGAGTCAATAAAAATCTCTCAAGATCACTTGGTCTGGTTTTTGCTTATTAAGTACATTGGTATATGAATTATAATGTGTCATTCCAGTTGATAATCTCATTTAACTTCGATTGGAGTGGATTTAAAATAGAATTTAAAAAGTGTGATTAATCGCGAGTAAACTCACCAATACTATGCCATTAATCGCGATAAAAACGTTTAATCGTTGCCCAGCCCTATTATTTACGTTTTTTAAATGTGGATTTAGCTTGTATCGTTCAAGGTTTGTTTGTGTTCTTGAGCTAATTGGGTTCTCTTTTGCTTCCAGGAACAGACATCTACTGCCAAGCCATCCTCCACAAAAACTCAACCCGAACACAGAGGGAAAAAAGGAAGAAAATGAGGGCAACCAAACAATTTGAAAAGAGAAAGTAGAAGGGGCAAAGACTCAAGAAGTGCAAACTACAATATTGCAATCACAAACCCCATCCTCCAAATGACCATGGGACTCCACAAACGAAAAAACAAAAGAGGAATCCAACTTGTAGTTTTGTAAAATTTTTAAAGAAAAAAAAAGATATATATATACTAGACTAGGGCATGACGACTTTTCTACAAAAATCAATATGTGTCAGAAAAAAAACTCATGAGAAAAAAAAAAAAGCAACAAAAAGTGCTTCCTGTCAACTGTAATCGCATGATGACTGCTGGTGCATGCCCTTTGACCTTTGAACTGTCATGACCTACGACCGGAGGGGGGTGGAAGACGTGGCCCAGGATCTGATGGACCTTTTTTCTTCCCTTGTGTGGTGTGGTTCGTGACAGCGAGTCCAGTCTGAAAACACTGCAGCCCAAAAAAAAATCAAGTCTTTCCCCCTCCCCTGTCGGTGGATTGTTCTATATACAGCTGAGCCTACGCCAAGCCTACCCATGCTTCCTCCATCACCGCCCTTCCAACCCTTCACTCCTCAATGTGATATATGCACTCTATGCTACCGTGGACGTGTGTGTCAGTATGTGTGTGTGTATGTACGCGTGTGTCGTTCTCTTAAGCATGTGTACCTCGCTTTTCAGCTGGGCGCTGACTGAGCCATGCCCTCCCCAAACACTACCCCCCCCCCGCTCCCCCTGACCCGGAACCATCTCCCTCATGATTGGTCTACACCCGGTGTGATGTCACGGGATGCTAAGCGCTGGAATGATAAAAAGCCGCTATGCTGCCCTCTGCTGGTTAGTGTTGCTGTGTGTGTGTGTGCGTGTGTGTGCTGGTGTCTTCTCTGTGTGAGCGAGCTCGCTTCCTGTAGCGTTTCCTTTCGTCCTTGGTTTGTGTTCGGGGACCTGTCCACGTTGGTTCGGAGGCTGGGTTCGACCTGCGATTTGGGGGGATCTGAGTGTGTCCTCGTCCCTCGATCCACCCCCTCCTCCCCCTCGAGCGATGGGGACACGGTCTTCAGACCCTGGAACATTCTCCTGAGCTCAAGGAACGAGCCGCCTACGGCATTGTACAGACTCCTGGGGACTCTTTGACCCAACTCTCCGAACTATTTATCTTTTCGTTTTCATTTGATTTCATTTTTTTTGCCTCCTAAGAAGGCAGTGGGGGGGGGGGGGGGGAGTCGGGTTGTGACCTATTGACCTGATGACCTCATCCCAAGCTCCCCCCTTCTCGTCCTACCGTGTAGCGCAACACATGCTCTGATGAGATCGACATGCTTCTCCTCTCCGTAGCCGCGGTCAAGATGCAGCGGAATCACAAGACCTCTCCGTGCGACATTCAAACAGCACCCCCCCCAACATCCCCCCCGAAACAAGCCAGACCGGGGAAACCCCCCCCCCCCCTGTCACTTGATTGGCTGTAGCGCCCCCCCCACACCCCCATGCTGCGTTTGCTTCATTTTGGTTTGTCCCTTTGGAGTCAAAATGAGAAAAATAAGAGAACGGGGGGAGGGGGGAAGCCTTGTGGGGGATCCAGGGATGCTGGGACCGTTTTCAAAGGAGCCGTGTGTATATTATCAAACAGGGAGACACAGAATGGCTTGTGTTTGTACAAAGAGGTGGAACTCGCTTAAAGACGCAGATAGCACTGTGATTGTCTGATCCACACCGACCCCAGACTCGTGAACTATAAACAAACAACACACACGTAACAAACAAACAAACATGCATGCATGCGAGCAACACGTACACCGTCATGCCAGTACATGAGTATATACATTGACACGTTCAGTCCAATATGAATTCCGGATTTTTTTGTGTCTGCACACAGCAATAATACCTGACGGGGACCACAGACAGGAGCACACCGCAGGGGGTTCACTGCTTGTGTTTAACGGGTTAAAGAAACAACGTGCGCATAAAGCACAAGCTCGGAAGTGTGGGACAACGTAACAACGTCTTCAATGTAAAAGACTTTAACCTGCACCATTGTAACTTTTTTTTTTACCGCTGCCATCGCTTGTGTTCTCAATTTGATTTATAATACGTGTAAAGCCTTCCGAAGCCCATTTCAAGGGACCTCAAGGACATTGTACGTCAGGGTAAGAACTGGGGGCAGGGACAGACTGGCAGAGCACACAACTCAAAGATAGGGTTTGTTTACCTCTGAATAGGTGGGTTTTGAGCAGCTGGGTGAAGCTGCAGGTGGAGTCAGCGTGGCAGATAGGGTCAGCCATTTTGTTCAGGAACTTGTTTATAGCTGTACTACTAGCCCCACCCACCTGGTGGTGGTGTAGCTAGGATACCAGAATCCCAGGAGTGCAGGCTGCAGATTTAGGAGTCTTCTGCAGACTAGCTTGAGGAACATAGAATCCCTATGATGGTCTTTTGCTCTGTAACATGTGCAATGACAATAAAGTTATTCCATTCTATTTAGACGCACACTGAGAACAAAAGCGATGGCTGCAATAAAAGAGTTAAGTTGGTAGTCGCTTACGGTATACATTTCTTTAACCTGGACTGGAAAGCATTTGAATCATGGCATTTGACGGCGGTGCTTTTTCCCTATGGTTCTAGCTCTCACTCATCTAGGTGGACACTCCCACCTGTGGTGTCCCAAGTGGACGTTATTATTAAGTTTTTGCCGCCACACACCTGGCGGTAGAATTGGTTTCCTTCTAATGTGAATGGATTGATGCCCACTAAAGCAAAGTGCCATGGTGGGGTCGACGGCAGATCGAAAGACCACATTGTAGCAGTGCATTGTGCATGGTCGTACCATGTGCAGGTCTGTTGTTTAGCACTAAAAGTAGCAAAATATAAGCCAGGATCTATCCACTTCATACACTGAAGCCGTCAGTACGGTTTGATGCATCATATTTCTATGCGTTTTCTTTCTCTTCGAATTTGACACCCGGGCGTTTCTCACTTGTTAAATGTGTAATTCTATAATTTTGATATAGACAGTTGTGGCTGTAAATGGCCAGCGTTTTCTCAGAATATATACAACTTCACACACACACACACGCACACATTTTCATTTAAGTTTTCACACCATGCATGTAGCAATCATTGCCCCCCCCCCCCCCCTAGACCTGCAGACAAACGTGTATCCATCCATTACCGTTTAATATGTAATTGTGGTTCAAAACGTAACGAGACAATGAATGAGTGACACGATGTATGAATGCATAGTGACACATACGCACGATCACAGAGCCGCTAAACGTCCGCCCGCACTCCTCCTGTGCAACCCAGCTGTGGGCGTGTCTCACCTTCAGCGTCCGCTCTTCCAACACTCAGGTTTATGTTCCCACTCTCGCGCCCGTCCGGATCCAAGCTTTTGCCCCCATATCTTTTCTTTGTTAGAAGAGTGTTGGGTTTATAAAATAATGTTTATGGTTGTTGTTGTTGTTGTTGTTGTTTCGTTTGTTTTTGTCAAGAGTCGGGCTCCTCATGAGGTGCAGGGTCTTTAACGTGTGTTTGTGTGTGTTTATTTCAGAAAAATACTGTAGTGGTGTTGGGTTCCGTAAGGGTCAAGATGGAGGAGACACGTGGGAATGTATAGCAGACACACGACGGCATGTATGTACTCATGGGCACGTGGGTCCCCCCCCCCCCCCCCCGTGTGTGTGCGTGTGCGTGTCTGGGTGTGTACTTGAGTTTGTGTAAGTGGTCAGAATGTTGGAGATTCCTATTAGATTTTGGTGTCAGATGACAGCCGAACTCTGAACTCGGGCCTCGGTTCATCCTGTTGCTTTAGTTGCCCTGGCGACGATCTGATTGGTTCACTTGTTGTTGATGAGGTTAAATAGATAAATCTGGTTTATATTGATGTGGACTTGCACTATTATTTATATAAATGTGGCTTGTGGATATAAAATAATACCAAGGAAATATCAGCTGTTTTCCATTGACCAGATATATATGATATTCTTATTGTCATCGTCGTTCTCGATATGAACCACCAGAGAACAGCAAAGACTCCCCCTTCTAACTATTATGACTCATAATGAGATAATTTACTAAATTCACCCTTTTGGATGATGTCTGACACCCGGCTGACGTTGTTAGCTTTCAATCCCGTTATTAAACATTGCACTATTTAAGTTGAATAAAGGGTGATTTTATCTTTTAAGTTTGATTGAATAGTTATGCTGACCCCTTTTTAGGCTTATAAACTATATATGTCCTTGTGATGACAGGAGGGTTTTCCTATTGAGGTCTTAATTTGATGTGGATTTTTAGGCATAAAACCCATTATCAATCAAATTGCTAAAAACAAAAAGACTCCGCTCATGTGTGTGTGTGTGTGCGTGCGTGCGTGTGTGTGTGTGTGTGTGTGTCTGTTTGTGTGACCTCTATGCGTGACTTACCATAGTCAACGTTTAAGAGCCGAGGAAGGAGGGAGAAAGGTTCCCAAGCTGACATGTTAGGCCTACACCACGGGAGGACTATCAACCTATGATGTATTTTAAAATGAGTATTGTACAATTTTAACTGTTGCAAAGAATAGAGCTCACCTATACTCCTCTAGAATGGATACATGACAATGTAAACGCAATATCATATTACTCTATCCTAAGGAATGCAACTGCGCACACATGCACAAGAAAATACATTTTTATGAAATCTATGTACAAATATATGACAAAATATATTTAATTAGAATGCTATGCACCCTCATAGAGTTGTTATAGATGTTCTTTAGGCATTATGTAGACTAGGTAAACGCCCGCACATCACCGCGAATGTCGAGGCTGTGTAAGTATTATACCTGTTTTCTTTTCTTTTTGTATCGTCCTGGAGAGAGGAAAAACAAACGTGAATATGTATACAAGCCCTCTTCAGCTAGATTCCCTCTGATGAAGAGACGAAGATATGTATAGATCATCTTACCCTGTACACCAGCTCAAACCATTTACAAGAGTTAATAAACAAATATGTGACATATGTGACGTTTTTGGATGTGTTGTTGGTTACTATTTTATTTACTTTATACGGTATTCGCAGTGCAACTGTGGATACCTATTTGTATTTCAGATTTAAGCCATATGTTTAGCTTTTTATGGAACTAGAAAAAATATTGTTTTTGTTTCCTGAGTTGCAGAACGCTTTTTTTTGTTTCGTAAATGATCGTACGAGGTTAAACCATTGCCGTTAGGACGTCATTGTATTTGCATGTACGTTCTGGACTCACTTTTGGGTCATAGGTTAGATAACAAAAAAAAAGAACAACCTCTAGCTTCGATAAACGACAACATCCGCTTAGTGGGACGCCCCCTCTGCGCAGCCAATCACAGGAGGCCCTCCCTCCCTCTTGTTGTTTTGGAGTCACTCGACGCACGTGGCCGTCCTGGGGAATGTGGTGACTCTTGCTGCGACGGATAAGGGATCGGTTGTGTGTCACAACATTCACCTGTACGACAACTCACTTCCGCCCGAAGGAGTGTAGCATACAGGTCGTGCACAAAAATCCTGCTATTTATTTATGGTAAACAGTGGTTTGAACGATGTCAGCTGAAATGAAGGACACGCCAGGTCGGGATATCCCAGCGCCCACCAGGCGGGTCACCGTCCACGATGCTGCTCACATGCCCCAGGATTACTCGAGTACCCCCGGAGGGACCCTGTTCAGCACCACCCCTGGAGGTAACAAGCACGCTCACTGGACTCAACCACGTTAACCTTCTTATCGCCGGAGTACACGACCATGCGAATGGAAGCTGTAGCGTCCAAATGTGGATACGTGTCCATGTTGTAATTTTGATCCGTCGATTTATTTAGTGAACCACCTTTTCACTGACTTTACGGAGAAGCAAAGGATCGATTACGTTAGACATACAGCGTTTCATGTTTGTTTCTTCATGTCAGTAGTGTGTATTTGAAAATTAGCTAAACATATGTCCGCATGCTGCGTATACTACAGTAGTCGACCGTTCTGTCATTGTTAAAGGTAAATGCACCCATATCAAGACGGAGTCTACTTTCACGTCAGACAGTATCTTTAATTTATGACGTCGACGTGTCGGACCCGTGGTCAAGGGGCGCGTCGCTAGTATAAGTAGCCCTGCCATCCTATTTATAGGGACGACCCATGTGACTTGGTACTACATCATGCAGGTGTGTAGCCGAAGAACAACATGTTTACTCATTTACAATTCGTCATAGATGACATTAGCAGATAAGGTTTATGGCTATGGCGTGGACTGTTCCTATAATGGCTTGCATGAAAGACTTTTTTGTTTTGAGATTGGTAAACCCAAACCACTTGCACCTCATTTAGTGATTCTGATATGTTTTTTACCATCAATTGACCCGCATATGTCCTCCACTTAAAGAAGACCAAAATTCTAGTATTGTTGTTGACTGCAATTCGTATGTTGCCACACATAGGTAGGCCTATAGCTTAGTTTCTCAGTAAACCTCTCTGCAGTAAAACGGGCTGCAGCCAAGATGCTGAACAGTAAACTAGCACATGCAGAACCAGCCCTGGTTTGTGTTTTAAAGCTGCTGCAACCTGATGGAGCTGGACTCGTTCACCTATGATGTGTTTAGCACAAGGCACGGTTGAACTGATATACAGAATGGCATACACATGATGCAACAATAAACACTGTCGTTTGGGAGGGGTAAGTAGTTGACCATGTGAATGCTGTTCCTGTTCTCTGGAGCTCAGTAATGAAGTAATAAAGTAGGCTAAGTAATGGAAGCAATAAAAGTCATTGCGTTCTACATTTTCGCTGTTTCCTGATGCCCTCCAGGAACCAGAATCATCTATGACCGGAAGTTCCTCCTCCAGTGCCGGACATCTCCTTTGGCGCGGACTCCCCCGAGCCTGCCTGACATCCCAGGAGTCACCAGCCCCCTCAAAGCAGCTGACGTAATAAATACCTCAAACTGCAGTACCCATGTCCACCACCGGGAAGGCAGCGCTGGTAAGACCCTTTCCATCATTAGCCCCACGTTTAAATGTGTGATAAGTTGGACTTAACTTTGACCTTTTGCTCCTTTTTTTAGGTGATGATTCCCAGTTTGAAATGGACATTTAAAGTTCTGAACTGACAGACAAAAAAGTAAATCCTGCCAATTTAAAGTATGGCTAGCATATATTTGCCCATACTAAACTAGTGCTATGCCATATAAAAAACAATGTACTCTAAAAGGCTAAGAATTAAGTTGGAAGGTAAAAAGTGTGGACTTTTTAAATTTTGGATGAGTTTGTAGGTAGTCAAGATACTAATGTGATGGTGCTCAACAGTTTGTTTAAGATGGGTAGCACGGCATGCCTTTTTATAATCAAATACTATTTTTTTACATGTATGTGTTTTCATTCTGGAGGAGGCTTTATCAACAGACTGTTCTTAGGTTTGCTTTTGTCGTATAATTGTGGAAAATCCTAACGCTGTATTGAGTGTATTTAGTTATTAATGTCATAATTAATGGCCAAAACAAGAATGATCCAATTTGTTACAAATATAGTCAGACACATCCAATGTGTAGAGCAGGGAACTAGCCTTTGAGTTGTTAGCCGATGTTTCTGACAAAATACACATTTGTTTTTTACCAAAATATTTCATGATGAATAGAAATGTAATAAGTCATTGTCCCTATTCATAAAGTGTTTTTTTTTTTGTCAGATTGTTCTCAATTCACAAATCATAAACCTGATCACACAAATCTCAGACCATGTTTGCATCTTTATTATATAGTCACAGTTATGAACTATAATCATATTATGATGGTGGCCTGGACTGTTTCTGACGTTGTGTTTCACCCTGCTATAGACATAGATATTGTAATCTACCCCAAGCAGTCACAGGTTTGAAGTAACCAATCGACACATAAGGCCTTGTGTCAGTAGGTTTAGTTGCCCTACATTCTGTTGGGGGGAAGAAGTGAGTGACACAGAAGAAGCCGTTCTAGTGTGTCAACAACGAAGCCAGAACCAATCCCTTATCAACCTAGGCCTACAAGTTGCAGTAGGCTATAGAAAGAATCCTGGTCGCAGATGCCTTTTCCCACAAGCTCTGTACCCGAGTGGCTTTATTACAAGAGCACAGGGGCAAGGAAAAAATATTAATTTAGGTTAAGATAAACACAAACTATTATCAGTGGTCAAAGTTAAATCATGATTGTATGTTGTCTGTGCTGTATGAGATCTTTCGGAATATGCATAGGCCTACAATTTAAACCTAATTTAATGTTGACCTGGTGATATTTGAGTACATTGCAAATCAGAAATAAAATAGACACGGTGCGAAAATATGAAAACATTAAATGTTTTATTCAATACAGCGAACATATATATGGGTTAATATGACCTAAAGAGCGGTAAAATGTTGGCTCCGTGGTTAACTCTGTACAGTGTGGTCCGCAAAGCATGGAGGTACCGCCACGCATGGTGCGTGGAACAGAAAAGTGACCGTTTATGGACGGCTTTATTCTGTCAGAAAGTGCGTAGGTTGGTGATTCTGGAAGGATTTTGTTATCGACACGTTTTAACGAGGCAGTCCGGAGAACTTTCCCTGATTAATGGCCAGGATGGGGTTGAACAATACATGGCCTAAAACGGCATGTTTGCAACTCAATCAGCCCCTTTTATAGGCCGATAGTCTACTTTTAGCGTTGATCATTTATAATGGATGTCCACTTCAAACGGTAGCCCGAACTCCAAACTTTACAAAAAAGAGTTCAATGAATATATTCTGAATCGTTATTTTACATAATTTTCCTGCAATATTCAATATGGACCCTGAAACCGAGCAATATTTTTAATTTTCTCACCGATCGTTGCCGTCCAAAATTAAGTGCCAAAGGGAGGTCTGTGCGTAGCGTCGATCGCCATTTTTGCAGTTTTTTTAGATCCTACAAGGGGCAGTGTCTCTCACAGCAAAAAATGTCCAATGAAATCTCTGAATCAGTGGCATCCGCACTGCTCCACCACCATGTCCTCGTGGTGCCTCATCACCATCTTGCCGTTCTCGTAGTAGAGCATGGAGAGCGGCGCCAGGCGCGTGGGCACGCAGGACGGACACGGGGCCTTCTTCGGGTGATGGAGCTTCAGGAGACTCTAGGAACACAATAACAACATAGAGTTAGTGTCACGGAATAATACCAAATAATGTGTGACAAAACAGTGGGCGTGACTGTGCGTCACAGACGAATCAAATGCTTTCATATAACTTAATTAAATTAATTAGAATTTAGGAATTAGTTTAAGAATGCATGGGCTTCCTCTTACCTGCATGTAGGCGTGGTTGGTCGGCGTGTACGTCTCGTCCAGGGGGCTGGGACAGGCGCCCTCGCAGCGGTACGCGTTGTACCCCTTGGGGTACACGATCCACTCGCTCCAGCCGATCCGACCGAAGTCCACCCACATGTCCACCTTCCGGCACAGCTGGCCGGGCTTCTCCTCCACAGCTGGAGCTGGAGCGGGGGGCGCGGGGTAGGCCACAGCCTGGTGCACCTGACCTTTGTGCTCCTGCTTGTGGTGATGGTGGTGGTGATGGTTGTGCTGGGGCTGGTGCCTCTTGGCTCGGTGGCCCGACCCACTGCTGTGGGGGCTTCGCTCCCTCTCCAGGCTCACGTACTTGGACTGCTCGGCTGTGTGGATCAGCGTGTTCCCTCGCCGGCCCCCGGAGCCGGGGCTCTGCTTGGAGAACACCACCAACATCACCTGGTGGGCGGGCGCGTGCTCCACCCTCCCCTCCACCTCCTGGCTCCCCTCCTCCTCCTCCTCCTCCTCCTCCTCCTCCTCTGTATCCCTCTGCTCCTGCCAGCGGACGAGCAGCTCCGTCATGTTGAACACCTTCCAGGAGGAGGTGGAGGTCATGGAGGCGGGGCGGGCCCTAAGACGGCCCAGGAGCACGGCGGTGCCGCCCCCCCGCAGGGAGGAGTGGTAGAGGGCCACGGTGGCCCGGGGGGACTGGGAGAAGGCGGGCAGGCGGAGGCGCAGCTCCGAGCGCTGGACGTCCTCGCTGTCGGTGATGGAGGACAGGTCGAAGGTCACTGACCATCTCTCTCCTCTCTGCTGGCAAGCTGAGGGTGCAAAGAGGCTTGTTAGTGGTAAATAACACCAACACCACACTTTATGTTGTGCAGCCACTTTTCACTATGCTAAGGATTCACTGCGGTTTAGAAACATATAACTTCAGTTGAACAAGCTCTAGCCTCAGAAAACACTTAATTTACTTTTACGCATTACTTTTACGCACCCTTATTAAACATTGTAGACAAGCACGTCTACTCCGTTGAAAATATTAATAGTACGTAGCTTAAGTAAATCCATTAATAAAAGGAAATAAAATAAAGAAATGTGGGTTCTTCTTACCTTTGGCGACGAGGTTGATCACAGCGTCCGCCTGGTGCAGGCCGGGGTTGTCGTCGTGCCGGACCCCCGACGCGGGGCCCATCGCCAGGGCCTTGGTGGTCACATGCTCGGCCCGCAGCGTGCGGTACAGCTGCATCATGTACAGCGGCAGCCTGTTGCCGCGACCGCTGCCAGCCGGCTGCGGGAGACCGCGCATCCGGTGCAGCGCCGCGTCGCTGCGGTGGCTCCCGAAGAAGGGATCCGTGGCATCTCCAACACGAACTAAATCCGTCAGAAGAGCGCAGAGAAAAAGCAAAGTAATTCCGTTCATGGTGCCGAAGTAGGGTCCCGTGTGAGGCACTATAGCTAATAAAGTAATAGTAGTAGTAGTGGTAGCAGTAGTAGTAGTAGTAGTAGTAGTAGTAGTAGTAGAAGTAGTATTAATAGTAATTCCAAATTGTGCGTATTAATCCCTCGGATATCCCTCTTCTCTCAGGTGTTTCGTCAGGAACTCCTCTGAGGTTGTCTGTGGGAGATTGAGCTGTGGTGTTGTGGGCTGGTTTTATATTAGGTGCCCATCGGCCCTTGTGCCTACATCTGTCAAACGATAAGTGCTGGAGGAGAGTGTGTGATCCGCAAGAGAACAGAGAAAGAGCATCAAGCAGGTCGTTGTGTATCGAAACCCATCGCTCTTTGGTGTGGCCGGTGTGTGTGAGCACTCTGTTAATGGACGGCCTGATTGTTCTTGTGTTGGATATTAGAGATCCCTTTGATAAGAGAGCATGACAATAATATTAGTTAAGAACATGACTCGCTTAAGCACAGTTCTGTGATTAATGGGCCACTAGCCCTGGAGTTAATCATGAATAGTTCGGTGTGGGGCTGGATGATGATGGGATAACTGGGTCAATATACGCTTCTATAACGACCTTTGTTTGGATAATGTACAATGATGAAGTTGTCCATTCAATATTGTACACATTAAATGATGCATCAGCAACCACGTCATAAATAAGCCTTACTTTTAAAATAAGTAAGACGGTTTTTGCATCACAATATTATTGTATATCGTTACTGGTAGATCTGTTATTAATAATATTGCCTATAATGAGTCTTATCGAAATATTTCTTGTATATGCTTTGTTAAATTACTTTATTGCATTGTAACATGTATTTACCAGTGGTTTAGGGGGTCCAATTCCTGATGTAAATATGTAAGTCCCATGATTCTGATTCTGTTGCTAATTCTCACGGTAGTCAAGCCACAAAGACATTAAACATAAGTAGAAAGTCATCAATCAACACTACAAAGCCAGAAAGGCATTAAACATAAATACAAAGGCATCAAAGACAATTTAAAATACATTAAACCGAACTACAGAAACATTAAACACGTGGTTAAAAATATATTAAACCTAACTACAAATACAGTAAATACAACTAAAAAGACATTAAGAAATTAAACACAACTAAAAGTAAACACCATAAATAGGCATTAAATATTAATAGGCGTGGATGAGGTGCACAGAAGGTTTTTTTCCAGATTTTTGTTTTTCAAATCCTCTGATTTACAGAACATTAATCAAACGGTTTTATTGAAGTCGTGAATATTTCTTAACATTAAGGTGTTGTTGAATGAGACTAATTCTCGACCACATAACGTCGGGCTTGATGTTATTTTGATGTGGGCCGGTTCATATGATATCAGTTCTTTGTTGACTAGTAACTTGACTGTTTTATGTGTGTCTGCTCTTATTGGTGCTGTGTACTAGTCTATTTGACCTTCTCCTTGGTGAGGCGATGCTTTTAAACACACATTACACCACCTACATCCTCCAGCAGGGGGCACTGTGGGGTTATAATTGTGCAACACCATTGAATGACCATGGTAAGGTGCCAATTAATTTATATCTTAATCAACAATGACATAACGGCACATTTATAGGCTTTATTCCAGTATTTTTCCAATGGCTAGCCACATATGGTAGGGCCTATGTTTTGTAATTGTCAAACTAATGTGGCTACCGGATTATCTGTTAGATCAAACCAGATGAAGACAAATTTCTCGTTCAGCATGTGATCCGAACTTTACACTGTTGAAATGCCCATTTCCGTGACTGACTGTGCGTGGATAGAACATGGTTATGAATGATCCCAGTCGCTAAATGGCAACACATGCCATAATGGGATTGCGCAAACTAACAGCCATTACGCCCACAACCCTACTAGTGTGAGCACTCTTTAAATACGTTTATTTTCTTCCTGTGCACTTAGTTCATAGTGCCATTGAAAAATATTCATCCCAGCAAATAAATGAAACTTTTTAAACCCCCGTGAATCTCCGGGGAATAGATTGATCGAAAGATACATGACGATGGGAAAACTGTTAAATTGTCAGATGTCCTGAGATGCCCTGATGTCCTGCGTGCCTCAGTTGTCTGTTATGACGCCCTTCCTTTTTGCCATTTGGGTTTCAACTTGGTGTGGTGCTGGCGTGCTGCAGGCAGCGATAAGCCATCACCGAGCCTCTGCTGGTTCTTCCTCGTGCTGCAGGCAGGGACTCGTTCCCGCCCTGAATTAATGAGCCAATGACCTTTCTCAACAGCGTTTTGCCGCTTATGTGCCCGTAAACCGCAGCCGTTTTGGATTTTTTTCATTTGCATTTATATTGAGGTGTTTTGATGAGGGATTTCGTCATTGGGACAGTTTACACTGTCTACTTTAGACTCGAGCAAGTCAGTTGAGTGGCATGTTGGATTGAAGAGGCTAATATAGGCACTACCTGTTGGTCCAACGTTTTGTTCATGAACAGAAAGATGAATCCCAAAATGTGGTAATCGGTAGTGGTGGTTTGTAGCGACGGCCTACTGCTTGAAAAGCAGAGTTTTTATTTTCCAAGTGCTTTCGGATACAAAATGTTTTCTGGATGACGCAAAGTTATGCAATGTTTGTTGTTGTTGTGGTTAGAATTGCCGTGTCGAGAATAATTATGTACTGTAGCGACCACGGGTGTGGATGCTGGTCCCGGATCCACAAGGAATTCTGGGGGATTCAACTGTCATAGGGGTTTGGACCTTTTCAGGGCCCCCTGGATTACTTTGTGGTTAGTTGTTGAGGGGGGGTTGATGGTGTGTTGTTCCATTTTTGTGTGAAGTGTACTGTGATCGCGAACATTAGTGAGAGTGTTGTGTGTGTGTGTTGGTCAGTTGTGCCGTGTATTTGTTTTGGGGGTCTAAATGAAGGAAGTCCGTATTCGTGCAGGGTATGATACGCGGAACTGCATAATTGCTTGAACCAGGTCTCCCGTCTCATCCATCCCGTGCTGCTCGCCACAGCATGGGACCCGGGAACATTAGCTCTGACCGATATGGGGCAGCGCAGGAGCATGTGCAATGGGAAAGCGATTTGATTGGACAGGTAAAAAAAAACATGATTGACAGCTGTGTTAATATTGATTATTGATTGGATTGATGGTTCCACGCATTCAAACTAAAGAATGATCATATTTATAATCAAATTATTTTGGTTGTTTTGGTTCCTCTCTCTTTGTATTAATATTAGTCGGTGTTCTGAATAGGGGTAGGCTGATATCTGCTTGGGAACGAGGTCCATTTAATGTTCAACATTTATGAGCATGCGGCATGCCTGACCTGAGCCTGCTCAGGTTATTCCTACGAGAAGCAAGATCGTCTGTCTGGCCTAATCCATAGTGACAAACCCCTTCAGAAACACATTGTAAATGACAGTGATGGTGACATTTCGCAATAACACGCCGTATTTCTATTTCCTCTTTAATCAGATTTATAAATTGAAAACGGTTGATCTATACAATACACCGATTTTATCTTATATTGTAGGCCCATATTTTATTAATAATTTTTTTGCCGATTTGGGTAAGCAACATGACCTATATATACCCTAATGGCTATCAATGAATCTTATAATGATAATAATGATCATGATTTTGATTATCGTTGGTAGTAGTAGAAGTAATTATAGGCCTAATGATTATGATTATTATTGATACCACAGTATTGTCATATGAACATCAACAACTCACTGAATGCAATTCTCCTACTACTAATGCATCATAATAACAACAAAGGTGTCCAGTAGTAGTAGTTGTATAGCAATTAGATATGAGGACATATGAGAGAATACAAGGATTATGGACCGGCCATTAGTGCTCTGTGTTCTCCTCAGTCTCCTCCGAACAAAGATGAAAGCCTGGCTCTGTGTCCAAGATCAGAGCACTTGTCCTTTATGTTGATGGCCTCCAGTACTTAACCCGGGAACATCTGACCTCCAGAAGGTCTCTCTCTCTCTTTGAAAATGTTTTGCTAAAGTGGCAACTTTGTTGTTCCTAATGAGATACCTATGGTTTGTCAATTACGGTCATCATTATGCGTGAAATGGTTTTCATTCAATGGATCTTTTCTCAGTGCAGGGTTTTTGTTGGTTCTGTGGACCGCGATTAGGAAAACAAGCGCAGACTTTATTTCACAGAACTTGGAGCAAAGCATATTTATTTATTTATTTATTTATTATATCTTTCATGTGTATGATATCAGTTGGATTTTATGGTTAGGGTTAACCCCATGCTAACTCAGTTAACCATAACTATAACTCAGGCACAGCATAATTGTACAGCATTAGTTAACACCATTAATAAAGTATTACTAGTCTATTAGTTAACTGTTAATTAACTGAAGATGGGTTTACTGTCGAGAGACCAGCGAGGGGAGGGACATCCGATTGGATATCCGTTACCATTACGGATATTGATTTCTCAAATTTCCCTGAGCCTAATCTGGAGCGACGTTTGAAATAGCCCACCGTCTTTGTCCTCGTTTGGTGAATTGCTGTCCCCTTGGTGGATTTCTCATTTGTTCACCAGTGTTGTTAATGAAGTTGCCTGATTAATTTCCTTGTCGTTGGTTCTTTGAGTTTCCGTTGACTGTTTGTTTAATATCGATCCTGTGTTCTCTGTGTCTCTGTGTTAATCTACACCTTGCCTTCTGAAATTGGAACCCCTTCAAATAATATTTTATTTATGTGTAATCTAATTGACAATCATATTCCATATTATTATATTCCTCGCACACTAAGACATTTGGATCAATGTAATGATCTCACTACTCTTACACGATTCATGAATCCATCTGAATGATTTCATTTGCCACCAGTCCAATAGCTCTTCATATTGCTTCCACACCACCTGCCACCACCACATTTTCTATTTGCTTGCTGTTGTATAAAGGAATTATTTTGGGCATCGCTGAAGTGCCCTTTAGCAAAAGTCTGACCCCATCTCCAGCAACAACACAAATTTGATGGATGTGCCAGGAAGATATTCATGTCAGAGAGAGAGCAGGGGAAGTGAAGCCAGGGATGTCAGGGGGATCTAAGGACGATTCATGGACAGAAACATCCTTTCCCTGAAACAAACTCCACCAAACGCGCATGCCCAGGTGGCATGCAGCACACAGTTTCAAACCGATGGAATTTATATGAATTGAATCATATTAATTAAACACACACTATTTGTATCTATATAACTATGTACACACACACACACACACACACACACACACACACACACACACACACACACACACACACACACACACACACACACAAACAAACAAACACATACACACACACAGACACATACACCCCCCCCCCCCCACACACACACACACACACACACACACACACACACACACTCAAACACACACATTCTTGTGTTGGTGATGAGGGATAGCAGTGTCAGTCTGACATCTGAATATTTAAAGCAAACAAATGTAAAATGCCTTTACCCACTCGAGACCTGGGTTTTAACTCAAAGGATTGTGTCTGAGAATGCAGAGAGTCGGATGGTTCGTTTATGTTTTGAAAAGTTTTCCTTCCTGTCCTTGATTTGAATAAACTCTCATACCCCTTATTTTATAGCACACGCACAAGCGCACACACACACACACACACACACACACACACACACACACACACACACACACACACACACACACACACACACACACACACACACACACACACACACACACACACACACACACACACACAAAGACACAGATACAGGGACTCAAACACCAACAAACACACGCAAGCTCACACAAACTCCAGTAAACACAGACACACACACAAACACACACATACCTCTCCCCCCCATATACACACACATACACAGACACACACAGACACACACACACCAACCCACACACCCACACACACACAACCACCAACACCCCCCTCTACACACACACACACAGACACACGCAAACACACTAAAAGACTCTCATTACAGTGCACCTCCAAACTATTCCAGCCCAATCAGAGGAGATACAGAGGGGCTGATCATGGCTGACGAGGGATCCTCTTGAGTCCCTCTCTGTGTCCTCTTGCTGATTGCAGCTATCAGAGGCTGTGTGGGTGATGGACAGGCTGAGAACTCCTTGTGGCTAAACGAGTCCATCTTTCAAGCTGTAAGCCCAGCAAAGCAGTGGTTGGATACAGCCGCTAAATAGCTTCCATAAAGCTTTCATAATACTAGGATATGTAGCAGATGGGTCTCAT
>NC_079415.1:11365736-11368236 GCF_026213295.1 Gadus chalcogrammus
GCTTTCTGAAGGATGGTAAACATGTCAACGTACAGGGTCTCCATTCTGCACGCGTGATAATACAGCCTCATATTGACATCCATCACTTCTACTGTACCTCTTTAAAAAGATAAATGCTGTCAATGTTTCATGCCGGTTCATTTGAGATGCAAAGATTTTTCATGTGTGCAAAATGTCATCTCACCTCGATTCATTCATTCAACGTAATTGGAAGGATGATCGACTTTCTTCTGGGATTCCTTTGTGTTCGGGCCTTTGCCTCATTAGGTGAACAAGGTACACCTGGGCTACCTGTTAATTAAGTCTGACTTCTGTTCTTCAGTGCCTTTGTCAATTCTTTCAGCGCGAATATCAAAGGAAATGTACATGGTGTAAATAATGTGTTGAATTATGTGTTGAATTGGCCACATCTCAGCATGAATCAAGAACCTCAACGAGTTAAAGCTTGTACTAATACATCACACTTTAGCTTTCTAACAAAAGCTCCAGACTTGAATAGAGAGCTATTCATGGCAGACATGAATAACATTAGCATACTTGTTACAATGAAACGTATGATTTCCGTCAGTGGCGGAGCTAGAACATTTTCAGTGGGGTGGCCAGGCTGAGACCAGAGATCATTTTGGGGTGGCACCTACATCTAAATGTGATAAAAGGCAATCTTGAAATGTAGGGAATATTTAAGGCATGTAAACGCTGTAACTCTACATCATAATATTAATTCAGATGGTGGTGGAATTGTCAAACACTTTTACTTCATCAATTTCTTGCAGTCACCTATGAGTTAATTTTTTTTTGGATCAAAGAACATCATCAGAAATTTTTAATTTCTGACTCATTTTAAGTGACACATTCTAAAGGCCTTGTGTGTATAGATTGGACTCAGACTCTAAGACAACAAGTGCAGGTTGGTTTCAGCTTTCAGGTCTGTTAAAAAAAACAACCTTCTGATCTAACACTGTAAAAGTCAAAAGTCAAAATGCAGTGCATTTATCAGAAAGATAAATAAATTACACAACTGCAAAACGTTCATTTTTTTTACTTTTGAATTCCTGCCTCTAACATATACAAAATACATTAACTTGCCATAGATTCGCCTTACCACAGCCGTAATCTGCGATTATTGTGGTTGTAGCAAAGCGATTCACAAAAACACCAAAATCCAGGGCTTTTGCTCGTCTTGACTCTACACTTAAAACTCCTAGATTTCTGAGTCGAACATCATCCATGGTAGATTTAAGGTAGGTCTTGGCCAGTTGAGTGTCTTAATGCTCTGTTAACAGGTAGCTGTACTCACAGGTATGGCAATGTCTCTTTGCATAACCTGAACAGCTTTGAATGGTTCAATGACCTTTGGGAGTTCCACAATGTTAGATGGCATCTGTTCAAAACATGTGGACATAAGTGCCAGACATAAATGTTTAAAGTCTGCAAAAATGCAAAATTATTAAAAGAATAATAATTTAAAAAAAATGCAAATATGACAAGGGTGGCCACTGATTTTCATCTCTTGGGTTTTCTGCAAAATATGACAGAGATGAAAATGCGTCTGGTCTGTCTCTCTGGCCTCTTTCTCTGCATTATCATCACGATTCCCAGCATGAAAAGTTTTCTTCTCTTCATGAACATTTATCTTGTCTTCATAGTCATGTATTTTTTGTCCTTTAGTTAGCTGATCATCACTTTAAAGCCCTGTTGTTATGATACGTCACATTGTACATTGACTACGAGTTAATCACAAACCAACGTAACTCTTGCAATCTAGGCACACTCAATCATAAGCAACATCTAATAATATGAGTTTCAGAGTGGACCTTTCCATGATCCTTTTCAGAATCGGTATTAGGAATACATTATTTTGTATATTTGTAAATAAGAAAGGAACATTTAGAAGAAAATAATGTTTGTAAAATACGTGCATTATACTACAATAAACAACAAAATAAATAATGATGCTGAGAAAATGGATCTATAGATATGTTAAGGCGCGAGAAACTATTTATGGATATGTCCATTATAAATGTAGTATTATTACAGTAATTCCAGAGCATATATACCGAACTATTGCATGGTCAAATCATTGAAAATATAAATCATAAATAAAGGACGGGGTTGTAGCTTCTCACAAAGGTGAAATAAGTCCACGGACCGTTCTATTAAGGAGCCTCGGAATTGCTATTCATAGCAACCATGAGGAGGGATTTGAAAGTTTGCTGGCCACAGGCGAGAACCGTGGAGCGTCTCGGTGGAGAGTCTTGCCCTGGACGCACTCCTGTGGTTGGCCAGCAGCACGCCCAGGAGTGGGTGTGAGACGCTGGGCCAAAATGACCCTTAACCCGGACAGCTTCGCCAGGGAGTCCAACTCCACCCTGATGAAAAACTCCCTTTAATCCTCTGTGGTATTGTTGGTTCGGGCTAGGTAGGACTCGGAGACTGGTAAATGTTCAACACGTGGTTTATTCAGAGGTGCAAGGTAAATGTGCTTTCACTCTGGAGGTAG
>NC_079415.1:11373236-11408236 GCF_026213295.1 Gadus chalcogrammus
TCTCATCCTCCGCCCTCGGCCTTCCCCCGAGGCCCCTCGGCCTCACTCCTCCACGCCTCCGTACCTGACCCCGCCCGCACGCCACGCCACCCCGCCCAGCCCCCACTCGTCCTGGGGCGCGGGCTCCGACGTGGCCGAGGTGTACGCCCGCATCGGGGCCTTCAGGCCCGCCCGGCTCTCCAGCCTCTCCGGCCACACGCAGGTCATCCTGTTCGAGCACTCGTCCCTCTGAGGGCCCCCAGGACACTCGGGCCGATGGGCCCGTCTGAGAGCCGGGGGACTGGCTCTGTTTGACCAGGAGGGCCATACTGCTTCCAAACCCAGGAGAACCCCTGGCCAGTAGTGCCGATCGCCGGTGGGAGACTGTGTGACACTATGTCTGGTTTAAACGTCAACTTCAAAGAATGTGCTCGGTTGATCGATAATCAGTGATTGAGTGTTCCATGTTTACCATTTTGTTTGATGAAATAGGGAATTGAGCTGACCGTGAGGCATGGTGGAAGGATACATTTCTGTCTTCTGATTTGTGACTCTGCTCATTGTTGTTGACCACTGTTCATCTCCAGGGGCTGTACCAGACGGGAAATAAGTCCTGGGGTGTTTGTTACTCTCTCTGAATGTGCTGGATTGGATTTGGAGTCCATTAGGGGAACATTGTGCCAAGATCCATTCATTGTACTTGATGAAGAACCAGATTCTGATAATAGACATTAATGGCTTTCAACGCTATTAGAGAAAGAGAGACACTCTCTCTTCCTCTCTCTCTCTCTCTCTCTCTCTCTCTCTCTCTCTCTCTCTCTCTCTCTCTCTCTCTCTCTCTCTCTCTCTCTCTCTCTCTCTCTCTCCTTATTGGTCATCGCCTCTCTCTCCTTATTGGTCATCGCCGCTCTCTCTCTCTCTCTCTCTCTCTCTCTCTCTCTCTCTCTCTCTCTCTCTCTCTCTCTCTCTCTCTCTCTCTCTCTCTCTCTCTCTCTCTCTCTCTCTCTCACGCTCATTCTCACTATCTGTCTGTCTGTCTGTCTGTCAATGAAGACTCATCATAATGGCATAATGGGCCACTCTGCTGGAAAGAAAAGACAGTTATAAAAATTAAAAAAATAGTTGCTATCACCCCCAAAGTTCCATCCGTAATAACTTGAGATATTTCTCTGTGGAGCCTCACGCTTTGCCTTAAAATGCCTGTGTGTCGGATTTTGCATGTTTCTGGACCTCTGTCATCGAGTTTGCACGGCAACAGGTATAGGGTCAATTTATTTTCCTTAGCAACTTTTATCTCGACCCCCTTTACTAAAGATACATTTTCAATAATTACGTTTGTCTGGCTTGTAATTATTGCGTGCTTACGCAGGGCTCATATGAAAACCAAACCCCTGCTACCCGGCTTGCCTATCTCTACACGCTAAAAGCTTGCTAATTTAATCCACATGTTGAACGCGACCAAGGCTATCCGTGTAGACAGATGAAACAGAAAGATGAAACGCAATTAGACCTTTTAAGAGGGCACTTTATTTATCTAATTGGTCAATAAACTGGCCTGAGCCACTAAACACCTCACTCATCCCCAGTCTAAACAACCACACAGTAAGTATTATACATGTAAATCAGGTCAATATTTCCAGGTAAATATAGCACAATACTGGGGTGAGAGCGTACCATGTAGGCTCAGTTCTGACAACAGTGACCCGGGTTTAAACCCGCCCGTGGTCATTTGCTGCATGTCATCCCCTCTATCTCCCCTACCTTCCTCTCTATCTCACTCTATAATAAAGCATAAAAAAATCGAAACGAATAAATAAATAGAGCACATAAAGTAAATATAACTTTTGGTTGAAAAAAAAGATGCCTTGGTGGTGAAAGAGCTATTATCTTTGTGGTGTTTGACACCTGTATGTGAGGTGGAGGAGGGCTGGCAACACATCGTCTGGTGTCTGACGGCAGAATGGTGTGAAAGGACAACATGCAGGTGTATCATTTACATTAAAGAGCCGTTGGATGTAATTTGAGCGGTGCATGGTTGCTTACATTTATATGCAATGCTAACCCTCCATACACACGCACACACAAACACACACATATGCACACACAGACACACACACACACACACAAAATATTGACGTTGTATAGAGCATTGTTCTCCTGGTGGCATTTTTTACATACTATGAAAAACTGGGTGCTTGAAATATATAATAAAATAAAAAGGAGGCTTTACAATGAAGCCTTTTATAACCCAGCAAAACACACAAGACCGGTGCTGGACCACCTGCTTGCATCTATCCATCCAATCATCCATCTATCCATCCAATCATCCATCTATCCATCCAATCATCCATCTATCTATCCAATCATCCATCTATCCATCCACTTATCCATTCATCTATCATCTACCTAACCATCTACCATCCATCCAACCACCAATTCATCCATCCATCTATCTATATATTGTTTTTATTTTTTCTTTACTTAACCAGATGTGCCTGTTGAACCTCCAGTTTATATAAAGCTTAAATAAAGCTACAATTCCACTTTAAATGCTCGTAAACACTTGAAGTATTTAAACAGGGACACCGCCTGAGGCAGTCCAGCTTCAAGACCTTCAGAATCCCATCTGTCTCTCTGTCTGTCTCTCTATGTCTTTAATGCCCTGGTATCAACAATTTGACTGTTGTCCGTTCCGTGTCCAACCACGCAATCTCTCATCTCCCATCGTCGCCCCCTGGGTGGTGACGCTGAGGGAGGCTTACGGAGGGGAGAAGGGTGCGCCCTGTAGCACCTGCTCAGGGTATCAAACAGCAGCGCCACCGAGGGAGAGACCGGCGGCTGTTTGATGTCTCGCTTGGGTGGCTACCTGTGGAAAGACGAGTCAAAATACCAACTCTGACCACCTGCAGGGGTACTCACTGGGGGAGAGAGAGGGAGAGAGAGGGAGAGAGAGAGAGAGAGAGAGAGAGAGAGAGAGAGAGAGAGAGAGAGAGAGAGAGAGAGAGAGAGAGAGAGAGAGAGAGAGAGAGAGGGGGGGAGAGAGAGAGAGAGAGAGAGAGAGAGGAGAGAGAGAGAGAGAGGGGAGAGAGAGAGTGAGGCGATGAACAATAAAGAGAGATAGAGAGAGAGAGAGAGAGAGAGAGAGAGAGAGAGAGAGAGAGAGAGAGAGAGAGAGAGAGAGAGAGAGAGAGAGAGAGAGAGAGAGAGAGAGAGAGGGGGGGGGGAGAGAGAGAGAGAGAGAGAGAGAGAGAGAGAGAGAGAGAGAGTGGAGGGAGAGGGGAGAGAGAGAGTGAGGCGATGAAGAGTATGTACCACCTGCAGGGGTACGCACTGGGGGAGAGAGAGGGAGAGAGAGGGAGAGAGAGGGAGAGAGAGAAAGAGAGAGAGAGAGAGAGAGAGAGAGAGAGAGAGAGAGAGAGAGAGAGAGAGAGAGAGAGAGAGAGAGAGAGAGAGAGAGAGAGAGAGAGAGAGAGAGAGAGAGAGGGAGAGAGAGAGAGAGAGAGAGAGAGAGAGAGAGAGAGAGAGAGGGGAGAGAGAGAGTGAGGCGATGAACAATAAAGAGAGATAGAGAGAGAGAGAGAGAGAGAGAGAGAGAGAGAGAGAGAGAGAGAGAGAGGAGGAGGGAGAGAGTGAGAGAGAGGAGGAGGGAGAGAGAGAGAGAGAGAGAGGAGAGAGAGAGTGAGAGAGAGGGGGAGGGAGAGAGGGTGGGGAGAGAAAGAGAGAGTGAGAGAGGGTCGGTGGGCAGGGAGAGAGGGGGAGGGAGAGAGGGTGGGGAGAGAAAGAGAGAGTGAGAGAGGGTCGGTGGGCAGGGAGAGGGGGGGCATAGAGAGAGTGATAGAGCAAAAGAAAGAGAGAGAATGAGGCTATAAACAATAGCAAGAGATAGAGGGGGAGAGAAAGAGCAAGAGAGTGAAAAACAAGAGTTGTTTTTTCATCCCATAAAAAGGGTTAAAAAAATCATATCTACTGGTACATGAAATAAAACATAGAATACTGGGTGTTAGAGCCATCCGTCCCTAAAGGGAAGAAACAATGTGTTTTTATTGTCTCTTGTGTTGTGTTACCGTTATTAAACCGTATGTTGTGTATCCATGTATGTTCAAACGTATGTCAGTGAAAATGATTATCCTCTTTGAGTACATTAAATGACCGTGTAACTATCTATTCATACAAATGAATTTTGTGTCGGCAGTGGATCGAACTGCACATTCAGGCTCAGTGTTCCACTCCTGGGAAGCCAAATCATTTTCTCCAAGCATTTCTACCTCATTATTGCTCACATGGCAGTTGTGTTATTAAGTTTACATTGTATGCCAAGCGCAATATGGCAGTTCAACAGAAGGAAGAAAATCGTGTGACGGCTCTCTAGACTAAGATTTACATTGACTAGGGGCTTTTAAGACCAATTTGTTTTAGTGAAAGTGTAGTCAAAATCACTTGTGACGACATCTGACAACATGAACACAGTCTGGGATTTGCTCCCCCCAACCCTCCCCCCAAGGTTCTACACACACACACACACACACACACACACACACACACACACACACACACACACACACACACACACACACACACACACACACACACACACACACACACACACACACACACACACACACACACACACACACACACACACACCTTAATAATGCTTCACTGCACCCTTGAGAAGAAGCTCTAAGTCAATAAATACGCTTTCCTGATGACCTCCTGGCTTGAGTCCAGAAGTTTCCCCAACACAGGGCTTTTTCTGCGAGAGGATACCAGACAGACAGACCATGCCTTTGACAGTCCCAGCGCCACGGGGCTTTAAGCAGACGGGACTGAACCGTGTAGCATCATGCACCCACCCATATGTGTTTACTGATACACACGCACGCAAACCCACCGCAACCTCAGAGCCAAGAGGCACCCGATTATCCACGATCATCTCCATAGTCTCACCACCCAAAAAGAAACAACTGCAATCAACAACTGTTCAATCGAGGGCCTTATTACAGATCGGGAAATTATGTTAAACAACGTGTAATCATGCTAATTTTTCTCAATCCCCGCTAATTCAAATGCAACACGGCACCTTTTTTGTAACAAATGCAAATCGCTACGAGCTACTTGTGAATATTTAGTCTTTTTTCCTAAAGAGTTCCTAGTTACACAAACCGACCGATGTAAGTAGTTTGTGTAGTGTACAACAACACAAGTATAAGTAAGCATTCATGCCATATCATTACCAACATTTCCACATCAGAGTCCAGCTGTTTTATTTGATCTAAGTGTAGGCCTACATATTGCCACTAAAAGGTCATATCCAATGACATTGAACTAACCCACGATGTGGTGCTGTGAGTCCTGACAGGAAGACAGTTTGGTAGAGGTAGAAGTCTATCGTCGTGGCGATGGCCACTCGGTCTGCTTCTCTCTGCCTGCTGCAGAGGGTCTTTGATCAGATAATTACCCTCAGGAGTTGTATCCCCGTGTGTCACTATGACGACCGGCGTCCATCTGCAGCCGCCTCCATTCATAGGCCGGCCGTGCCCTGGCTTTGCCGAGAGGGGCAAAGGCGGGCGACGGAAATGCTTCAAGACCCCCCTAGGACTCTGCTATGTCCCCCTTTTGAAGGAAGGTGTTAGATTGGTGTGTGGGTGTGTGTGTGTGTGTGTGTGTGTGTGTGTGTGTGTGTGTGTGTGTGTGTGTGTGTGTGTGTGTGTGTGTGTGTGTGTGTGTGTCTGCGCAGTTGTGTGTGTGCTGGTGTGTGTGTGCATGTGTGTGTGTGTGTGTATTGGTGTGTGTGTGTGTGTGTTCATGTGTTTGTGTGTGCATGTGTGTGGGTGCGTGTGTGCGTGTGCGTGTGTGTGCGCGTGTGTGCATGCGTGTGTTTGTTTGTGTGTGTTTTTGTGTGTGTGTGTGTTTGTGTGTTTAAGATAATGCTATGCTAAAGTAAACTTTCAAATTTGAGAGTTCTTAAACTAATTCTAGCCCTGTTCATATAATTTTAGAGTAATGATAATGTTTAATAAGTAATCTTAATCTTTAAAAATAAATCATAGGTCCAACACCATGCAGCATCGCCAAAGCTCAATTGGAGGCTTATTCACTTTTCTTTAGGGATGTTTTATTTGGTAAATATTCACACACACACATACTCCCTCTCTCACAAACACAAACACACTGACAAACACACCCACACACACAAACACGCACACACACACACACACACACACACACACACACACACACACACACACACACACACACACACACACACACACACACACACACACACACACACACACACACACACACACACACACACACACACACACACACACACACACACACACACACACACACACACACAAACTCACACCACACAAAAAAATACAAATTACATTTTTATAAAAAAATATATGTAGTCTTTTTTATGTTTTAAAGAGATTGACCTAAATACAATAATCGCAATTTAAGCCCTGACACGCACATAATCAAACTGCAAAAGCACATAATAACGTCAGGAAAAATCTGGTTTACTAATCATGAGGAACATGGATCTCGATTCCAGTAAACACTGTGCAGAGCGGACAGCTTCGCTTATGACAGAGTTCAACAATAAGTACAGAACCCTGCAAACAACCTTCCCTACAATCATGGCTCTTCATAACAATCTAGGGCTGCCACTTTATAAATGTACACTATCAATACACTGCAAAAAATAAATAAAACAACATGTAAACCGAGAGGAAAATCCATCACATTACACTACTGTGTCTGTGTCCTCACTGCTTGCAGTAGTGGCAGTTCAATATCTTCTTGAAGGCGCTCTGGAAGTCTTTATTAAAGTAGGCGTAGATGATGGGGTTGAGCAGGGAGTTGGAGTACCCCGACCAGCTGATCACGGCCTCCAGCCACCGCGGCATGTAGCACGACCCCAGGCAGAAGGGCATGACCAGCGCCACGATGAAGAATGGGAGCCAGCACAGGATGAACGTCCCCATGATGATGCCCAGCGTCTTCACCGTTTTCCGCTCGCGCGCCATCGCGATCTTGCGCTTCGCCTCGGTCGCTTTCTCGTGTCGGTTCTCGAAGAGCGGCGCGCAGTTGGGCGCGTTGGGCAGCGGCAGGCTATGCTTGGAGCTGCTGTGCACCTCGATGATCTCCAGCGACTCGCCGTCCTCCGCGTGCTTCACCGCGCCGTTCGCGCTGCTCGACAGCGGCTTGGGCTCCACGCTGCGCTTCCAACTTTTGCCGCCCCCCGCGTCGCCACCACCACCACCGCTACCGATTTTCTTGTGGAACAGAGCCGGAGATCGCGCCAAACACGAATCCGCCACTTTCTTCTTCTCCGACTTGCGCACGGTTCTCCGGATCCGGAAGCGTGCGGCTTTGAAGATGCGCCCGTACAGCACGAGCATAAGCACCAGCGGGATATAGAAGGCGCCGAACGTGGAGTAGATGGTGTACCAGGGGTCCTGCCGGATGCGGCACTGCTTGGGGTTGGCGCGGTCCTCCGCCACGCTGCCGGGCTGCGAGCGCATGATCAACATCGCGGGGATGGAGATGAAGAAGCCCACTAGCCAGGTGACCCCTATCAGCACGGCGGCCCTGCGCGGTGTCCTCTTGTTCATGTACTCGATGGGCTCCGTGATGGCCCAGTAGCGGTCCAGCGCAATGGCGCACAGGTGCAGGATGGACGAGGTGCAGCACAGCACGTCCAGCGAGATGAAGATGTCGCACGGGATCTGGCCCAGGGTCCAGCGGTTCAGCACCTGGTACAGCGCCGCCATGGGCAGCACCAGCACGGACACCATGAGGTCCGTGACGGCCAGGGAGCCAATGAGGTAATTGGCCACGTTCTGCAGGGAGCGCTCCAAGGCGATGGCCGCCACCACGCACGCGTTCCCGAAGATGGCGCACAGGATGAGCGTGGCCAGGAGGAACGAGGTGACGATCTGGTAGCTCAGCTTGACCTCCTCTTCCTCATCCTCCACCCCGGTGGAGTTGTGGGTATTTGTGTTGTTTGGGGGGCTGTCCAGCAGCTGGGACCAGAAGTCGGTCGTGTTGTTGGTTCCATCCATGGCTGCTCTAGCGCAGCACAGCGCATTAAATATTAAAAGTGAATTAAAAAGTAGTGCAACGTGTACTGCTGCTACTTTGCAGGAAGCAGGTGAATGGGCCGAGCACCCCGTGCGGGGAGGAGCGCATGGTGGAGTGGGGCGCGCGACGTGGACTCTGCGCGCTTGGCTGCCGTCCGCGGACGTCGCAGTGTATTTATACCAGAGCTGGTCGTACGTCACGGAGAGCTGAGGATGTTTGGATGTGGGGCTTTGTACCGATGATAACCACCATTGCGCTCAGTGCATATGAGGTTTACTGGGGAACCGCGAAAAAAATTGTTTGATGGTCCTTGTTTGATTGTTTTTGTTTCTTTTTATCGTCTTTTGTTTTTTTAGGATATCATGCTGTTTTAGTGGAGAGTGTTTCTTTAAATAGTTCCGGCCAGGGTTTTAAAGTGGGTAAGAAAAACTCTTCAGTGTGTGGCTTTCTCTCTGTGTGTTCCTTGTGCGCTGTTATTAAGAAAGAAAACCCAACTCCTGTTTTTGAAAGCTGCGGGAACGAGGAGCGCCGTCCGTGTTTCAGGACCATGGCTAGGGCATGGCGCCCCCGAGGTGGGCTGCTGCCCCCTGGCGGTGGACGGTGGGTAGCGCTGTTGCGGTCAATTCTGGTATAAAAAACAACTGTAGGATTCTGTGTTTTCATGCCTCTCCTACGGTTTTGGTTTGGGAGCAGTGTCGCAATTTTGAGTATGAATATGAAGTAAAACTCAAAAAACGCATCCAATCTACAAACCTATGTTGAATGAAACTTTCTCAATCATCGTATTGTATTACTTTTCCTCATGGTTATGTTGGGTTTGTAAGGTCTTTATTTAGATATGTTGGGTAGACTGGAGGTTTTATTGGATCCTGCAGCAGGCGTTATTTAGTAGCGACCGTGTGTTTGTGTGTGTGTGTGTGTGTGTGTGTGTGTGTGTGTGTGTGTGTGTGTGTGTGTGTGTGTGTGTGAGAGAGAGAGAGAGAGAGAGAGAGAGAGAGAGAGAGAGAGAGAGAGAGAGAGAGAGAGAGAGAGAGAGAGAGAGAGAGAGAGAGAGAAGGAGACGGACCCAGAGACAGAGACAGACATGCAGAAAGAAAACACATTCGCTAATCTCCAATTACACACATATACGCACGCACTTCCACCCACGGAATTCAATGCAAACACAGACACGGTAGTTCGCACGTATATTCAAATCCCTCACATCCTAACCAAAGCTTCCGAATGTAACTCTATACTCTCGTGTTTAACCTTATCATCACTCACTTCACTCGTCCCTGTTGTAAAACTCTTCCCCCCCCCATACAACTTTTGTAACAGCGTTTAAAACAATCATAACAAACAAAAAAGCAAGCGAACATTTTGACCACGGCGGGCTACCGTAGTCCAATGACGTAGCGTAGCGTGACGTCAGTCGCCACAGTGGGGGCTCAACAACTTCATGTTTTTTGTTTTAATCGTATATTCCCGGAGCACAAAATAAGAGGCACCGGTAAGTACGATTTTAAAACGAATTCAGGCCCATGCCATAACCGTACGAGAGGTCGTCCGCCATGCAGCGCCTTCCACGCTCCTCGTCCTGCAGCGTGAGTCTGGTGTTTATAACGCCACTCCAACAATAGCGTGGCTTCGACGTGTTGTTGTTAAAGTTGGGAATTCATTTTTTGGCTGTCGAGAGTCTCGTTGTTATCGTACGCTTTCCCAATGTGTATGGTTGGACACGTTGGGTGGACACCTTGTTGTTATAGGTTGTTAGTAGTACTGCGTTGTGCCTTATTATGGTTCTCCAGCAGCCACCCCAACCTGGAAGTCTGAAGCCTCCTGCATGGTCGACGTGATGCACCGTGCAGTGCAGTACGTGACTGTCATGCATGGGGCCGTGCGTGACAGTCCACGCAACGCACTGCACGTTGCATGCTGGGTGTAGCAAGACATTGACAGGGGATTAATTCACCCCAATAACTATAATTACTGTATTATAGCAGCAAAACAGAAGGATCGTATTACACCACAACAAAACACACGGAAGGCAGGAAGCCAAACCAGTACTTGTTGGAACAATGTAACCTATGACGTGCGGTTTGGTGTCTCCACCCCCCATACTGGAAGCCCGTGGAAATATTTCTCATGGTGTGTGTGTATATGTTGTTGTTCTTGTTAATGGACTACTAGATACAAGACGGCTCCATGGACAGCTCCAGAGGATTTACGATGCTCCGTTGCAGGAGGTGTCGTAAGAACTATATCGACTCGACGTGCTTGAATTTGGTGGGTGTAATTGTGGTTGGCATTTGATACGTCTGTGTGTCTGTGTGTGTACAGTAACTTCAGTCTAGGATTGTTATGTCAGCAGCAGGTTTGCAGTGGCTGCTGTTTGTTCCATTAACAAAAGGCAGGGGATTACCACACCATGGCTCACACTTGTGCATTCTCTGTCTCTCTTACCCCTCTCTCTCTCTTAGGTTGCGTCCCATTTCTACCCCTTACCCCTCCCCCTTACCCCTCCCCCTTGGTTTGAAGGGGTAACTCTCTCCCTCTCTTTTATCCTCTCATATCTTTTCACTTAAATATGCTTTGCCGACATTAGTCAATAGAAAAAATCTGTGTGTGTGTGTGTGCACGCACATCCGTTTTTGTATATCTGTGCATGCATTTGTGTATAGACGTGCAGTGCAGTCATGTGTGTGTGTTTACTTGTGTGTGTGTGTGTGTGTGTGTGTGTGTGTGTGTCTGAGGTGAAAAGGTAAGTAGGCTGCCACTCCAGACGACTCCTATCACCTGAACTCCCGGTCACCTTTCCTTATCCACATGTTCCAAACACATCATCTAGCTTCTATCTTGCTGCTCACCCCCGGGGCTTTGGTGAGCGGCCACAGATTGCAGAAGTGGGTCAAGGGTCGTCAGCTGTAGCAACATCGACGATAACAACCGTGTGTGTGTGTGTGTGTGTGTGTGTGTGTGTGTGTGTGTGTGTGTGTGTGTGTGTGTGTGTGTGTGTGTGTGTGTGTGTGTGTGTGTGTGTGTGTGTGTGTGTGTGTGTCTCTCTGTATCTGTATCTGTATCTGTATCTGTATCTGTATCTGTATCTGTATCTGTATCTGTGTGTCTGTGTCTGCAATAAACAGATGGGGCAATTCCTGGCTCCCCGGAAGAGAGGTCTAGGAAAGGCCACACGTTCCTCTGGATATAAGGTTCATCGTCACTTCTTCTTCTTAAACAGATGCCGTCCACAGAAGAGCGATCGGTGGCTCAGTGCAGCGTATGGCACGTCAACGTGGACGCTCTGCCTAACGGGATGCTGGCTGCCATACACCAGGTAACGAGTCTATAACAACGGCGTTACTTCTGTAGACATGTCTGCTTTGGTCTGCGCACCTGATCTAAAATGACTCGTAAGTAAGGCTGACACTAATCGAGGCTTACAAGCAATATCGAAGCAACTACAAATGTTAGTGTTGCACAAAACTGTTTGCGAAAAAAGCAGCTAGATATGGGTTGGGGGTAGTGACATATGACTTTACCTGGTCGTTTTATGTATGTATCTATTATGCATATTCATTCATTTATTCAATTCAATTCATTATTCTTTATTATTCATTATTCACCATTATAGTCTCAAAGGGCTTAACAGGCCAAATATTTATGTATATTTATAATACATACAGTACATAATAAAAACATTAGCGCGTTGCATTCATTTTTTATTCTAGTGGTTATATTCACGAGTGGTTCATTTTCTAGTTCATCAATAGTTAATGAATTGTTATTATTCAAACGTTCCCTCTGTCGAAAGGCCCAGTGGACCGTCGGAAAACTGCATTGTGGGAACTGCAGCGCCCGCCTGGGCGGCTTCAACTTCATCAACCACAGCCGCTGTCCCTGCGGCCAGAACATCACGGTGCACCTCAGCAAGAGCCGCGTGGACCGCCACCCGGCCCTGCCCCTCCAGCAGGGCCCCCCCCCCAGAGGAACCCGTCCCGCCCCCGAGGACCCGGGCACGGACCCCAGCGGGGGCGCGGAACCCGCCAGCGCTCCCACCAGGGACTCCCCGGCCCGCCCGCCGCTGCCGGGCTGCGACGCCATGTCCTGCGTTGCCTCTGTGACACAGGCCACTCCCACGTACGCTCAGGCCTCCTCCTCCTCCTCCTCTTCCTCCTCCTCCTCCCTGAGGCCGTCCGATGGCGAGGCCGGACCGACGCTACGCCACCCCACCTCCAAATGCTGCGTCCCGCACAGAGCCGGACGCCGGCTTCAGACGCCAGGTGCCGACGCCCCTCCCGGTGGCTCCTCCTCTTCCCCCTCCTCCTCCTCCCCCTCCTCCTCCTCCTCTTCCTCCTCAGCTCTCTTCCCACCTGGCCCCCCAGAGAGGCTGGCTGCAGCGTGGACGGAGACGGATCGGTTGCCTCGTCCCACAGCGGCGCCTCATCAGGTGGCCGCTCAACGACCCCCCCTCCCCGCCACCGGGGGACCCCCGTCCGGCCCGGCGCCCCCGCCGCCCCCGCCGTCCGGCCCCGAGGTCCCCGGTGTGGTGGTGTCGGCCCCCACGGAGGAGCCCCCGGACTCCCCCATGTTCCTGAGGGGCAGGACCATCACGGACAGCATCGGGGAGCTGGCCACCCCGATGCCGGTAAAGGACACACTAACGATGAAGATTGTTGTGTGTGTGTGTGTGTGTGTGTGTGTGTGTGTGTGTGTGTGTGTGTGTGTGTGTGTGTGTGTGTGTGTGTGTGTGTGTGTGTGTGTGTGTGTGTGTGTGTGTGTGTGTGTGTGTGTGGGCGTAGTAGGACACCTCCTCCACTGCCCTACACCTTTGAGGTCTTTCAGGCGATGTGTGTTCAATCCATGGTGATTGAAGGTGCACGTCAGACTGCAGACATTGGGGTTCGAACCCCCGAGTCGAGCAACCGCTCCAGCGGTCCACACTTGTATCTCGATCTGTCAATGCTTCAGAAGTTAGGGCAAACATCTGGAATCTCTGCGCTAACCGTTCCAGATGTTCAAACTAGTGTAACCACTGGGGCCGCATAGTGGGCAGGATTTAACGACTTCCGATTTGTTCCTTGCTTGTTGAACAGTTTTAAGTAATCAGTAATCTTTAGAAATTCACACGAGAAAGACTTCAACCAACTCGCAAATGTTGACACTTGGAACGTCACATATTTTTTGTTCCTCTAATTAAGAAAAGTGTGTGTGTGTGTGTGTGTGTGTGTGTGTGTGTGTGTGTGTGTGTGTGTGTGTGTGTGTGTGTGTGTGTGTGTGTGTGTGTGTGTGTGTGTGTGTGTGTGTGTGTGTGTGTCATCAGGCGCCCCAGCCGGCGCCGTCGGCCGTGTCGGCCGCCCTGAGCCGGCTGAGCAAGCGGGAGAAGAACCGTCTGAAGAGCAACCGCAGGAAGCAGAGGAGGAGGGAGCGCTGGATCCACAGCCTGCTGGAGCAGGAGCAGGTGAGGAGACCCCACCTCCAGCCCTCCCCCCCAACCTGGGGCCCCACCTGCAGTACACAAGAGCAACAGCCCACTGCAGGTGGACCCTGGGATTATATTCTGGAAAAAAAACGATTTACAATGATAGATAAAAGAATGACATGATCCGTCGTCAATGAGTGGTTAAACTCATTGATTTAGCTAAAGAGGTACTTCACATTCAATTACATTTATTAGGCAGACGCTTTTGTCCAAAGCGACTTACGCCTCGTTTCCACATACGTACATTCTCGTATGCGATCCAACCGTCTCCGACCGAAAGTCCATTCATTCCTATGTGATTCTCCGTAATGTCAGTTTTTCCTTCGAGACTCCTCCCCTCCGTAAAATATATAAAGAGAAGAGAGAATAAAAAGACAAATGTGAGTATTTTTTATTTTCGTTTCCTCTATACTTCATCATTTTGATATGAAATGGTTATAGCCTATTTGATCAGTTTATATATCATATGTTTTACATAAATAACAGGCAGATATCTGTTTGATCATTCGCTTTTATGAGTTTAATATAAAATACAGTCTGATTTTAAGATTGTATATTGACTGTATTATTTGTATGGGCCTAATTTATGGCTATGAATACCCCTAATTATATAATTATAGTCTACTGCTGTGATTTCCCTCAATAATTTTAGAGCTCACTTTTATTTTTGTTAAATAGACTTTGCGATAACACCAACACGAGTGAGAGTGCTTGCCATCGCGTATCTGTATTGGCGCAATCGCCAGAGATGGCAGAGACGCAGGGCATCCTGCTGGACAAGGCAGTTTTTGGCCAAGCGCTTGGAGTTTGGCTGTTTGGCTGTAAATTCATGTCAGTACGTAAAACACTAGCGACCCCTTCCGTATGTTTACGAAAGCACGGATACGAAAAACTTGCATATGTGGAAACGAGGCGTTAGAGTGTGTGCATTCAACGATTTAAAATTAACTCCCAATACCCTCAGTAGACGATTAAAACCCTTAAAGTGGATACTACTTCAAAAGCAAAGCAACTGGAAGCTTGTTGATTGGTCAAATATTTTGTTGCGATGGAGTGTTTTTCAGCCTTGACACTTGACCGAACGCTCATCAGACGCAGCTCTGGGTGTGACATAGATACCTCACTTTCTAAAGACACTGTGGTATGTAAACAGGTTATAGAGGTTTTAGACCCGTAAATAACTAGACACAAAGCAACTGAACTGGGAACATCCCTGACTAAAATAGTAGCAGTAATAACGCTAGATTAGTCCCTTAATTACCTACGGAAAATAGATGTTTGAACACATTTTTCTAGTCCTTATCTGCACCACTTTCTCTGCTGGTTTTACTTCCTCCATCCGAATATGTTGATGTGCCTTGGAACCCCTAGTCAAGTTAATCAAGACCTTGAAATCAAACTCAAACAAATACTGAATCAATTCAAATATTAAAACAGAAAGATGTGTGTCTACACACAATGTGAGTGTGTGTATTTTAATGATTTGGGGTGTGTGTGTGTGTGTGTGTGTGTGTGTGTGTGTGTGTGTGTGTGTGTGTGTGTGTGTGTGTGTGTGTGTGTGTGTGTGTGTGTGTGTGTGTGTGTGTGTGTGTGTGTGTGTGTGTGTGTGCGCGCTCATCTGCCCGTGCATTCTCATGTGTTTGCGTGTGCGTGCATGCTGATGTGTGCGCGTGCCGATGCGCGTGTGCGTGTGCGTGTGCGTGCTGATGTGTGTGCGTGCGTGCTGATGTGTGTGTGTGTGTGTGTGTGTGCTTGTGTCTCCAGAGTCTGGGCGGCCTGCTGACGGACAGCGAGGAGGAGGACCGCGAGGGCTTCACGTGCGCCGTGTGCCTGGACCTCTACTACTGCCCCTACAGCTGCCACCCCTGCGGACACGTCTTCTGCGAGCCCTGCCTGCGCACGCTGGCCCGCAGCCGGCCCGGCCACACCCCCTGCCCCCTGTGCCGCACCCTCATCTCACACACGCTCTTCCAGAAAGGTGAGGCCCCCGTCCTGGTCATGTGACCTCAGGTGCTGTTGGGCTGCGCAGACTGGTCCAGAGGGTCCGTGCCCCCCCCAGAGAGAGGGGGGGCACGGGACCTGTCGGATTGGGGTTACCTGTGGGGTTTTCTTTATTTATGTTGTTGAATGTCATTTTGAATAAGTTGTGAGACAGGTGAGGTAGGTGTCATATACCAAGCACAACACAGTTATTGCTATCAAATTCAGATTTACTTTATGTCTTTAAGTAAGAATATACTGAAATATATTCTGAAAAAAATAAACATTTCTTTATTTGTATCTCATGGTGATTTATTTTATTATCACGATCAAATAGTCCACAAGTGAACAACTTATTGACGTCATCTGTCATCGTGTTAAAATTCCTACTACTCAGGTTGGTTTATTTATTTGATTTGATTTATATAAATAATATAACGCATGTAGAAGAAGTCTAAAAAATATACTTCCACAATAAATTAAATCCAAACTGTAACACCAAACTAAAATCGAACCCCTGTCCCCAGAGCTCAACGAGACCACGGAGAGCTTCTTCCCCAAGGTGTTTAACGCCCGCAAGAACAATTTTCAGAGAGCGCCTTGCTCAAGGTGGCCACTGCCCAGCGGACCCAAGCGCTTCCACATCTTCTGGGGTGAGCAGTTCAGTGAGAGACACACACACACCCACACCCACACCCACACCCACACCCACACCCACACCCACACCCACACCCACACACACACACACACACAAACACACACACACACACACACACACACACACACACACACACACGTACACGTACATGTACACGTATCTCTTCATCTGCCCACGGGCTTCCATGATGGAGCAAACTCCAGGCTGAAGGGTTTATCTGGGGAGAGACGGTCCAGGCTGATATGGAGGAGAAGGGAGCGTGAAGGAAAAGCATTACCACCCTCTCACACGTGTATGTTTACGCCCTGAAATTACTGAGTGTATCGCTCGTTTTATGAGCTAGTTCATGGTATTGCCCTTTCTTTACCTTCTCCTCACACAATCTGTTCATCTTGCAGAGACGGAAAGTTTACAATGTACTGAGAAAAGAGAACTGACAAGACAATTAATTTTTTTATTAATTAGGAAATGCCAGGCTGCCTAAGGGAGAAGTTTCATGCTATAATTTAAAGCTACTGTAGGTAACATTTGAGATCAGCAAAAGAAGAAGGAATAAGAAAGTAAGATTTAGACAATAAACAACCCCATAAATGCCCCCATCATCCCCACGTCTCTCACCATGACCGGCAGGATGGATTCCCTAACCGTCGGGAGCGATCTAAAATCGAAATGGTCTGTACAGAGGCAGGGGCGCAGTCAACCAGATACAGATCTTCTCACAATGCATTTCACAAAAAAAATAATTAAATGCTGAACACATTCAGTAAACCCGCTTTTATTTTGAAAGTCCCTGCTTTGCTAAGTTTCTCCTACATGTCCGTTGCGGCTTTAGGCTACCAGAGGCAGCCAGCCGAGCCCGGCCGGCGATGGCCCCTAGGCCCTGCGGGCTTCACGCTGGACGCCCTGGACCTGGCGGACATGCGCGGCTGGCTCTTCGACGTGGACCTGGTCATCATCTACATCCACTCGGTCAACTGGATCCTGGCCTTCCTGCTGCTCTGCTTCCTGCTCTACTTCTTCTTCTCCTGAAGAACTCGCCCCCCTGGTGACCCGGCGGTTCCAATCGGACCGGTGGACTTTCTTTCCCTCTTTCTCTGTCTCTGTTTTAGAGGTTGTGGGGGTCAGGCACTGTTGCCTCGTCGATCTGGTGTTGTTGTTTTAGATGTTTTGAGCACCTGCCTTTTCACTTTGGGCTTCAATCACTTTTGAAGCTTTTGAAATCCTTTGCCGGACCCCGCGGGGGGGGGGATTAGAGTGGTGGGCTGTGCTGATGCTCAAATATTAGCAGGGAACCGATCGGTCCCCTTTGTAGCGGAAGGGTTATACTTCTTTGCCGGCACGTTGGCCAAAGAGCCACCGGAAGACTCGTAGACTTGGACCCGCTCCTTTTTATTCTGAACAGTTGTGCATCCTCCCGTAGCTTAGCGACGCAATTGCACTTCTCTAAAAAGAAACGCGCTGACGGATGAGCTGGGAACGGACATTGGAGGACAAAGTTGGTTAGTTCATGTACATTAGAGGTTGGCAGACTCTATACTGCCCCAGTGTGTACATGTCAATGCGACGGGAAGGTGTGAATCACCTTTGCGAAGGTCTTGTCTCTGCATTGTGTCATGGCCATGGATTGATACGAACCAGGCGAGGACCCAAATGTGTAAGTCAGTGGACAGGTCAGAAATCGCTTGCATGTCTGCATGTTTGGTTGCATCAGTGGTCACTTAAATCGACTGCAGGTAAGATTTAAGAGCTAGTATTAGTTAGAAATACCATAGCCATCCCTCAGCTATTAGTGAGTCGAATGCTCTGAGAATCTCAACATTAATTGAGAGAATTTAGATTTCAGACTACTCCTGGCTTATTTATGATATCTCTTCCATATTGATTTGGAGAATATGTCTTGCCTGTCAATCACAGGTCTTTGAATGGAACACTTATTAATGGCTGAGAAATGTAGGGTGGGGGCAGAGATGGGAGTGAGAAGGAGTGTTCAGTTTCAAATATTTCTCTCTTATGCTCTGTTCTGCTCTCGCTCTTGAACTCTTGAACCCTTGAATCTAACCATCAGAAGCTTTAAAGCAGGACTTTCTAAGAGTAAGAGAAGAATCTGACTGGCAAGAGCACTTTTTCTAGTGCTCTTTAACACCTGGTCTCACAAATCAGACTTTAGATTAGCAATCTAGAGAGATTGTGAAACACACTACACTGATGGGCAGGTCATGTCAGGTTTTGTTCTCTATGGATTATGTGTTTTTTTGCAATGTGTCACTGCCCATCCCTATATGGATTACTTCCTACATTACCCAGAAGGACGTCTGCCACCCATCTCTCTCGTGAGACTCAAAGCCAAGGTGTTGCGGTCTTGATGTATAAGGCTAATACTCGGTTTAGAATGAAGTGCATCTTTGTGCTAAATAAGGGTTTTGTCTCCGTAGGGAAATTGCAAAAAGTGGATTTTCTGGGGTTCTCAAGGGGCTGTTTTTTGTGGGCAAAGCTGTTGATTTGGTGTTTGCCAATATCTGACCACATTCTATATAGATGTCGGTGTAGCACCTTAAGGGTGTCAAAATGCTTGTGCGTGGTTTGTCCTTATATTTCGCGCACATGCAATCCAACAATGTCGTAGAATTTTTTTCAATGTGTACATCTGCGCTACCGACGCCCCGTGGTGTCATTACACAAAGTGTACACTAGAGGGTGACTTATCGACAGTGAGACAGAACCCCAGAGTTGTTGCAGTTGTTGTTCTGATGGTGCTTAATGGAATACCTGATGATTATGGTTGATGCTACAGCAAGTGGACCTGCTCCCGTATGAATTTCCATTGTGCCTTCTGCAGCCATGCCACGCCCTCTACACATCACCAATGGAACATCAATATGGAAGTCTTTTCCTCTATCTTCATGGATTTTTCCTTTGAAGAACAGGAATATGCCTGCTAATTTGTTCTACTCTTTTTGGTTTTGGTTCTAAATTGCAATTTTTTTTGATATTCCTGGCCCCATAATGGGTGGTCCAGAATAACCTAGGGGGTGCAGAAGACCCAGGTGGACGGCCCGTCACAGAGCGGGTGTGGAGAACGTATAAATCACAACACTGAATCCTTCATGCCTTTGAGTTCTTGGTTCAAGACATTGCCAATCCCAGGCCTCCTTTTTTGAGTGATATCAACTGCCAGAGATGGGAGGGGTGGGCCTCCTTTACATTTTTGGACACGCCCACTTCAGAGGGGCGGAACTTTTGTCGAGAATATCGAGGAACATTCTAAAAGTAATCCAGTGATGTATCCAAACCATCAGCCAATTTACCACCATGCCCTACCTTACCTTACCGTACTGTACCTGACAATACCCTACCTTGCTTTACCCTTAACTCTTTATCTGGTTACCTCACCTTACCATATCTTAAAATATATTACCGTACCAGCCCATGCCTTACCTGTCCTCAGCTGTTGGCACTTTTTGCATTATAGGCCTACGATTAATAAGAGGCTCATTAGCATTAGCAACGTAGCTTTACTTCATGTCATGTTCATAGTGGTATAGTGCAAATACAGGGGCACACTGTTTTTTTTGTACAATAAAGTCAAAATTGCACATTATTGACAAAACATTTTAGTCAATCATCTTCTTAAAAATAATGCTATGGTTAAGCTTCTCTGTCTGGATAAAGGACAGTTGAGTAGAGTATAGATGTGTGGAGTTAGGTTCTTTTTCTTGTTATTTTCATCACCACTTCACAGCAAATCACGTGACTTGCATTTGGTTTTGGATTGTTGAAATAAACAGTTTCTACTGTCTTTTTTGTCTCATGAAGGGAAGACTTTCTTGCAAACACAAAATGTTAAATGCATTGTAATGAAATGATAACTATACTCAAGAATATTCGTAGAAAAAAAATCTGTCAACAAAACATTCATGTTTACAGTAGTTATACCTGCATATGTCAACGGGCATTATAATATGAGTTTATCGATAAGAAAAAGGCTATAGGCCTAGACATTGTTTATTCTGGTGTTGGACTATATAATTTCTAATAGCCTACTAACAAGGGCGTCAGTTTGTTTTTAGAAGTGGTGGGGACAATAACCATAAGCTTGAGTGTGGTCTGAAAAGTGCTGGGTACCCTTATGTAAGCTATTCATCCATTCAACGCTGCATTACAATATGCTCTACAGTGTATTGTCAGGTGTTGAAATTATTCGAATATTCGAATACTGGTTCGGAAAATTAGTATTTGAAGCTTAAATCAGTATTCGAAGCTTCGTTATTTTTTTTTTCCACGTAGGTGACTTTACCAGAGCGAGGGAGGCAAACTATAAGCGTCAGCGACACCAAGCAGAGAAGCGAGAGAGGTGGAGGAAGAATAGATATCTTGTTTCCCTTTACTTTATAACACAACATTAGCGGGATCTCTGGAGGAAAAGTAATACTTAAAACCTTAGATTAGTTGTTTGTTTACGTTCGCTGTACAGCGCCGCGCCAATCAACTGTGACTGGCTTGCTGCAGAGCGTGAGCGTCTTGGGAATACCCGGTCAATATAATGGATATAATATGGACACATAAGACAATCAATATTCGGTATTTGTTATGGATTTATTGTACAAATTCCCTGAAAAGATGCACGTTATGCGAGAACATATTTATGTCAGGATAGGCCTACCAGGCTCCAAGTCGTCACATATCTCAATCAGACAAAACCAACTATAACCACATTGGCATAGCAATCGCACCGTGTGTAGCTGCTACTAGCTGCAATCTATATATACAACGCATACTAACTGGAGCACCAACCAGAATCAGATCAAAATCGCTTGGGACCGTTGGTAACCTTTGGCCAGGTCATCACGATTCACGAGCAAACAGAACCAGCAGCAAAGTTTACGTAAACCAATTTCTTACCTTATGTGGCCCTCCACATGCAGGCTAGATGACGTATCCATATCGATATCCAGTGTCACAAACATGCTTTTTATAGGAAGCAAAAGGACCGGCTATTTTCTGAATAAAAATGTCAATTTTGGCTGTCTGTCTTGAAACTTCTCCAGTGCGTTCACCCCAAAATGCAACGGGACAACAAGATCCCATACAAAGTGAACGTATAGACGCGTATCGGGCGAGTATTTTTGATTCGTCGCGCCACACTTTCGCCGTGCACAGGCAAGCGCGTTCACGAGGATTTGTGCCGCGAAAAATGTCAACTTTGACACGAATTTCGCGTGATGACAGCCAATCAGCGTTCAACAGCGTGGCCACTGAGTGACATGTGTAACGTAACAGCCAATCAGCGTTCAACCGTCAAACTCAGCGCAGTGCAGTCCGGGGTGTACTGCAGCATGGAGGAGAAAGTGATTGTTGCCGTTTGCGACTCTCGGAGCTCTATATAAAATAGTATATAATATAATATAATTGTATATATAATATCACGGCCAAAAGCTCTGTGTGCCTCCGGATGGCCGTAGCGCAGGGAGCTCATAGGGATTGGGCTTCTCGGGAGTCGGGGTTTGTTTACTGGCGTTGCCATGGGTTCCGGTCTTGTGTGTTCCAGCGGTTTATTAGGTAGGCCTATCTAATAAATGATGTCTTCGAGCGCGCCTATCACATGATTTTAGACTCGACGATTTCGGTTGAGTATGTGGGGATTTTAATTGTATTTTTTTTTTTTCCCCTTTTTTAAAAGTGGTGGGGACAAAATTCGTTTTTCAAATAGTGGGGGGGACATGTCCCCCCCGTCCCCCCCGTAATCGACGCCTATGCCTACTAACAAACAATCCTTCAACTATACCAACTGTCTGACACTAATAAGCTATTGCAATTTTACATGCGGCTGCTTATCCAAGTCCTGTAACCCCCTAAAAAGATCATACAACCACATATTTTATTAATGGTTGTGCTGGTTTTATACGAAATGGTATCATTTGAATTACATATAGAGCAAACGGTGAGATCTAATTATCTTGAAGAATTGAATAGGGCTACCGCAACCATAGCACATATTTTTCACACCCTTTTTAGGAACACGGCTCCTAAAACGGGACTGGCCTCTGCTATATTTAGATCTATTTTTGACCACTGATTCTTCCAAATGGTTAATGAACTGTCAAAATATGACTAACTAATATCTCTCTCTCTCTCTCTCTCTCTCTCTCTCTCTCTCTCTCTCTCTCTCTCTCTCTCTCTCTCTCTCTCTCTCTCTCTCTCTCTCTCTCTCTCTCTCTCTCTCTCTCTACCCCCCCCCCCCCGGCCTTCAGAGGAGGTGAAGGTGACTCTTCGCGGCAGAGAGAAGGAGATGCAGATCGGGCTGCTGCGGGAGCCCGTCCCAAAGTCGTCTTCGGTCGTCTCTATACGCTCGCTTCTTCTTCTTCTGCTGCTGCTGCTGCTCATTCAATTCCGTTATAATAACAACTGAAAGCAAAACGGTTCACGCTATTTACGGCGGATTGAGTTCAGAAGTGTGCGTGCGTTGTATGCATGTGTTCTTCTGCACCGTATGGGCGTCAAAAACGCCCCAGATCTGCAGCGGCGGCAGCGAACATTTTGCAGAGCGGCAAGCCGTCGCTGTGCGAACTGGACGGGGGAGAGAGCGACGAGGCTCCGCTAGAAGCTCCTGGTGCTCCGGGGGCGGTGGAGGACAGCCGGATGGTGAGCTTGGTGACAGAAAACGGGCTGCAACTGTTTCGGCTATTATTTTGATGCACGATTATTTATTTATTTTTAGATCGTTTGCGTAGCTATCCAATGTTGCAGCCGACGTGATCGACCAGCAAAACAATCGCGGGATACGATCTGGTATAGCTATGCTACGCAATAGCATACGTGCAAATTGTTATGGTCCAATATCCATTGATCGAAAATGTCTGATCTGTTCAAACAGATTTAGCCTTTGACGGTGCCTGCAATGTATAACTTAGTCACGATTAATGGTGCTACAACCACAACAACAACAACATATCCCATTCCAACCATCGGTCACCGCTCCAGATGGTAGACCGTGGATATTGGATATCAAGAGGGGTCATGCTATTGTTTTAATCAGACGGTGCAGGAGTTCAACACGCTGGTGGCGCTGTACCGGGAGCAAGTCATCTCGGTCGGGGAGATATCCAGCGACTGTCCGTCCCTGCGGATCCAGATGCACCACACGCGCACCAAAGGGTGCTCCATGGCGCGCGCCGCCCACCACGACCTCGCTGTCATGTCTGGGTCAGGGTATGGATGGAAGATTAATTCATGGTTGACTTGAAACCCAAACTTTAAGAGCATTACACATACGGGCAATAATTTTTCGCAGGGTATGAAAAGTGGTTTGTTTGACCGTTGAAGATGCTGCTAAGTGTGCGAGTGTATCTCGCCTCTCTCTCTCACATCTATCTATCTATCGATCTATCGATCTATCTATTTCTCCCTCGCGCTACCCGATGATGATGATGGTGGTGGTTTTATGATGGTTTGATGGTGATGGTGATGGTGGTGGTGGTGCTATGCAGGCCAGAGGACGGGGAGATCCAGCCTGAGATCTGCAGGCTCTTCATCCAGCTCCAGTGTTGCCTGGAGATGTTTGTTACGGAGATGCTGAAGTCTTTCTGCCTGCTGGGGGTCCTGAAGCTGCACCGGAGAGGTACACACACACACACACACACACACACACACACACACACACACACACACACACACACACACACACACACACACACACACACACACACACACACACACACACACACACACACACACACACACAATGCATGCATATTCAGCTTACACACACACACAATGCATGCATATTCAGCTTACACACGCACACACACACACACACACACACACACACACACACACACACACACACACACACACACACACACACACACACACACACACACACACACACACACACACACACACACACACACACACACGCGCACACACACTCAATGCATGCATATTCAGCTTACACACACACTCAATGCATGCATATTCAGCATACACACACAAACACACACACACACACACACACACACACACACACACACACACACACACACACACACACACACACACACACACACACACACACACACACACAGACACACACACACAATGCATGCATATTCAGCATGCACACACTTGATGCATTCATATTCAGCATACACACACACACACACACACACACACACACACACACATTCAATGCATGCATATTCATCCTACAAACACACACATACTCAGGGGCCGTAGAGGAGTCATCACGGAAACTAGGCACATTAAGATTGTAATAAAGCGCACATGGGAACGTCAGTCGGTTAATTTGGGTGTTTTGGTGCGTCGGAGAGTGGAGGGATTTGGTGATATGCTGGCGCCCGACACCCAAGGTCATTCTAACCCTCCAACCGTCGGTCAATGGCAAACAACGGTCTATGGTGCTGTGTGAGCAGCACTGTGGTTGAAGAACATGATATTCTTCAATGGGATTGTGACGTGTTGCGTTGTAAAAAGTGGTCCGTCATTCGCTGACGCGTCACACGGGACTGAGTGAGGGTTGAAACGGTGGCAGAGAGATTTTCACCTTAAAGCGAGCGACGCTAAATGTGGCTCAAGTTGAGGGACATATTGTCTCCTGAACTCGTCCAGACGGCCTGCCCGCCACATTTACTGTAGTTGCAACCAGAAGCAACCTAGCAACAAAGCCGGCATTAGTTCTGATAGTCCTCGCTTAACGCTCGCTTGAGACCACTGACCCAACGCCTCACACTGCTTTACATCGTTTTGGTTTATAGGTTCTAGCCTAGCGGTTGCAACTAGGGAATTAGGTGTTTCTTTTGATTGTGCCCTGCATAGGAAAGGACATGTATGCAGAGGCCAGATTGGATTTCAAAGTGGATGAGAGCTCTGATGTCCCCATTCTGGATGACTCCTCCTCCTCACCACTCTTCAACCACCAGGACCCGTGGCTGGTGGGCACCGATATCGACAACATTGAGCGGTACGGACACACTTTGTTTGTTTGGGGCATTAGCATGGCGTAGCATTGTAGTGGTTGTACTCATGCTATGTTGATGAATACATATATCAAGGCAGGATTTTTTTTCAACATTTATATTGTACTTATAGGTGTATTTGAACAAATATATATATATATATATATATATAAAAAAAATGTGCTTAAACAAATTACGTATACTTCACATCTGACTTTCCAAGCAACATGTTGAAGTCATGTCATTTTTTATGTTTTAACCTCACTTATCTACAGCCAACTTTTTAGGTATTAATGTATTTATTCTTTTGATGTACTCAGTGACATGCGTGAGATGCGAAATCTTCTCAGCAAACTCAGGGATGCTATGCCATTACCGCTGAAAAACCAAGGTATGCCAGCCACTTTCAGGACTTCATCATGAAGAGTACAGCAGGATAAACACCTACATATACATGACATACACATACCATACATCTAGAGGTCATAGACAGCATTATAGGAATCTAAAGCGGGTAGCATATCAAAAGACCTGCTAATGTTTTGCGGCTGGCCGAGAGCTAATTAGTTATCTAGAATTTAAAAAAAAAAGCTTTTGGTTTGATCACTGAATATCCCATCCGTTAATGCAAGTTGGGTGTCCATGGAGATGGAATATCGGAATTACGATAAATTATGATGAATCAATGCTGACTTGAATGTCTGACCATTCACATACAACGTCCTCATTACTGTTTCATGCGGGGATTTTGGTTAAGCGACAACATCTTGGCGTTGCAAGAAGTGCAGAAAATTTGTGTGGGGAGACTTTTTTTTCTCCGCTTTCACAGGAATTCTTAAGATATCAGTAAGAAACATCACAAGTCAAGTCAATGCTAGGTTATCCCACCATTGTGTCCTCTGTCTCCCACAGATGACAGCAGTCTGCTGAATTTGACTCCACATCCACTGGTGGCACAGAGAAAGAGGCGTTTCTCGGGCCTCTGTTGCGTGGTGTCTGGCTAGCTAGAACCCTGGGATCCACTCTCCTGCGGCCCCAAAGAAGGTCTTCACAGTGTTATTTTCTGTCTGTTCATTCATTTATTAATTCCTACATTCATTGGAGCCTCTAGGCCAGAAATCTTCCTGACTCGCACTCACATGGCCACAAAACGTCTTCACAATTATATTACTTGATTCATTGGTACATTCATGTTATTTCAGTATTAGTCCAGCAGTATTTGCCATGTTTCTGTGTTTTCCATACTTCTGTTATATTGTCATGTCAGTGTAGGTCCCATTGCGGTTGAATTATATATAACATATTCTCCTATATGTTGAAACCATGCAAAACTCTCATAGAATCAACACCTTGCTATTTCTGTATAAGTGAAATATCATTGTAAATTGTACATTGTGTATGTAGGAGCCATATTTAGTTTTGTTTTATTACCGTTGCAGAAAAATCCATATTTTCCCGCAAGGGGGCGTTGTTGGCCCACATGGATTTCAAGTATTGAATATTGAGTATTTGTGTGATCAGGAACAGGTTGGTCAGGCATTAAAACCCTTAATTTATCCTGGATTCATACATTTTGTTTGGTTTAATTTATGAAGATCTAATTGTCATGGGCCTATTGTCTCAAATAAAAAGCAGGAAACAAAGCCAGCGCATGGAACCTGTCTATAGCCTATCTCAGCCAGCACAAAGGGTTAATGGAAACCTCTATATAGGATATATATATGTGTGCAATACTTATGCCAAATGAGTTTATTGCTGGCTTTGTCTAAATGTTGGCTTTTTCGACATGATTCTAAATGGATTCAGATTTGCAGCTCTGTCTCTTTAGTCTTCCATCACGTTCTCCATCACAAAGGCTTTTAAATTATTATTTTTTTGAATAAAGCTTCCATGATAATGACAACAACAACAACAATGATATCTATACCATGATCATAAATCCAATTATAATGATACTTTTTAAGCTAGGGTAGGCAATTTATAAGCTATTTTGAAAGTACAGCATCCAACCGAAAAATCCCACCCCTCCCTTCTGGCCTTCCTCGAAAGCCACTCCCCCAAAACACATGACTAGCTCGCTAAATTTAGTAAAGTTCCGCCTAGCCTTGTGAAAGACTCCGGTCATGCACAGAGCAGAATAAAAGTATTGGACAAGCGTATTTTAGGCCTGCGACAGACAAAGAGATTTTCAAGAATTGTAACAAAAATATCTAAAATAAGGCCCCGTCCACACTAACCCGGTTAAATATAAAAACGCACCTTCACATGAAAACGATCTCCGTCCACACTATCGTTTTCATAGCGTTTTCGGAATGTTTTGCATCCACGTTCCACACTGAAATGATTTTGATAAACAGTTGTTGTCATGGTGACGCGACTCCCGCCACGCCTCTCTGTTTATATTACAGGCGCGCAATCAGCTGATAGTTGCAGTTGATCAGCTGGCTAATCATTTTCACTTACAAGCAAAAACATGGCTCAAACCAAAAGTAGAAGTACGGTTTGAACTGGCGTCTTTGCGTTTTTTTTCCCATCGCTTAAGCACAGCAAGTACAGCGCTCGCCTTCGGCGTTGGACTAACAAATGTGTTTGAGAGAATGTGTCGAGTTGTAACTGGAGATACAAAAGTACATTGTACAGAGAAATCATCATTTCCATTTCACCTGCCATTTTTTTGATGAGCGTCTCGGTCTCGAGCGCAAGCTTGTGGCAGCGTCATGGCAGTGTCATGGCAACCAAATGTCATTGTTTCAGTAAGCCTCCGTCTACCCTGACCACACTACAACGCAAACCCAGCGTTTTCACATTTATCCACCTCAGCGATCATTTTTGAAAAGCATCGTTTTCAGTGTCGGAATTCGCCGTTATAGAGTGGACGGAAGGGCTAAACGGATAAACATGTATGCGTTTTTAGATTTACCCGGGTTATTGTGCACAGGGCCTAAATAGTCTACTCTAGCTTTAAGTAGGATGCAGATTTGTTTGAATTATATAGCTAGCCCCACCACTGTGAACATATTTTTGTTTGTTGATATCCTAGCGCATTCCACCACGATAAGCATTTGGCTCATCTTCTATCTTCAGATTGTATTAAAATAACATGACTATTTATTAAAAAAACATTTTTTCACAGAATGTAATTAGTGTGTGTTTGTTACACTGTTACACTGTTAATCTCTGTGCATGTCTTCATAAGTTGAACAGCGTTAGCATGCATTATGTAAGCATTTTACTGCAGAATTAATTTAGCGTTTTATTCTTTGGACATCCTCAAACTGACGTCTGCAATAAATATATATATATTTTTTTTTTTGTACAAAAGTGATGCGAAAAAGTCTTCAGAGAAAACACCAAACAGGCTTACATTCGATTGTTAAGTCAATAAAGCTTTGTTATTCATCATCAAAATTACTGCTTGGTAAGACAAAGGAAGTAAATAATAATTGTAGTATGCATACATTTAGTAAAACTGTTTCAGGATCAATGCAACAAAATAAACAATGCCTCTTTGTTTTTTAAAGCCAAAAGGACTTTCTGAATAAGCAAGTTTCTGACATCATCAATATCAGCCATAGTTATCAGTCCCTATTTAGGCCTATAAGGGAGGATGACTAGGCTATACACTAACCAATGTAGTAACTACAGCAGTAGAGAATCAAATCCTCACAAACATGAAACGTGGTCCCATTAATAGCACAATCCTGACCGTATTCCTCCCTGCAGACACTTGGAACTGTCAAGAACTATCGGCCTTCTGAGGAAGTCCAGTCGAAGAGCCTTCCCGTATAAACCCAACAGATAAGAAGGCGGTTGTGCAAGATGTTAAACATTTTGTCCTGATCCAATGTCTTATCCGACGTGGGAGATTGAGTTTTCCCATAAATAGCTAAACTCTGACAAGTTCTTGAGATGGATTGCTTAGTGTTTCAGCTGAGGCATTTCAACTCTCCAGTGTCTCTACAGTGTGGGCCCACACCAGTCCGTCAGTGAGTATGCATTTGGTTTTAAAGAGGTTGCTTTCACCCCATATTTTTAATAGTATTACTTTCCATCTCATTCATAGCTAAGCTTAGATCCACTCTCTATGGCAATCGTGTAAATAATGCTGACTTAAAATAAATTAATTGGAGGAATGTGTGAAGTCATTGTCAAGCGTTTGCTAGAAAAACTTGGAAATCAGAGTTTAACAAATGGTAACAATTCGGGCATTTATACAAATAATACATTGATTGTTAATGTACTGCATTATATCACAGTTCTATTAAGGATAATATCAAGTAATTTTTTAGTTTAACATTTTAAGTTCTTCTCTCCATCTTCATGTTATGCATATTATCTGTGAGTATGATTCATAACTATTTTTCCAAAACTCAGAGCATTCAAATAAACAGGAAAAAACGTCCCTTCTTTCTCCAAGAAAACACACGGTAGAGTAGAGTACAGTGCAGTGACTTCAAGGTTCCCGTTCTGGTTGTAAGCCAGTGGTTAGCCGGTTTCCATGGCCGCCCTTGGCACTTCCCTGGTGCTGCTGCTGCTCCAGATCCTGGCATGTCTGTCACCAAGTCTGGCTTGCTTCTGCGAACACTACCCCTGGGCCAGCTGGTCCGCCTGCTCCAGAACCTGCAATTATGGCACGCAGCTAAGAATCAGGTACGTACACGTAGACATTTGACCAAATTAAAGGAGAACCAAGCACCCTGGGGCCGCTCCTTTAAATTCTGGCCGAATGAAATGATTGGAGGAGCGTATTACAGACCTGCAACCGCCACAGATATACTTTTTCAATTTATTTTTTCAATCTATTAATTGCTTCTGCAATGTAAGAAGAAATTAAACAAATATGACAATGAATTGTTTCCTAAATAAATTGCCTACCCTAGCTTTAATCACCAGGTAAACGGTCATCCATATCAGCAAATCAGAGGGGGCACATGCAGTAGCACTTGTTTAACCTCTAGGGAGTTATCTAAAGGTACGGCCACACTGAACGCGTCACGCGCGTTAGAGGCGTTGAAAATCTGCATTTTTGCATAGGGAACCATGGTTTAGGCGCGTGGATGCGTTACACGCACTAAAGCAAATGCAAACTAATGTTTGCCATAAAAAAATAAATTGTATGGCCATATACGACAGATTGAGGCCTTGCTATAAAAATGTCATTAACGTCAGAGAATATATAGCCTATAGTACATATGAACACATATTTATTTTGAACATGTTTAACTCTGGAAAAAAACATTGTGTCATTCGAAAAACATATTACATAGCTAGAAACATAAAACTGCATTATGTTACTTTTCTACTGCAGCTATTACTCAGAAATCAAAATCTCTGACGTTTTAAGATTGAATAACTATAAATATAGTTATAAAAAGCGGTTCGAATCTATACATGTTAACGGTCGTAGCGAGGCACGTACAGTAACAGCAGTTCTGGTTGGGGAACATTTCTGAAGCTTTGCATCGTTTTCTTTTATTGTTTTTTCCCTTCAAATTTGACAATAAAGGAGCTTGATTATTGAACTACCCCTTATCATGTCATATTGTTTTCTGGTCAAACAAAACTAACAAATGAGTGCACGTTCCTTTGGCAGGCAATTCAACTATGATGCCTATTTCTGGAAGAACAGCTGCAATCACTTCTGCGAAAAGTACGACACGCGAGCTTGTAACCAACAGTCCTGTCCGATCTCATGTCTGATCACTGAGTTTGGAGAATGGTCCAAGTGCTCGCCCTGTGCAAAGAAACAGGCAAGTACACGCACGCACACACACGCACGCACGCACGCAGGCACACACGCAGGCAGGCAGGCACGCAGGCAGGCAAGCGCACACACACGCACACACGCACACACACACACACACACACACACACACACACACACACACACACACACACACACTCAGGATTTCGTCCCATCCCAGCAGGTCTTTCCAGGAGTGCTCTTTCTTGATAAACCTGACAATTTGTCCAAGGCAGAAGGCCTACCAGATGATTTGCATCACAGTCGTATACGTGGCTATGTTTCTGCACAACTGATGAAATCAAAAAGTAGACAGAGTGCAGAGAACCTATTAGAAAACGGAAACTATCGCGTCGGTTTGATCGTTTTCTTTCGCTGTTCCCCCGTCGTAGCTCCGCACGCGCTCCGTCCAGCGGCCCTCCCAGTTCGGCGGGGAGGCGTGCAGCGAGGTGCTGATGGAGGACCGGGACTGCCATCCCGACACGGAGTGCCGCATACCGGAGGTCAACTGCAGAGAACAGTTTAAATGTGACAACGGTAGGCCATGTGAAAGGCTTACAAAGCAATCAACGCACGAGCAGACCAACATATAACGTAGTCGGCTACGCGCTGAGCTGAGGTTAATGAGTTGCAGTGTTATCCCGGCCTCGGCCTCCCGCCAAGCAATTTGTGAAGAAGTAGGCCTATTTGACGACGAAACATATAACGGAATCAGATATCCCTCCATCGTAAGTCCCTCCCCCTCTCGCCGCTAAACCCATTTAACTGAAAGTGTCTTCCTCTTTCTCGTCTTTCATGTGCACACTAACTTACTAGTGACTCATAAGTCATCTTATCGTGACGTTGTATTTATGTCTCACGCACAAAAGGCCGCTGCATGAACTCAACGCTAAGGTGCAACAACCAGAACGACTGCGAGGACAACTCCGACGAGAGGGACTGTGGCGGTGTTTTCAAGCGCGTCTGTCCCAGAGAGATCCGCTTGCCGCCCGGGTCCGACCTGGTCGCAAACGGGTCAGTGAAGATAGGATCATATGATTGGAATCTTTCAAAGTTATTTTGTTGTTTTCCATGTTGTTCTCTAAATTATTTTACTTTAAATAAGCTGCCTCAACATTGTAGAAAGCAGCCTATCTAAAGTCGGAGAAATATGTAGTTGTATGTTTTATTGAAAAATGTCGACTTTTCAATAAAAGTCCAATTTATTCGGTTTTGTAATCACTTCAACCTGATATTCACTCAGATCCTGCCCCCATAGATAATCTCCCTTTCCCCTGCAGACTTTTCTCTAGCTCCCCTGTGTGAATGACTGTGGGCATGTGGCGTGTGTTCAGGTTTGATGCCATGGCAGAGGCGTCCCGGGGCCAAGTCCTCAACAACAGGTTCATGGGGGAGGGTAAATGCGATGTGAAGCGGCCCCCTTCTATCCTGCTCTACTACCGCATGCCTCACAACTTTGAGGACTTTGAGATCAAGGTGAATCACGCGTACATGCGTCACCATCTCCCTCTATGCCTCTCTCTCTGTCTGATTCCAGCATTGTCCCGCCTCGTCCAATCAGTCTCATCCGCTCCACCCAGTTGCACCAATGGGAGCCATGCTGGCTTAATAGAGCATTTTAATACTGCTGTTCTTTTCGCTGTTTCTCCCTCTGCTTCTGTTGAATCACTGGAAGCCTCTCGCAAGTTTTGCATTTGCGGCGACATACTTGACCTATCCACCACCATGGCTACCTGCCCAGCAAAACTGGTTTCTGGGAGTCAATGTTGGAGCGTTGAGCAGTAGGGGATGCTCATCTCCTGGCCAAGAGTGCAATCTTTCCGAGGACATCTTAAACCTTTGGTTTACCCTGATTTCCTTTCAAGTGCCTTGAAAAGCGAGATATCCATGCAATTGACAATTATAAAGTTGTCCACTGTTTGTGTGTGTATGTGTTTGTATATTTTTAAAGGTGGGAGTTACTGATGACTTCCTAGAACAAGCCCGGCCCCTGAAAACTTCAAAACTGGATGTGACGAATTCAGGCTCGGCTTCAGACTCCAGTCTGAGATTCTGGAATATCTTCAGGATGAGGAAGGCTCACCAAGAAGTCTTCAAGGCTTCAAGGCAGAAGGCACGCAATCCCGCACACATACACCTGCGCACACACTGCGCATGCAAATACACCAGTGGCAAACCATAAGTTCACTTTACCTTCCAGTGGAATTGAATACTCTGTACATTACATAGGATGCACTTTACATTTGTGATTGGTAACAGTATGATGACAGAAGGAAGTTCTGTGTTATGAGCAACTTAACACACAAGATCAACAAATATCGAAAGCTAATTTCAGCAATCTCCCGTGACCCCATATGCAAATAAGGGGACCCCTTCTTGGCCCCCGACCCCTAGTTGGGAACCACTATTCTAATGTTCAGTTTTACCAAAAAAGATGTATTCCATTTGATACTATTATCCAAAAAGTCCAAGTACCACGACATTACATCTTTGTACGTCAAGATGGTGAAGAATCGTCTTCTTCATGTGCACGCAGTGGCTCTCTTGGGGCTCCTCCTAGCTGAGTAAATGTATACAGCGCTCAAAGCGCATTACAATTATTGCCTAACATTCACCCATTCATACACCCATTCACACAAAAGCGGTGTTCACCATGCCACGTAACAGACAGCTTGTTTGGAGCAGTCAGGGTTAGGCGTCTTGCTCAGGATGAACTCAGCACTCACCTAGGAGGAGCCGGGAATTGACCTACCAACCTTATGATTTGTCTGTCTACCTGCTCTACCTCCTGAGTGTTGAGGTGTTCATATACCAGCTGATCCCGACCAGCTGGCTGGCGCCTCGCGTGGTTGACACCGCCGTCGGAGTAATGTTGATTGTGAGCACCCTCATGTGAAGTGGTTTGAGTGGCCGCATCTCAGAAAAGGGCTATAGAAATGCATTCAATTCACCATTTACTTCCTCTTCTTCTCCCTCTCCTTCTCCTTCTGCCTCTTCTCCTCCTCATTCTCCTTTTTCTCCTCCTCCTCCTTCTTCTCCTTCTTCTCCTCCAACTCCTCTTGCTTCTTCTCCTTCCTCTCCTTCCTCTTCTGCTCCTCCTCCTCCTCCTCTTCCTCACCGGGGGTGGTCCTGCTCCTCAGGACTCCATCATGTTCGACGTGCACCAGGTCCTGCCCGTGGCCACGTTCAGAGTGCGGAACCCGCGCGACACGGTCTTGTCCGGGCCCTTCCTCCAGTTCCTCAACGCGCTGCCCCTGGAGTACAACTACCCGCTGTACCGGGACATCTTCCGGCGCTTCGGGACCCACTACTACAGCTCAGGGTCGCTCGGGGGGAAATACGAGATGATTTACCAGTACGACACGGAGACGGTCAAAAGCTCAGGTGGGGAACAGCTGTGAATGAGGAGGGGAAGGGAAACAGATCTCCTTGATGGTTGCAGTCACACACCCCTTGAAGAATCACATAGTTTTCCCAATAGAGTATAAGAGAGTATTAAGAGTATTGTATTATAAGCTGCATTGCTAAAGGAAAAACTGGCATTCCTATTTACGGATAAAAGGGTATCTAAACGTTGATTTCGATTCCATTCCTTAACACGTTGAACCTTCAATGGAACCACATGTTATTGCATGTTGGTTTTTCTTCTGCCCTATATCTACTACAAAAGTTGTTGTACAGTAGGATGTGAGGAGTTGTACAGTCGGATGTGAGGAGTTGTAAAGTAGGATGTGAGGAGTTGTACAGTAGGATGTGAGTAGTTGTACAGTAGGATGTGAGAACGTGTGGAGACATCATCTGTACTGTTCTCAATATGAACTCAAAATCACAAACGTATAATTGTTTAGATGTATGTATTTAAATGATTGTACTCATTCCCGGTCATATGCACTTTGTTCATGAATGTTGTTCATCCCAACTTGGCATTGTCGTATATTGTCTGATGTCTTTATTTTTTCTTTTCCTCCTTTAGGAGACATAACACATGAGTTTTCTGAATGTATTCGTAAGGAGAATTTGGAATTTTATTTTTTCTACACAAAGTACACACAAAGTACAAGGTGCACAAACACCCTGATGACACAAACATACAAAGGTAGGTTTTTATAGATT
>NC_079415.1:11413236-11473236 GCF_026213295.1 Gadus chalcogrammus
GTGTTCAAGATTTGTTATTGTAAAATGTGAACATAAATAAATGACTAAAATGTGTGTGTGTGTGTGTGTGTGTGTGTGTGTGTGTGTGTGTGTGTGTGTGTGTGTGTGTGTGTGTGTGTGTGTGTGTGTGAGTGTGTGTGTGTGTGCCCAGCTGCGGCCCCTTGTGGAGCTGGTGCACGGCCTTCCATGCGCCGCCACCAAGCGGCGTCTCCTTCGCCGCGCGCTGGTGTCCTACCTGGAGGAGTTTGACGTGTGTCAATGCGCGCCGTGCCCCAACAATGGGCGGCCCGTGCTCTCAGGGACCGAGTGCACGTGTCTGTGCAAGACGGGCACCTTTGGCCCCAACTGTGACAAGAGGTCCCCGGGCTACACATCAGGTGGGCGTCCCTCACGCCCCCTTTCAAGGTTCAACCAATGGGAGTCCTTCTCCGCGTGAAAAAGGATTCACTTCTGCTTATGTTTTGATGTATTATTATTTATTGTTTTTTTGTATTTTATTTCATGCTTATTTTACTGAATGCTGTTTTCTTGGGACCTTCTTGTATGATTCTGAATGTAAACAAATACATCTATGTGACATTTTTTTTGTGTGCGTGCACGTGCCCGTGTGTGGGAGTATGTGTGTTTGTGTGCGTGTGTGCCGTGTGCATGCGTGTGTGCGTGCGTGCAAGCGAATGTGTGCCTATGTGTGGGCGTTTGTGTGTCTTTGTGTATGCGTGTGTATGTGTGTGTGTGTGTGTGTGTGTGTGTGTGTGTGTGTGTGTGTGTGTGTGTGTGTGTGTGTGTTGTGCCAACAGAGGGCGTGGACGGCTCCTGGAGCTGCTGGGGCCCGTGGGATGAGTGCGGAGCCGCCATGCAGAGACAGAGGACCCGGCGGTGTGATCACCCCGCCCCGCTGAGGGGGGGGCTGCCGTGCCAGGGGGCCAGGGTGGAGAAGGAGCCCTGCCACATCTCCATCTTCCAGACGTAGGCCCAGGGAATGGCCGCAGTGATGCTAATATCATATTGATAATAATACATGGGGAGGGAGGGAGGGAGGGAGGGAGGGAGGGAGGGAGGGAGGGAGGGAGGGAAGTAGGATGGAAGGAAGGGGAAAGACGGAAGGGAAGTAGAAAGGGAGAGAGGGAGGAAGGTAGGGAGCAAGGAAGGAAGGAAGGAAGGAAAGAAGGGAAGACAGAAGGAAAGTAGGGAGGGAGGGAGAGAGGGAAGTAGGAAAGACAGAGTGACGTGTGTATTTGTGTTCTATCTGAAGGCAGGCTACATGTGACAACGATGACGACTTCACGGTGGGCTGGATTGATGAGCTGCCCCCAGGGGTGGTGGGGTGTTTCAGACCCAAGAGGCCGGACAACAGCTACCTCCTGGTGAGTCACCCCGCCCCAATGCCCGGCCCAAAGCCACTGCAGCGCGAGGAACCCCTACGCGTTTTCCCTTTCATTTCGACGTCGGTATTCGCTCTGGATAACGAGTGTAGAGAACGACGCACTATATTTTTTCTCCCCCTGTTTGACTTTGACCCTCGTCGCTCTGACCTCCTCAGAAAGGGAAGCAGTACTACGAGGTGGGGGAAGTCGAGGAGTTCCGGTGTTTCACGGGCTTCGAGAACGCGGGTTCGCCGTTGATCCACTGCCTTCCCGATCTCACCTGGCCCCAGCCCGCCGGACAGTGTGTCAGTAAGTTGGGATCGCTTCGAACAAATGTCTTCTTTGTGCAGCAGGAACACTGTGTATCGATAAGGCTCGGTCCTTACGGCAGCCACCCGGGTTCGATTCCATCCTGCGGTCATTTGCTCTCTCTCTCTCTCTCTCTCTCTCTCTCTCTCTCTCTCTCTCTCTCTCTCTCTCTCTCTCTCTCTCCTCTCTCTCTCCTCTCTCTCTCTCTCTCTCTCTCTCTCTCTCTCTCTCTCTCTCTCTCTCTCTCTCTCTCTCTCTCTCACAAATCATGCTGTGGATTGCAAAAGATATGAACCTTATGCTTATGATGTGCTTTCTAATGCATACGTAGCGTAATCCTTTCACAGGTTTGACACAGGTTCCGGGCATAATTACGACTTGGGCTGTCATTATTGGGGTGGGCGGGTCTTAAGTTGTGATCGGGCTGGAAAACTCTAACCCCCCCCCCCCCCCCCCCCCCCCCCCCCCCCCTCCCTCTCCCGCCCCACAGGGATGGTCTGTGCGGCTCCCTCCAACATACCCGAGGAGCTGGAGCTGTACCCCAACAAGAAGGAGTACCGGGTGGGAGAGTCGGTCGGGCTGAACTGCAAGAACGTCAACCAGGCGCCCGCGCCCCTGGGCTGGTTCAGGTGTACCGTCGGCCTGCTCTGGGTCCCCGCGGTGCCCGCCGACCTGCACTGCGTGGACGGTAACCGCACTCGGATCAGGGCTCTGAAGCCCGGTCCATCCTGATTTGTGACCCGATTACTGATTTGGAATGACGGAGAAAGTAGTGATTTTGTGTGGCCGATGATTGTTATCTGCTTGTAAAAACAAAATGCTATTTTTGTTTCTTCAAACAAGGATGTTGTTTGGGAGATATTCCACGTTTATTGGTTGGAAGAATTTTTATTTATTAAAAGGTGACATATTATACCACCAGGTGTGAGTGTGATTAGCTGTTACAAGCCGTTTTGAAAATCTCACACCTGGTGGTATAATATGTCAGCTTTAAATTTCATTTGGTTGATGTTTTTTATTTATTCTCTTAATTTCGTTTTGCAACAATACAACGACCTCGGCGCTAAAAGCATAACAGCAATAAGCGTCACAACGATGATGTCAAAAAAAAGCTTGCTTGTAACGATAGCCTATGAGCTCCTTAGCTGTGTGTCCCAGCTAGCTAACATCCGTTTGTGCCATGTCACTGTCTGTCCATTTAGTAAGACCCTACGTCCCCGAGAGGCGATGTGGCCCTGGAGAGGTGCGCCGGGGCCCCGTGTGTGTCTGTATCGACCGAGTGTCCTGCATGTGAGTTTCACAGGACAACAGACAGGAACAAAAACACATTGCTTTATCACGATTGAAAGCGGATGGCGTGCTGTTGAATAGATTGTGTGTGCGTGTGTGTGTGCGTGCGTGCGTGCGTGCGTGCGTGCGTGCGTGCGTGCGTGCGTGCGTGCGTGCGTGCGTGCGTGCGTGCGTGCGTGCGTGCGTGCGTGTGTGCTTGTGTATGTATGTGTGTGAGTGTGTTTGAAGCAATTAAGTGGTAGCCAGGGGAGGGGGATCAAGCTAAACGTATCTACACTTGTGTAGCCCCTAACATGAACACAACATACGCATAAATACAATCAGTAAAATATCAATTCATCATTCATTGTTGTGTATCTGTTTTGGACTACGTCCTGTGTGCATACCTTTGACATAAACGTCTGTTAAAGTCCTCATGCCCCCTTTTTCCTGCAGTTCCTTCCAAGAAAACCTGTGTGCTCTCAACACGGAGCTGGACGCCCTCGTGCCCATGTCCATCTGTTCCCTCCATGCCGCCCGTTGCCACGGCGACCCCTTCTTTTTCGCCAACAAGGGACAATGCGACGACAGCGCCGCTCACCTGGACCTGGTCAGGTTCCGGGCCCGCATGGCCAATCGCAGCGCCACCGCGGAGCCGTGCGGCGAGGACGTCTGCTACGAATGGGAGACCTGTGTCGGTGAGGCCCCGGCCCTGTCATCGCTATGAAGGAAGCGCTAACATCGCGTTGGAAATCAAAAATTATTATGAACTGTGCCAATTTGAATAGGAGGGTAAAAAGAAGGAGAACCGTTACTGTCGTGTCGGGAAATAGTTGGAACCGCTGTTTCCAACTATTTCCACACCGAGAAATGATGCAAAAGGGAGGAGGAGGGGAGGGAGGGAGGGAGGGAGGGAAGAAGAGGGGAGGGGAGGAAGATGCAGTAGTGGAGGGAAGAGGAGGGGAGGGAGGAGGTAGGGAAGGAAGAGGAGGGGTTGGGAGGAGGTAGGGAATGAGGAGTCATGGAGGGGAGGAAGGAGGTAGGGAAGGAAGAGGAATGGAGGGAGGGAGAGGAGGGGAGGCCGGACTCTGATGTCCCCTGTGCAGCAGTGGCGTGGCATGGGGATTTTTTTGGAGGAAAGTAGGACAGAAAACCTTTAATCAACATGCCTTTTTAAAGCTTGTATGTATTAAATGTAACTACAAGAGCTATTTGAGCGCCCGGTCATTTTACAAGGATTTACAGACGCCTGTAATCTGACCGACACAGACTCACTCACTCACTCACTCACTCACTCACTCACTCACTCACTCACTCACTCACTCACTCACTCACTCACTCACTCACTCACTCACTCACTCACTCACTCACTCACTCCCTCACTCACTCACTCACTCACTCACTCCACTCACTCACTCACTCCCTCACTCACTCACTCACTCACTCACTCACTCACTCACTCACTCACTCACTCACTCACTCACTCACTCACTCACTCACTCACTCACTCACTCACTCACTCACTCACTCACTCACTCACTCACTCACTCACTCACTCACTCACTCACTCACTCACTCACTCACTCACTCACTCACTCACTCACTCACTCACCCTCTCACTCACTCACTCACTCACTCACTCACTCACCACTCACTCACTCACTCACTCACTCACTCACTCACTCACTCACTCACTCACTCACTCACTCACTCACTCACTCACTCACTCACTCACTCACTCACTCACTCACTCACTCACTCACTCACTCACTCACTCACTCACTCACTCACTCACGCACTCACTCACTCACTCACTCACTCACGCACTCACTCACTCACTCACTCACTCACTCACTCACTCACTCACTCACTCACTCACTCACTCACTCACTCACTCACTCACTCACTCACTCACTCACTCAATCACTCACTCACTCACATCACTCACTCACTCACTCACTCACTCACTCACTCACTCACTCACTCACTCACTCACTCACTCACTCACTCACTCCCTCACTCACTCACTCACTCACTCACTCACTCACTCACTCACTCACTCACTCACTCACTCACTCACTCACTCACTCACTCACTCACTCACTCACTCACTCACTCACTCACTCACTCACTCACTCACTCACTCACTCACTCACTCACTCACTCACTCACTCACTCACTCACTCACTCACTCACTCACTCACTCACTCACTCATCACTCACTCACTCACTCACTCACTCACTCACTCACTCACTCACTCACTCACTCACTCACTCACTCACTCACTCACTCACTCACTCACTCACTCACTCACTCACTCACTCACTCACTCACTCACTCACTCACTCACTCACTCACTCACTCACTCAATCACTCACTCACTCACTCACTCACTCATCACTCACTCACTCACTCACTCACTCACTCACTCACTCACTCACTCACTCACTCACTCACTCACTCACTCACTCACTCACTCACTCACTCACTCATCACTCACTCACTCACTCACTCACTCACTCACTCACTCACTCACTCACTCACTCACTCACTCACTCACTCACTCACTCACTCACTCACTCACTCACTCACACACACCACACACACACACACACACACACACACACACACACACACACACACACACACACACACACACGGTCCTCCTAAATATGTTATTAAATTATACATGTTATTTTAAATGCACCCCCCACCCCGACCGAAATGCACAACGAGCCGCTTAATGGCGCTTAGGCGTTTTACGAAGGCTATTTCAAGTTTCACGTTCACGTGTAACACGACTCACACAATCAGTTGTATATGTGCTTGACATACACACATACTTTCTATCCTTTTCGTTTAAAACTAGGCCAAATGTTCCTTATACAACACTACTTAAAATACAATACCAAGACAACCCAGAACAAGCGGCTATAAACAACCACAGCCGCATCTGTTCAGGTGAGCCTATACAGCTACTATCCCTGGTGCTGATTCTCAGCGTTAACAACCGCGATAAAACAACAACTTCATTGGATTGACCAATGCATCTTATTCCTGGCAATCAAGGCATAATAAATAACACACATAGCTACACGTTCAGGGAACAGTTAAGCTGTACCAGGAGAAGGAGTGTCATGACGGTTCACCATGACGGTTCACCAAGGGATGCCACCTCGGGCTGGCTTCCACGCGGACATACAGTGGGCAATGTCGTGTTTTACCGCGTATGCAGTATTTAAAATTTAGAGGGGCGCTGTTACGCGCATTGTGAAATGTTCAATGAGAGGATAAAATGGGGAAGAAATGACGGCAACACAGCACTAAAGAATTAACAAAACTGTTCATATAAATGTTTTTATTGGATGAAAACTACAGTCTAAAAAACAGGGCCTCCGGGTGAAAACGCCACTGCTGTGCAGTCCTCTCTCATATTAGAAAATAGCCGACATTGGCAGTTCCTCTTTAAACATAGCCGTTGTATTCTAATGCAACAAGTACAAGGAAGTTGTTGCTTTATCAGCAACAGCTTTCTTGTATGTGTATTATCTCTTCTAGCTCGAATGTCAATGTACTTGTGTCATGTTTGTTGATGGTATGTTCATGTTTGTTGATGGGGAAGGGGTTAACCTGTCAATTGTTAGTGCTTGGCATTTGGTTCTATGAACATCCTTACCATACCGACAGAGCCATATTGGTTCTCCTTCCTCTAACAAATGTACTTAATGAAAGTCGCTCTGGATAAAAGAGTCTGCTAAAGGCCCTGAATGTAAATGTAAACGATAATAACCAATGGAAATATACCAGTTTCACCGAAGACAAACGAGACAACGTGCTATCGAAGAATCCTGACTTCAGCGCGTTCCTATGACTTTTTGACGTCACCCCCTTTCTCCTTCCTCTTCCTGTCTCTCTGTAGGCTCGTTCGCCGAACGCCGCTGTATTTGCCGCCTTGCCACCGAATGCCCCCGGAGCAGAGAGCCAATCTTCTGCATCAAGCTGGTTGCCAGCCAACGGAAGAAAGAGATCAGCCTTTGCCTCATGGGTGTGCTGAAATGCTCGTCGATTAAAGTAGAAGTGCTCTACGAAGGGCACTGTGAGGCGGCTTGAGTCCACCGCAGCCTTGCTTTTTCTATGAATGACAGTAGATATTAAAGATGGAGTATGTAACATTTCAACTAGCTCATAGCATTTAATAACCCGGACATATCTGTAGTCAATGCTGATCGATAGTGATTTAAAGGCTGTTATCAATTAAAAAAAATCCTGTAACTGATTTATTCTACAAGTAAGAGAGTTTAATTGTAATTTCCCCTTTGCAATATTTTCACATGATGCTCTTCCTCAACCCGCTGAACGTGTGGAACTATTCACAATGACAATTGATCATACATGATTTATATAGATATACATATATAATCAGAACTACAAGATGGACTACAAACATGGAAAGGGGTCTGAATGATTTAATCAAACTTTTATTTGCCCCGATGGGGGATTTGTCATTAACAACAAAAAAACTATTTGTAACCCCGAAACAGATAGATGCACCCGCTATAAATATGATAACCCCCCCCCCCCGTCCCAAGAGTCCAGTCTGCCCAGTCTGTCCCTTTGTTCCTAACTTGTGTCTTGGAGGGGGGGATGTACAAAAAACTGTTTCCCTATTTAAATGTCATGGAAAATAAAATAAGTTTGACAATACAAACAAACGTACATACTACATACATACAAACATACATACTACAAACATACATACAGACAGACAGACAGACAGACAGACAGACAGAAAGACAGACACACAGACAGACACACAGACAGACAGACAGACAGACAGACAGACCAGACAGGACAGACAGACAGACAGACAAGCAAGACAGACAGCACAGACAGACAGACAGGACAGACAGACAGACAGACAGACAGACAGACAGGACAGACAGACAGACAGGACAGTCAGACAGACAGACAGACAGACAGACAGACAGACAGACAGAAAGACAGACACAGACAGACACACAGACAGACAGACAGACAGACAGACAGACAGACAGACAGACAGACAGACAGACAGACAGACAGACAGACACGTGTCAGTCTATTGTGGGACAGTCGTCTATGCTGATCACTGTGACCTGTTCTCCCGCACACTTCCTAGCCCCCGCCTCGCACTGCGTCATCGTCACGGCAACACTGGAAGCTCCGTGGCGGACGCACAGGTGTGTAGAATCCTCTGCACATTCCGCAGCGTTCTGACATGTGCACCGCCCCTCTGAGCGTGGGGATAAAACAGGGATCATTCATTTATTATCATGATTATTATGGTATAGCCAGTGGACATTCAATCAAAAACCACACAATTCACACAAAACCACACAATCCACACAAAAACCACACAATTGCACACCCATTCTGTAATTGTGTGGTTTTTGTGCATCTGTCTTTGTGTATCTGTGTAATGTGTTTGTGTGTATCTGTGGTCATGTAGAGTCTACATAACGACAGATACACACACACACACACACACACACACAGGGTTCTGCAAACACACCTTGACAGATTTGGCCCGGCGTGTGGTGTGTAGCGCTGGCCGGCCACACACACTCGCCGTCGTCGGCCAATGACAAGGTACGGCCCAGACACCTCATCGCCCCGAGCTGACACACACTCAGCAGGCGGGTTCGGCTCGCCCCCAGGTGAGCGCACAACAGCAGGGACGGCCTGTTGAAAAGGGAAATACCACGTTGTGCATCGAAACGACACAATCCAACGATGGGGGAGTTTCCCCTCGGTGCTTGGGACGCAATTAACAATGTTTCATGTAACATTTCACGTACTTAAATGTTCAAGCCGCCATCTTGATAAATCATGACGATGAATTCTGGAATAATAATGTCATCATTCTTATCGTAACGGTGAAGAAGCAACAAAGATGGCGGCTGAGGAATGCGTGACAATTTCGAGATCCCTCCTATAGGCCCTCATCACAGAGGTGTAGGGGCGACAACAGCTGTAGTTAGCGGTTTGCACTCTGTGGGCATGCTGTCATGCACGGCCCTACTGTTACACCTCTGTGATCAAGGCCTGTTGTTTTGTATCATTGTGTGATTTGTGTGTTTTTCTTAAACCACTGGATGGAGCCGAAGGCCCGTTTTCCACCTCATGGAATGGATCTATCAAATCAAATCTCCTGATAGAAAGAACTATTGTCGTGTGCTAAAGAGATCGGTTCTCGCCCATTCCTAAATAACTTGTCTGTCGAGCGACCGTAGCGCTACTCACGGGCACTCGAAGGCCATCCTGCACACACACTCTGAGGCCCCCTGGGTCTCCCACAGCTTACAGCCCAGGTCCGGGGGAGAGGTGGGTGCTCGCGGCACTGCCAGGACAAAAGAAAACACAGGTCATTCATCAGTTCATTAAATAAGTGACGACAGAAATTATTTTTGTCGCAAAGAAATATAAAATATGAAAAATGCAGGCACCTCAAATCCATGAGTTTAAGTCTATCAGCCTCTTACACTAATATTTGCACACACTCGTATGCAAAATAGCTCATCACACACACACACACACACACACACACACACACACACACACACACACACACACACACACACACCACACACACACACACCACACACACACACACACACACACACACACACACACACACACACACACACACACACACACACACACACACACACACACACACACACACACACACACTACAGCTTTGCAAATGGAGTTCATTTTCTGACCGATGGATGAGGTCTGTGGTTCCAAACCTGGGGTGCACTTCACGTCTCCGGCCAGGAAGGGGGACCAGTGGAGCCCGGGACTGCACAGGATCACGGGCTCATGGGCCTCCAGCGCCCACCCCTGGGGACAGGATAAGGAGACCCTGTCTCCGATCTCATAGGTCGCTCTGGCGGGCGTGGCGATGACGTTGCCTCGTACGTGCGGGGGGTCACATGACGCTTCTGTTGAGGCGGCGAGGTTAGGTTTAAGGTTTAGAATTTGGAGCATTTAGCAGACGCTTTTATCCAAAGCAACTTACAAACATTCACACACCGACGGCGGAGTCGACCATGCAAGGCGACAGCCAGCTCGTCTGGGGCTCTTAGGGTTAGGCCTCTTGCTCAGGCACTCAGCTAGGAGGAGCAGGGGATCGAACAAGCAAACTACCGGCTATCAGCCAACCCTCTGTACCTCCTGAGCTAAGCCGACCCAGAAGTTTTCTTTATTTTCCTTTTATAAAACCTTTCAGCTGTCAATATTGTTTGGTGTAAGACGTCAATATTGCACAGACCCTCCTTTAGTATTTAAATCGATGTAATTTAAAGAAATGACATGACAACTAAAAAAGGAATAACAATACCACGTTAGGAAGACTGAACAAAATGTAACTTGTGAGAAGAGAAACCTTAAAGAAGAGTGCACAGGTGAGCTGGAAGGACAGACAAACAGACGGAATGGGAGCGCATAGAGCTGTCCGTAGTGCAGAACGAGTACAGGTAGATCCCGGAGGATCACTCACTTCTACACTGCATGGGTCCAGTGGTCCAGGTCAGGTTGGGGGTGCACTGAGCCAAGGTCTCTCCGACTAGGTAGTGGCCATTGATGCATTGGTATTCTATGCTGCTACCCACCGCATACGCATCCTTAGGGTTCTGCGTTTCCCAATAAAAAAAACACCATCAACAACATGCTTCTTCACACATAGAAAAAGGTTTAATTATTCCGTCTTATTTTAATGTATTTTATTGCATTGTACCATCTTGTTATGTGTTTGTGTGTGTATGTGTATGTGTGTATGTGTGTGACACTGTGTGTGTGAGTGTGCCACTGTGTGTGTGTGTGTGTGTGTCACTGTGTGTGTGCGCACATGTGCGTGTGTGTGGGTGTGTCACTGTGTGTGCGTGCATATGTATGTGTGCGTGCGTGATGCAACATAAGGTGAGTCTCACCCGGATGTATCCGTTCAGGAGGTTAGGAGGTGTGCCACATGTGGGCCTCATAGGCATAGACAGACCAAAGCATTGGGGCTCCATCATCCTGAGATAAAGTGCAATATAATACAAATGACACATTAGTTATTAATAAACACTGTTGTATTGACTCGAGGTCTATTACTTTATGTATTTTTTTAAAACCAGTAAGCTCCGCTATTTTTTTTTAACCAGTATCACATCTTTGGGAGATTCAGATGTCTCTCTTACTCAGTCACTCACTTACATTGTGGGCTTGATGTCCCCTACATCCAACAATAAGTTGGAGATTCTTATTTGGTTTTGTATCGGTGTGATGAAAACATTGTTCATTGATCCACACATACAATAAATGTATGTATGCATGTAAAGAATTTATAAAAATATAAAAATGTAAAATATTTATGAAATGAATATGTAATTACGCCTCGTAAAATGCATTTGTGTTATTTAACAGTATGACACTACACAGTAGCATTTAATAAAATTAGCATTGAATACTCTCCCATATCTGTGTCTGTGTATGTTTTTGTTTGGGTGTTGTGTGCGTGCGTGTGCGTGCGTGCGTGTCCGTACTTCAGGTGGTGGATTTCTGGGTCCTCACATGGTGTGCGCTCAGACGACCCTCCAGAACACGGAGAACCATGAGAGCGGCTGGGGTTGTCACAGCGCCGAACCCGTGACCTCTCACCTCCTGAACAGGCACCCCAAGACGACCAGCAGCTCCAGCTGCCATGGATGGCCTCTGAACGGTCAATAACGTTTGGTTAGATTTAGATTTATTGCTGCACAACTTCGGACAAGGACCTTTGAGGATTTAGTGTTTTTTGTTTTCACTAAAAGTTTTGCGTAAACTCCGTAAGACATTAAAGCCTCGAGTACATCCTGGCACTTAATGTACACACTTATTGTAGGCACTTAATCTAAATTGCCCTTATTCATAGTACTTAATTGTGTAACATCTGCCGTAGCTGCTAGCGTTGCTGTACACAGGGAATGGGTTAGCCTAGCGATTGCTAGTACTTGCTCTATGAACATATTTCCTCTACTGACAGCGATATATTGTTTCACTTCTTATGACAAATGTACTTCTTGCAAGTCGCTTTGGATAAAAGCATCTGCTAAATGCCCTAAATGTAAATGCAAATGAGTTCATGCAGTCCGCAACAAGTCTGAGGCGACCGCCTCGTCCCACCTGCCACAGGGCCTGTCTCACACTGCAGCCCCGAGGTGCCGGGCTGGCAGACGCACGAGCACCCGTCGGCGGAGAGCAGCGGCCGGCCGTTGTTCCGGCACGGCTGGCAGTGGCACGGGTGCTGCTCCGCCAGGTACCGGGCGGTGGCCTGCCGCAGGTTGAGCCTCCGACGCCCGGCGCACGGCACCTCCTTCACCAGCTCATACAGCGGCCGCAGCTGGGGAGACACAGGGCAGGGATTGGTCGATTCGCTTTAATAATAATAATAATAATAATAATACACTTTAATTTGAAGTTCTTTCTCTGAACTCAAGGGCAACGTACAAAGACACACAAACGTCATTAAAAAGAAGCAAAAATACAATAAAGAAAAAGAATGACAATAGTAAGAGACATAGCGATTGGCATCAGATGGAATAGGCCGTTTTAAACAGATGTGTTTTGGATTGTGATTGAAATGGGGGAATGGATCGATGTTTTTGCGGAGAAAAAAAAAGAGAAAGACGGGCGGAAGGGACAGACAGGTGGGTGGAGGAAGATCATGTGAAGGAGCGGGAGGGAGTGGGAACATGGAGGAGGTCGGACATGCTTTTGAAGGATGTAGGGACAGGGGCTGGTTGAAGAGAAAGGAAAATCACTGCATGGATGCAAGCAAAGGAGATGCAGAGAAGGCCTCTGGGAATAAGAGTGCGAAAGGTCAGAGAAAAGGGAATGAAGTCACAAAGAAAGGACTATAGACAGAGATGATAAAAAAAAGTATACAGGATGCATGAAAGCAAAGGCTGATATTAAAAAAGAGGCCCAAGTCAGGTTTCTGCAATAACATCGGGGAACATGGTTGGCGACAGGGCGTGGTTGGTACCTTCTGGTCGATGACGTCCGGGAAGTCTTTGACGGAGGAGGCCCAGTTCTCGTACATGGCCCCGTTGGCCTCGGGGTCCTCCACGTCCAGCACCCCCAGGCCACTGATGAAGCTCGCCGCCCCGCCCACTATGTTGGTCTTGACGCGAAGGGTGTTTGTGTTGTGTCCTGCCGATAGCACAGTTCAAAACACGATGCAATGTAATACTTATATCATATAAATATGGTTTTAAAAAGAATATGATTATATATGATGGAATTAATGAAAATATAACTTATTTCATATATTTGTGTAGAAAATAGTTATTGCTCTCTTTCACTCTCTCGTGATTCAGAGGGCTACGTTGGCATTGAAAAAGATGCATTCACATTGTCAAAGCACAACCAATTTAAGTTAGATACAAAATAATAATTTTGTTTATTTTATCATTAGTTATGATTAGTCATCATTATCATGGTAAAATAGGCAAAGAAAAACGTAGAAATACGGTATAATATAAATAGAAAGTTCACTCTCTCACACTTCCCCTCTGATACAACGATAACATTACTCACCACCGCTGGATGTGAGTGAAGATGTCAGTTTCTCGCAGACTGTTTTGACTTTTTTCCAAAAAAGACGACGTTTCACCTTCCTCCAACACCTCTGGTAGTCCGTGTCCGTTGTGCCTTTTGAAGACGCAGTCACAGGACGGATGTTATTGTATTTGAGCAATTTTGTTAAATACAGAAAAAAGATTGGAATTATTTTTGCCCTTTTTTTCTAATCGCCATTATACGACATTATAGCAAACAACCCATTACTATACATTTATTACCGTTTTGAACATACATTTCTAAGTTAACAAATTCCATCCATCATATTTTCAACTAATGTAATTTTGATTATTAATAATAATGAAAGAAATATGTTTTCCTTTATATTTAGCAAAACCCAAGGTCATCATAACAAGTAAAAGTGCATAAAGTGTGTTATAGAATAGTTCAGAATTCTATTAACACGGTGTGAGGTGGATTATTGTCACTGAAAGCCCTTTAACCGTCCATTTATGCTGTCACAAGGGGGTGACCACCGAGATGAATCATGGACAGAGCGACACCTCATTCATCAGGGTTGTCTCTCCCACTTAGTGACATCACAAATGGATTAAAAAAAAAAAAAAAACCTACTTGTCGATGCAAGTGAATCCCGGTCGAACTCCAGTAGGGCCTGGTACTGTCCTCCCAGGCTGCCCTCGGACATGTAGTGGCTTCCGTAGGTCTGCAGCAGCCTTCGGTAGAACGGATACTCGTAGTCCAGCGGCAGGGAGGACAAGGCCCTCCAGAAGCCCTCTGACAGTGTGAGGTACTGGGGCGCAGTGTTCTGGAACTGGGCGAGCACCACTTTGTTCTTCAGGATCAGGAGTCTCTTAGCCTGGAGGCGACAGATGGTGGATGACAACGTATGTTCGGCATGAGTCGCCCGATCAGGACGTATTCTGCTCCATGGGAATGAGAGTCTGAGAGTGCTACTCGCTCACTTTCGTGAAGAATGATCGTTATGACAATGTTCTAGCGGAACGTTCTAGAAGAAGGGTCTCGCAGAGCCGTGTACCTTGCCCTCGCTGACTTCTTCGTGAAAAGTGATCCGGTGGTGCTGAAACAGGGCATTTTCTTGAACATGAAGCATGTAAGACCAGGAGCTCTCGTAGGATTCATCTGACCCTTCGTTGTCAACTTTGACCTGTACGAGTGGCCAAAAGCAGACTGTAAAACACATTTTAACTGCAAAGCACATATTGGAGACCACCAAAGTGACTAGCTGTAGGCCCCTCAAGATAATAATAAACAAACCATCTCCCTTCCATAATGGGAGGTCTTACAGCAGTTTCAAGAAGCTACAGGTTAATTACTTTTAGAAAACTTTCCAACCAGTTTTACTTCAAAAGATCCACCTCCAACAGTAAACCTTGTTATTTACTTTGCATTTAATATGGAAATGTCATCCCAGGTCTGTTCAATGAATTTGCAACAAATAACCAGCAGATGGCAGTATATTGTGGTTTACTTGCCTCAAAGTTATACGTGATGAGGCTCTGTGGCAGTCTGTACAGGAGGTTGTTGTCTCCGCTGTACACCTTCCTACATTGTCCCCCAAAGCTCAGAGTGTTTATAACTGCAGCTCTCAGCTTCCCAGTCAACAAGTCGTACCTGTTCACAATAAAAAACAAACCATATTGTTGAATTCAACTTTGTGTGTGTGTGTGTGTGTGTGTGTGTGTGTGTGTGTGTGTGTGTGTGTGTGTGTGTGTGTGTGTGTGTGTGTGTGTGTGTGTGTGTGACGTGTGTGCGTGGTTAAAAAGTAGAGCTTCCTTGTTAGAAAAAAAATTGGGTAACGTAGACCTACACAAAACGTTTCAAATGTATACTAGTGTTTACTTTCTAAGTTCTATTCTACTTTACATTGTTTAATTTCCCAAATATAATGGATATAAACCCCAAAGCATTTTATTCTATTCCATTTCACCAACTGCCTTTGTTTGTGCTGTGCACAATGCATTCTGGGAGTTCTGTTTACCCTTTGCCTGTTAGGTCAGAGTTGGGGGGAGTTTTGTCCATGTCACAGACGTCATCACTGCCCAGTGCACAGCCTCTCTCATCGAGGCCATCTTCACAGTCTTGGTCCCCGTTACACACGAGAGACCGACCAATACACTGGCCTGCAGGAGGGACACACACACACACACACACACACACACACCCCCCACACACACACACACACACCACCCACACAACACCACACACCAACACACACAACACAACACACACACACACACACACACACACACACACACACAGTCATCTGTGACCTCTTTCTTGCATTCCAAATCCATTCAGTGTCTACTGCAGCGCCGAAGCCATTTTCCACTGTCAAATTCCACTTGTGTTTTGTGAAGAGATTTCAAGGCCATATAGCCGTTAATAAAAATATGTTGCCCTTTGTTACTTTTCCAGTGGTAAAAATTCCTTTACCACTGGCAACTTCCTTGCTATTTACTGACTGTCCCATCTGTGATGCCACAACTTACACCCTCATGCCATTAACATGTTGTATACATATTACATTCTCCCGGACAGGCTGAGAATGAAGCCAGCGGCACACTGAGCATGTATGTACTGTAGCTCAACGTACCTGAGGTGCAGCGGAATCTCGCCCCGCAGCTCGTCTTTAGCGGGCACTGTTTACTTGGCGTACACGGGAGCACATGCTCAGCCTCTCCCAAGCACGGTGCCCCTCCGTTCTGGGCAAACCTCAACACAGGGCGAGATCGTACCTGAACACAAACAAATGAAAACACCACAATTTAAACCTGTTGCAGCAGCCGAATTGTATCTTAGCATCATGTAGATGGTTTAAGTTGCTTCGTGGGTGCATGCATATTAACGGCTAACGTTGAGGTAACTGCTAACTTTAGGGCTGCAGTTGCAGCCTCCTCCTCATCATCATTACCTTTGTTTTCGTGCAAGCGTCACATTGGGACCATTCCCCGTATGGACCCCATTGGCAGTTCAACGGCCGTTGACAACTAAGAAAAAGGGAATTAAAGTAGGTTTTTTAGCTTTGTGCATCCGCGTTTGTGACGAGAGTGAGTCAAAGTCAAGTGCGTTTGTACAGCCCTTATTCCTATTGATAGTCTCAGGAGTCTCACGAGCATACTCACTAAGGAGGCCAGTGCATGGAAAGTCAATGTTGTTATATTATGTAATGGGATGTATTAGGGCTGTGCTAAATGCCCTCACTGTAATGTATTATCGTATCATATTCAATAACATGACGTGATAAACATCATTTGATATTAAAAACAGTTTGACATTTGACAATACTACAATACAAAGTCAACAAAGTTGGGTAAACATACCAAGATGGATGAGGACCAAAGAGCAGTAAAATGTAGGACAACAAACCAATTGAAAAGTAAGCCTGTGGTAAACCCCAAAACAAGAAAATGTAGGCTAATTAAGGATACATGTGACAGCATGAAGAATGGTTATTTGATATGTCAGTTTTATCAGCAAAGTAAATGTGAAGGACCTTAGCCATTATCAGAAAACAAAAAAACATGAACAAGTGCAAGTATACGCGTACAAAATACTGCATTGCAACAAAATAAGATAAACAATTACCCATATGCTAGAAAATAAGACCTTTGGTGGTTTTACCTGCATTGTGGGCACTTTGAAGGCAGTTCTCACGTGGACTGACAGAGAGGACTTGGGCTATATAACTGGGGAATATTGAGTTGCTCAATAGCTGTGTCCAGGAGTTTCTCCAATAAAGCAACACAGTGTTCCACTGTGTTTCGTCATTACCTGACTAGAATGGATCAAGACCTTTTCATGAGTCACAGTGAATAATTAGAGCGGCCTCCGTGTACTGTGAGTAATGCGACATCATGTTTTTTTCTATTCTGTCCAAGCTTAGTGGGCAAGTATGTCATTGTGCAATTAATACTTTTTGGGTCAGATTTACTGGAACAGTAAAGCAGTGTTTCTGTTTAACCCTCTCTCAGGCACCAGTCCACTGCCGCCCAGACATACGGCCGCACAAGTCTCACACCCGATGTCCCTTTCTCCGGACGTCAAAGAACGTTCACGTAGTGTTTTGGGGAGACTGTCAAACACTGGACTTGACTCCTGTTTTCTATTACAGTTACAGTTGAGAGTTGTTTGACCTATATGGATACTCTCTGTTGGGACTTTAATGAATTGTGGGTAGCTGAAAAAATACAATATGATCATGTGATCGGGACCTGTATCGTTATGTTTTGGGGTATTTTTGCACTATTGATGCTGCTGGTGTTGAAATGTACGATTATTTTTGCAATGATTGCAGTGTTGCCACAGTTACCTTGAAAAAGTAATCCGATTACTGATAACTAGTTACTCCTTCAAATATTAACTTAGTTACTTTACTGATTACTTGATTTTAAAAGTAACTAAGTTAGATTACAAGTTACTTTATTAGTTACATTTAGCTGTTGCCAACACTAACCCCCCCCCCTATCAACAATGGTTCTTCCACACACACACACACACACACACACACACACACACACACACACACACCACACACACACACACACACACACACACACACCACACACACCCACACACACACACACACACACACACACACACACACACACACACACAAACACACACACACACACACACACACCACTCCATCGCTCTCAACGCCAATCGGTGATCCGGTAAAAAAAATAGTAACGCAGAATGACCTTGATGAGTAACTTTAACCTGATTACTGCTTTGGAAATAGTAACGCGTAAGATTACTCGTTACTGAAAAAAGTGGTCCGAGGCCAGTAACTACTGGCATCACTGATTGATTGTCTATATATGAAAAAGCAATGCAGCTCTGTACACACATGATACATTATGACTACAATGAAAAAAACAGGTAGTTATTCAGTCAGGAAAAATATAAATCACTACAACTCCAACAAATTGAACAAATATCTACAGGTAGGCCTATACACTTGCCGTTTACGTCCATGTCACATATTATGGTTTAACCATTGCCCTTTTACGTAGGCCTGTGTGTGTTTGTGTGTGTGTGTGTGTCTATGTCTGTGTGAGTGTGTGTGTGTGTGTTTTACTAGTTGATGCACGAGATCAGTGCTGGTGCAAAAGTCCCCATGGCCCCATGCCTGAATCTACATGCCAAAGACCCAGCTATTTGCAAACTCGTCTGTAAATTTGCAAAAATTGAGCCGTACCACCAGATGTGCTACAATCTCTTCTGATTAGCTCATTCTGTTCACATGTAAGCAGTGAAGAATGGTTAATCACTCAGTCACATTGGGCCAGTTAATTGGCCTTAGCTATATTGGATATAGCCTGTATGATTTTCTTGTTATGAGCGAGCAGACTGAAAGGATAGCTGCACAATGTGCTATTTGTGGTGGTTTCTAATGGGAAATCACTCCTAGGAGTAAGACCATGTGAAGACCTGGGATTGGTTAAGATGATCTATATCAGATTAACAGCGAAAATGCAACACTCACATCGCACATCGTTCGGGACACGGTAACCTACCGAAAGTCTGCCAACTTTCACAGCTGAGACCGATCACAAACTGCTGATTTTGATAATCAAGAAGAACCTAAATGAAATGTCTCCTAGAAGCTTCGGAGGTATGACCTTGAGGTGATATACACAACCCAAAAGGTGGAAACTGATCCATTACATCTACATGACAAAGACTATCTTGTGGTGATAGATTACTTCTCAAACTATCCTGAAATATCACAGCTTTCTAGCCCATCAGCTAATTCAGTGATCCCACACAATTAGCTGATGGGCTAGATCGTTTTCTGCAAGGCATGGGATTACCCAATCTGGTGAATGACAATGGACCGCAGATCCTCATCTAGCTTTATTGAGCACCATTGGTGTATGGGGCCTCTCCTGCCGAGCTGCTCATGGGCCACAAGTTGCGTGACACACTGACACATCTTCCAACTGGAAAGGACAAGAGAGGACTGATGAGAAACAGCGACAGCTCAAGCTGAAACCGAGGAATAACTATGAAAAAAACGCCAGGAGAGCTCTACAGGAAAATGATGCAGTGAAAATTGAGGACACAACAATCGACTAAACAACAAAACGATCATGGAACAGAAAGGCAACTGTCCCTAAAGAAGTGAGTCCTAGATCCTTCACAGTACAACCTGATGATGGACAAGTGTTTAGGCGTTACCGCAGAAGTTTGCTTAGGGGCTCATGCAGGGGGAGCAGATCAGTGTACATTCAGACAGCCACACTGAGGATTCTCCTCCACCAAACACAGAGACGCTTGTCAACATGACCTGTAAGACCACCAGAGAGGCTTGGAGAAGATGAGACTGAAGGGGAATGTCTAGGAGAAGGAACGCTTTTGTGTTCAATGTTATGGGTGGTGATAAGTCAAGTAAACGTATTGCTTTTATCAAAAGGTGTGAGGAGAACAATGAAATATAGATTTGAGTTCAATTGAAATGTTACGTTGGACAATGTTTTATGGAAAGCTTGCAAATGCATATGGAGTTAGAAAGGGAGATGTAATGTGTCTATAGGTCGGCTTTATGGGTTTGAGTGGGCTAGCCCATCTAGCGCGTAGGCCTACTAGTTCAAGAGGAAATCAGAGCAACCTTTACCTGCACGGCGAAACGACATATTAAAGAGACTCAATTTCCTAGCAACCATATAATCGTCGTAGGATTTCATATACATTGAGAAACATTACAACTCCTTCGTTGAGAGTTTACATGTGGGCCAACGTTAAGATTTCGGCACCCTCCCCTACCATTCGTGTTGTCTTTATATGATCCATCCTAAATGCCGTAGGACTATTTGACAGATGAACTGCCCTTGTGGTCTAACATAAATCCGTAGCGGTCCCACACATGGCCGAAAGATGTCACCTCTGCTGCTTTTGTCTCTACCCCAGAATAAAAGAAACGTGTAACTTCTGTCCTGCAGTTGTAACCTATTTATAGGCAACATGCATCCGGGATCCATGTGGACGCAGAGTCGTGCTTTCCTGGAAAGCGAAACACCCGTCTGGGACATGGTGTTATTGTCCTTCAAACCTGGCCGCCAGATGCGCTCTTTGGTCCGGGTTACCGGGTTTGGATTTTTCTGCAGAAGAACTGTTAATACATCGACATATTGAAAAGGGAACGAGTGGACTGAGGGCTATTTAGCCTACTAGGACTAAGGTGAGTTGTTTTGCTCACGTCACGGCTCTGATACGACCCTTCCAACTTCAGGTTTACGTCGTTTCACACGTTTTCTACTAAATCTCTTATATAGGCTATAGGCTACTATTTATTTCCTATTAGGCCTACAATATTTTCAGTTTTTTTGTCCCTTCCTTCCTTTGTATAGAATACAACACGTAAGCCCCCTGTTTTTTATTTAAGATAGTTATTGGAAGAGTCAGTCACGTAAGTCAGCAAGTAGGCCTAATTGCAGCCTGGTAGTTACATTTATTTCCCCTCGTTTTTGACAGAATCCCAAAATGACACATTTGAATCAGTGGACGGCTGTATGAAATGAACTGCCTGGTTTTGCTGCACACCATAATGAAAGAAAGTTAAGGTAAAAGGGCAAAGCTGTCGCGGGTCCAGATCAACTCACATTAACCAACGTTTATGAACGCCAATTAATTGGACAAATTAAATAATGGCATCTGATAATCACCAACTGACAGATTGAGTTCAAATGGCCAAGTTCCTATGTAGCCTTTTTCCACATTTACAAAATAAATTACGATTTATTTATTGATTATTCATTCGGCTGCAAATGTTAAACAAATGGATTTCGTTATTAAAACGTTGGACCACACATCTTCATTTAAATGAATACGTTTTGCGGGTTTTCCTTTAATGAGCATAAAACGGCCTGCATTCACGCGCCTATACAGTCACGTGGCTACGTCATCTTCAGCTGCTCCTGCAGTCACTCACATCCTGAGTATGGAGTAGGATGTTTTTCTCTGCAGCAAAGTCAAGAGCTGTGTTGAACACCGGAAACCCTCAATCGTTCTTATCTGTATTATTATACCCTCCTACCAATATTACCATTTAGTAAATATGATGGTGGTCACAGTGATGCACCATGGCTTCTTATTTTTATTTTACCGTACGAAAAAAAAAGTTTGTATCATCATAAGGTAAAATGGTAAGTAGGCCTATCTATATTATGTCTTGCAAATGGTTGGCAGGATAAGCTAAAAGTGTTTTTTTCTCAGCAGTAACCCAACTTAATTTTCATTGCATTACAATTTTTAAACATTACTCATGCATGAAAATGTATCAGTATAAGAAGTAACAAACAATTGGGGTGCATATTATTATTGCGCATAGTGTATTATGTTAGCCAATTATACAAGTAAATGATAAGTAAAAGGATAAAAGGCAGGACTAATATAATACAAATAATATAGAACTATAATAGCATAACTGAGGGCAGGGAAGAGTAAATTTGAATGGTCTAAACCCATAACAATACTGTTTCTTTCGAATTCTCGGCTGAGCCTGGGAAGTGGGAGTTTTAGATTTCACAAGATCTGGCACCAGTACAACTGGAATAAATGTCATTTAAAGCACCGGTTACACAATGCAAAACATCAAGGAAAAGGGAAGATAAATCATTAGAATTAACGATTGAAGCATTATGAGAAATCCCTATTTTTTTGTCATTGTTTTTTTATTGTGCTTATTTTATTGGTCTTTTTTTTCTTAGGGTGGTAAAAAAAGATTTATAAAGCCTACCGCTTCAATGTTTTGCAGACCCACAAGTATTTATTACTCATAGTCCAGTCCACTTCAAAAGCCTTGTGCATTGGAATGCTGTTTAAGCAGGGAGCATTTTTCATGCTCTTCACAACTAGCCTATATATTATTTTGTCGTTGATTACATTAACATTGAATTCTCACACATTTTATTAATGTATTGATGTCTTTTTTTATTGTGTTTTATATTGTATTTTAATTAGGGTTTTTGTGGAGGTGTGTGTGTGTGTGTGTGTGTGTGTGTGGGTGTGTGTGTGTGTGTGTGTGTGTGTGTGTGTGTGGTGTGTGTGTGCGTGTGCGTGCGTGTATGTGTGTTTGTGTGCGTGTGAGTGGGGGGAGTCAAGGAGTGGCCTTCTCTGGACCTATTTAATGGTGGTAGTGGGCTGGACCAGGAAGAGGTGGGAGTAGTGTGGCTTGAGTCGCGCTGAGTACATTGAGTCACCACATGTTCTCCCTGTATAGTTCCACGCCATGGCTGCCTCACTCTCCCTGCTCCTCTCACTCCTCATACTGGGCACGCTTTCTGCACAGGAACTGGCCTCTGAGCATGGTATGTACCAGGATTTACTAGATCCCTCCCTCGTGTGTGTTGTTTGTCAAATGTATGTTCACATGTGTGTGTACTACGCAATGTGTTATCCAGACATAAACCTAGAGTTTGCCTGCAGTGTTAGTCCCCCTGTTTAGCCCATAGCCGGTGATGAACAGATTCCTTTTTATTACAATGCATAACCCTTCACGAAAATGTATTGTTCTTTTGAACCCGCTGTGGAATGTATAAGTATATACTTAAATCTTATTCATTATGTATCCAGCAACAGATAACAAAAAGATTATAATTTAGTTATGTATTAACCAAAAGCAAAACATGAGACTTCATCAGAGACGGGGCTGAGGCATTCAAACAGATACAGTTTGTGTAAGTGTGTGTGTGTTGCATAACACTAAAGCGCTGTACAGAGACGAGGCTTGGAGGAGAGCCAGTCGATTTATAGTGAAGCGGCTTCCCAGGAATTCCTGTGTAGCGGCAAGAACCATTCCTCTCTGGGGCAACATAGAACAATAGGGAGCACTCTTGTCTGATACTCCCTTTTTAGAGAAGGACTTGCTGGTTCTGGACCGATTGTTTGCCTGTTTGCATGCATGCACTGTTGTTGTGTTCAGATGCTAATGCCCTTGGAATGCAGCTCAAGATGCCTCGAGTGACTTCTTTTCGTTGCGCTGAGCCACTTGTTTGGTGAAACAGGCTGTTTGTGTTCCGATGTGCGTATTAAGTACCGTTCCGCGCGCTGCCGATAGAATTTTGGAGAGGCCACCACCGCGGTGTGTGTGGTGCCAGATAGTTAACAGAAACAGTTTTCCTAGAATCCCGGGTGCGCCCGCCAAGTTTGATCTGTTGGCTCTGGGAAGTTGGCTTCAGCAGGCTCCAATTTGCAGACCTCGACACGCAATCAAAGAAATCATAATAGAAAGCATTTGGAGTGCCTCGCTTCATGCTCTTTTTTTCCACTTCCACTCAATGTTTTGTATTGTTCCAAAAGCTTTCACGGTTGCCAATGCAAAATACCCGTGCATTTCTCCGGTCCAAATACAAAAACGTATTATATTCTAGAGAGACTGCTTTTGGACTTTCTTGTACATTGCTGTCTGTTGTGATGGATTCCAGCAGAGAGATGTTGGATGGCGGTCAGGGTTAGATAGTCGGTTTGTTGCCTTGTACTTTGGATGACCCTGTTAACTGTTTAGGACAGGAAGTGTCTCCGATATCACAGCTAGCACGTAGCCGAGGGAGGGAAATGGCTTCAATAATCTCATATGAAGGGGCCTAATGGAGGGCACTCGCAGGACAGAAGTAATAGTAGTAGTGCTCGGGGGCATTAGAAATGACTGTCATTGATTATCTAACACGAACAGTAGGCTTCAGTGTGGCACACCACATACATGTTACAGTGTGACAAATAATAATAAGATCACACAAAATTATCTCTAAAAAGATAAATGTGTGCTTTCTGATGATGCAAGTATTCATTTTTATTTACATCCATGAAAATTGTAGGTTTCTTTTTGCAATGGCAGCCTTGGTATCTACTGTGCGTGTATTTACTTATGAAGTCAAGCTCACAGATCACTGTGCAAACACGGGTCCCGTTCATGCTTCCAGACCATCAACCCATTGTGCACATGCACCACGGTTATTAAGGTTACACAAGCGCTCCTATCACAAAGCCAGAACAGCAGTTCCCCACCTTGTGCTTGAGGTGTACCACGAAATAGTCGGCAAGACCTTTCGGTGAAACTACCTCTTATGCAAATAAAACAATGAAGATAAAAATGCATGAAATCGCTGAGCAAAGAGAGCCAGCGCTGTCTTGATACACGATTATTACCACAAGAAGGCATTGGCCAATGAGAAACAGTGGGTGGGAAGAAATCTGCAACGATGTTTTATGATCCCGGTGTGTTTATTAAGAGTTTACACAAATGAACACAAATAAAAAGCAATTATACCTTATTCACTGATAAATATGATTTTATTTGAATGATCTTTATAATTGTTTCTAATAATATAAATCTATTTATAGAATATAATCCCATCTCCAGTTCCCGTGCGTACTCAACAGGTTGAGTGATTGATAAAACACAACAGTGCAGTGGTGGATTTTGGTTCACCTAATAATTAGGACTGGAATCTCTATCTTGACGTAGCAGAGTATCAGATGTTTTTCCCCCTGTAGATGTTCCTGGTAGGAGTCATAGATCTGGTAAACAGGTTATTTTTATATTTCACCACCCCGCCCTCCTCCTTGAACAAAAAAAAAGAGTCCTTGCTGGCAGGAGATATTTACCATCACCAGTGCACCACCCATCATTTATCAACTTTAGCAGTGAAGGAGTCATTTTGTCCTTGGCACTCGCTCCAAATGTAATATTTTTCTGATATATATACTGACAGCCATAATCCCTGTACATTGCAGTGGATGGTTGATGGAGATGGATATTATTGTAGGGGGTGTGTTGTGAGTTTTAAAGCATGGCTTATGGCTGTTGCTTGAATAGTGATGGACTATTGAATAAAAGAAAGCACTGCACTGCTGATCCTTATAAAGGATATGATTTCAAGGCTTTATACAGTTTATCAAGGCGTTCCTATTCTGGCATGAGGTACATCATATCATGCATACCTCCTCAACACAGAGCGATTGCTTCGGTTTAGTTCACATATTTGAACAGGTTTCCGGCCTGCCCAAATACCCCTCAGTGTGTTCTCTGAGGCCTCTCTCGGGACCTTGGAGGCCGGTAGGTAGGCTACCCTTGCGTCTCCCGCGGGGCAGAGATCACACACTTCTAGGAAAGTTGAGCTGCCGTTCCCCCCCAGCGCTGCTGCTTCTGCGGTTTTAAATTACGACTTGCCAGCCCGGATCGACCTCAGTCAAACAAGTCCCAGCAGGACCCTACACATCATGTTGACGGCGTGTAAGGGTTAACATGAAGCAAGTGGTTCTGAAGTGTGTCCTAAGCCATAATGTTTGTCCCTCTCCCTCTCCCTCTCCCTCTCCCTTTCCCTCCTCTCTCCTCTGCCCCTCTCCCCCCCCCCCCCCCCCCCCCCCCCCCTCCCCGGATCAGTCCTTCCCCATCTGACCAGCTGTGTTTCTAACGACATGGAAACCTTCCGCTGCAGTTGGAATGTCGGAACATTCCAGAACCTATCACAGCCCGGAGACCTCAGGCTATTCTACATTAAAAAGTAAGAACATCCTAAGAACATGAATCGCATTTCTAGGAAATGTAGTGGCCTTGCACGTGGGATTTGGTATTTGGAACTAATAAAGAACACAGGTGGCCTGCCAAAAATAACCAGGTGCAGTGTTATCACAAACCGTTTATTTTCTTGGATTGTTGTGTCTATTCCTGCTGCAGCGTTCCAGTCGACATGGCAAAACTCTTTTGGTTTGGTTTTGCAAAATGGAAGATAATATAGAACATATACCAGTCTATTACAAGCCTGTTTCACCGTCTCCTCTGCTCTTTTTTTTGTCGTATCAAATTATTTGACCCTGTTTTCTTCTTTCCTGCCTCAAACGTAAATGAGCAAAGTCAACGTTCACCATCAGCCGATTACTCTCCCGACACCCGCAGGAACCTCCAGTCCCTCAGAGAGTGTCCCCAGTACGGCCCCCCCGGCACCAGTGAGTGCTACTTCAGTGAGAACCACACCAGCATCTGGATCTACTACAGTGTGCAGCTCTTCTCCCGGGACCGCGCCGTCCTCTATGACGAGAGAATCTTCCCCATCGAGGAGATCGGTGAGAGGGAAGCTCTTCTTCGGCTTGTTTCAGAAACCTGATGTTGAATCAATGTTCATTTATATATACATATATATATATCTATATATAGATATAGAGATAGATAGATAGATAGATAGATAGATAGATAGATAGATAGATAGATAGATAGATAGATAGATAGATAGATAGATAGATAGATAGATAGATAGGGTTAACGCAGTTTCTGCTTTTGTATTTCAGAAATGTGGTCCTATATAATTTTTAATTATCTTATAATTGTTGATGTTGTTAGTAGTTAGCATTCAATGTAGGCGTAGTGGAAGTATAATTTTCTTATTTTAATTAAATATAAACATATTCCTTACAGAACAATAGTTCCAATGAACCAGTATTGGTTTCTGAAAAAAGGAATACAAACATTTGTACGTCCATTATATAAACATTTTATAAACAATATTATGACATATTATAAATGTCAACCCTCAAATGTAACAGAAAGGGGCTGATACTTTTCCAACCTCCTTCATTTGGTCTTAATTCTTCTTGTCCCTGATGTACCTCCAGTTCAACCCCATCCACCTGTGGAGCTGAACTGGACCCTGCTGACAGTGGCCCCGAGCGGGACCCACTTCGACGTCAGGCTGAGCTGGAAGGCCCCGCAGACGGCCGACGTCAAGACGGGCTGGATGAGGCTCGAGTACGAAGTGCAGCACCGCGAGGGGGCCGCCGACGCCTGGAAATCGGTGGGCGTCCGAATCACTGTTGAAAAGCACGATGAATTCATGCTTCCGATATCTGGGATGTGATTGTTGTCGAATTGATGTAGGATCCGTTAACGGTCTTAAACATTAGGGTATTTGGTTTCTAACTGATAAGGATTCTGTTGAAACTGGGATTTTCCTCTGATTTTAAGGACTCGAAACCAAAGTTCATGACCTTTGTTGTCCCTGTCCCCGGTCGCCCTCAGAGCTAATGGTTAAGCTGAGGCCAGGACCTTTTACCCCTGGTTATTGGAAAGCCGGTGATGATGTTCCCTGGCTCCCTTTAATAGAAAGACCTTCAGAGGAACACGGTTACCTCACTCTATGGGCTGCAGACCAACGTGGACCACGAGGTCAGAGTGAGGTCTAGGATGCTGTCCTTCAAGGAGTTTGGAGCTTTCAGCGACTCCCTATTCATCCGTGTCGCCTCCCAAGGTGAAACCATAGAATGTTTTCTCCTTCATTATCTATTTCAAGCGATAGTGTCACACTCCGATGCTCTGATAAAAGATAACTAAGCTATTTGTTTTAAGAGAATTCTGCTACATACACGTTTTGGGAAAAAAATATCGAAGTTTCCGCCGTCAAACCTGTTTCCAAAGTCCAACTATGGCAGGGATACGGTGTTGACGTGGTGGGCTGTGATTTTTACACAAGAACCTTTGAATGAAGTAGGACCCTGTAAATACAAAATATCTCAACCTGTGTTTATTGTTTTTATTCATCCAACTGTATTATGAAGTTAGCATTTCAATTATAACATTTTATGTTTTGTTTTTTTTATTCTCAGTCTCCAGATTCCCTATTGCCATCCTCTTGATTTTCGCTGCCTTGTGTTTCCTTGGCGTTCTAATATTGGTCATGCAACAAAGGTAAGTCCCTCTTAGCGTTCTGAGCATTGAATACTGACTTTAGTGATTTACGGAGTAGACAATGCAATGTGTTCACATAAGGAGTGGCTAATATATACATCTTCATCCAATTAATTAATTAATTATGCTGCTATTATTTAAAGTGTAATTTTGCTAGATTTCTTTTACGTTTTATCATTATATAGTAGTATTATAATCGATAATTGTATACCCAAAATGACCTGATGTTCCTAATAATATTCCTATATGAATGTGTCTGTACTTCCATTAGGTTGATGGTTATACTCCTGCCTCGGGTTCCTGGACCTAAAATCAGAGGATTTGACCCAGAACTACTCAAGGTTCCCAATAAATTAATTACTATTTCTGTACGAAATTCCGTAGGAAATTGACTAAATTTTTTTGGAATGCAATTCGATCAAAAAATAGTTTGTACGTTTTTGAACTTAAACTGATGCTTAAGCAGGGAGCAATAATACAAACTGAGAAAGTCAGTTAGTATAATAATAACAATAATGTATAATTTATTTATGTTGTGTGGGGCAGAACGGCAAGCTGTCGGAGCTGATGTCCGCTCTGGGGACGCACGACCAACTGAAGTCTACCAACAACGACCAGAGCGACCCCTGGGTGGAGTTCATCGACCTGGACATCGAGGAGGAGGAGGAGGAGGAGGAGGAGGAGGGCTCATGCGGGCCCGGGGACGCCGGCTCCCCCTCCTCGCCCCGCGCGCCCCTCTCCTCCCTGGGGCTCCGGGACGACAGCGACTCGGGCCGGGACAGCTGCTGCTGCTGCGACGGCCCGTCCGACCACGGCCGCTCCCCCTCCTGCGAGCCCCCCGCGCCCCGCGGCCCCGCCCGGGACCCCTCTGCCTGGCCGACCCGGGAGCGGGCGGGCCCCGTGGGCCTCCCCCCCGCCGATCTGTACACCCTTGTGAGCCACGTGCACGGCTCCGGAGAGGTGCTCCTCAAGGCCGGGGAGGAGGAGGCACAGCGGAAGGAGGAGGAGGAAGAGGAGGAGGAGAAGCACAAGCAGGAGGAGGAGGAGGAGGAGGAGGAGGAGGAGAAGGAAAACGCAAAGATCGACTTCCGGCTGGTGATGACGGCGGACGCGGAAGAGGCTGAAACCTGGGGGTACTCCTCAGAGCGGGACGCGGGCAAGACGACCGTAGGGGAGCCCAGCGTCCCACCGTCAGCCCTGCCTTCCTGGGGGTGCCAGGGCTGTCCCCAAGGGGCCTACACGGCTGCACAACCCCTGAGCTACACCCTGGTGGAGGGGGTGGACAAGCAGAACAGCCTGCTGCTGGGGCCCAACAACACACCCGTCGCCTGGCTATGCACGCCCAAGTCTGTGCCGACGCCTGAGGGATACCTGACCCCCGACCTTTTGCGGGACATCACGCCCTAGATCGTGAACATGTATTCCACATGTTGGCTGCCAGCCAAATTGTGTTGAAGATACGATGTGGTGTGTAACATTTGGTGCCTGGGCTCGGGGCACCACCGTTAGTCTCTCTATCGCCATCTGGAGGAGGAGGGTGACACTACTGCTGTCACAGAAGAATAAAGATTATGAGAGAGTTCTCTTTAGGTTTTACTGGGAGGACTGTGTACCTCGTGGAATGACACAGGGCCACCTAACGTGTCAGTTGTGAAGTGTTTAACACAACCACTCCTCGGGGTCTGGTTCATCCCCTTACACAACTGTTTTGCTTAGGGGGGAAATGTACAGACCACAAAAAAACATATAACCCAGGGAATGTCTTTGTTTGGAACTGGTCTGGTTAGATTTTTCCGAATAAGCCCTGAGGTAAAACAAAAAAGTTTGTCTCGGTTTAGTCATTCTAAGTAGCGACCTCTGTTGAGGAATTAAAAAAAAGACATTGTAAAGTGAGTTGGTTTGGTGTTTTTTTACATATAATATTTTTTTTACTGTTTTGTTAACTCGGCCAAGTATTTTGTTTCTCATAAAACATATTTGTAAAAAGTCAGTAGGCCTCCTCTTGGATATATAACATTGAAAAGCTAAACCTCTTTTAAGTCACACCTTTAAAAGTTTAGACAGATTTTTTTTATGTTATACTTAAAAATGTAGGATATCATGCTGCTTCACACTGACTTATCACAGTGCGATTGAACGTGATGAACCTGTTTTTTTTGTAGTGCACTTGCAAATAAAGTTGGTGACTTCTTCGCTGTGTGATCTGAGTGATCTGTGATTGGTGTACACGGTTTGGACCCTAGTCTGTGATTGGATGGTGAAAGTCAGATAGCGTATGGTGTAAATAGCTTCTGGTTAGCTAGCACAGATGGCAAACGGTCATTTGAAAATAAAAACAAAAGCTCCGTGTTTGGACAAGCAGTTTTTACAAGATGTCAAAGTTAACGTGTGTCGATATTGAGAAACTAATGGGCTGTTTCACTCTGTTGGAACAGGTAGGCCTAACAAAGGGTCATGGAGTTACAGTCTACCATTAGAATAGCATTAATATATGAGAATAGCCTAGAATGAAGCTATTTTGAGAGTCTAATTCTTTTTAATTGTAATAGACAATTTGCAGAAAGATCGGCGAAAATAACATGCTAGAGGCGAAGCTGGATGACGCCCAGCGGACTCTGAAGTTCTCCCTCATCAAAGAGAGAAGTCTGATGGAGGGTACCGTAATGTACACTGTCTGACTCTGTAATGGGAGGATGTCTCCTCCTAATGCTGGACCAAGGAAACTTCCGATAAGGAAAACGACTATTGCAGTCTCTTTCATTGCTGTTAACTATTAAGCAACATCAAAACAGTGACTTTATCCACGTATGGCTTGTGTTGCAGAGAGAGACGGTATTCTGGTCACAGTGAACACAGTCCAGGAGACGCTTCAGCAGCAGTACAACCTCAGAGGTGCAACCTCTCACCACTCTCACTGCGTGATAGCACACATACCACACATTTATTTAAATCATAATTAAAAAATAAATTACATCACAATTATCGAATTAATTTAACGATGATCTTACTGACAGACGTTAACGACAGTTTGAAGGACAGAATGGCTGAAATGAAAAGACATAACGAGAGGAGAATTGCGGTAAGGATGGAAGATGTGTGATTAATTTACACAGCACATACACATCATTTAGTTTTTTACTTTATCTTACTTAAAAATAGCATTTCTGTTTGTAGTCATTCGAAAATAAAATAGGCAATGACCATGATCATTTTTATTTTCCCTACACTACTGGTAGGACTACAACTAGAATGATAAAAGATAAGGTATATTTTAAGGCTTTGTTTAGCTTTTTAAAACATCTAACACCAGAATTGTCGCATGCTGCCACAAAGATTAGATTTCTACTTTTTTTAAAATAATCTTTAATAGAACTAATGCCTGGTGACCTTTCCAGGAGAAAGATGGTGAACTACAGAAGCTATTGAATGTTATGGAAGAGGAGGAAGGGCGCCACCAGAGGGCGCTGGAGACGGTAAAACAGCAGTGCCAGCGGGAGATTCAGGACATCCTCAAGCAATGTAAAGAACATGATGTGACGGTACCGAGCCAACCATGTCTGTTGCCTGTAGATGGAGCTGTTTTAGTGACTTCTGAACTGAGGCATATCTGCCAACAACTGTTTATTACTATGAACTTCCGTACTAACTTCTGTCAAAACACACACACAGAACAAAGAGGTATTCTAACAGCAGATTTGTGTGTTCTAATCTAAAGTGATGCTTACATATAGCTTTTTCTGACAAACAGTCCAGAAAAATGAACGTGAATTATCTGAAACAGAAAAGTCAGATATTATTTGCATTCCAATTCAAGCTATAAATGTAATTTGATAAATGACGAAACAAATAATTTATTGTCAGTGGATGTCAATCCAACCGTGTTAAACACTCTGTATAACCGAGGGAACATTACATTTAACCATATGGACATTTAAAGTATTGTAACAGAAAAAAAACTAGTTTTGTCATCCCCCTTTCCTCAAACCACACGTTGGCACCCTCAAAACGTCATTTCGAGGGCATATCATCTCATCGTGATTTATTTAGACTATACAACTCGGTATCAGGATCAGTAAATATCTTGAAGGCAAATATTATCTTTTGAATGGACGAGCAATAAATAAAACGGAATGTCCCATCACTACAATTGTGAAGAAATACTGCCGTCACAGACCTGTTATCAGGCCCTTGTGAGGTGATGTGACATCATGGCCTTGCCTTTCCATCCCAGTGGAAACTAAAGACGCAGAGCTGGCGAGACTTCTGGAGGGCAAAGAGGCTGAACTGCAGCGCATGAAGGACACGCTGAAGAACCAGGAGAAGGAGACACAGAACCAGCTCCTCAAGCTTCGAATGGAGGTTAAACAAGCCAGATATCTAAGGGTGCACTCACACTAGGCCATCTGGCCGTGGCCGTTGGCCGTTTTCACACCTAGCCGTGCTCAACTGGCCCCATTGTTCTCTGGCCTGCACTCACACTAGGCCATGTGGCCGTGGCCGTTGGCCGTCACAACTGTGGCCTGGCCACGGTAGGCTCTTGTACATACGTCATCACTTCGTATTCTAATACGTCATCACCAAGCGTCCGCTGCGCAGACCATAAGAAAGTCTGCCGCCAGTCAGAGTTTTAATAACAATGGACAACAACACAGAGAACACAGTTCGCACTTTGCTGAGTCTGTTGCTTATTTGGATATATGTTTACCGTTTAATGGGAAAGAAGGCTCGTCGCCTTTATTATGTCCATGGTCGTCGCATGGACTATACGTCATCCAGCTCAGGTTGCGTAGCCGTGCGTGTGTGCGTGTCGGCTCATTAGCATCTGTACCGTAGCGGCCCGTACCGTAGCAACACACCTCTCCCAAGTGGCCAAATTGCCCTGCCTGGCCAGACTGGCAACACTCACACTGGCAGATTTGAGCACGGTTAGGTGTGAAAACGGCCACGGCCACGGCCAGATGGCCTAGTGTGAGTGCACCCTAACAAGTCAGATACCGTGCTCTTGAATCGAGCAGTAGCCCCATGCCTTCTTAAGAAGAATCATAGAAGGGCACTATACTTCATGGCATTGACGTTAAAAAATGATGGTTGCTTCTGCTTGTGCAATGTAGAGATCCTTGAGATAGTCTGTGTGGGAGACGTTTGATGTCTTAGATGTGGTTTACCTCAGGTAGTTACGGTACATGCTACAGTAGAGGAGTGTATAACGTTGCTCTGTGTCGTTAGTTTGGTGCGACGCTCGCCAAGGTTCAGAACTCAGCCCAGCGCAGTCAGCAGCAGACCCAGCAGAACCCCAGTGCTGCCCACCTCAACATCTTCAAGAGGGTGATCTAACTGTCTCTGTCCATCTATGCATGCATGTGTGTCTGCCGGTCTGCCTTTTGATCTCTACTTGCCTGTCTGCGCTTATCAAATGTAATTGACTAATTAATTATTAGTGGGACATATCATGTAAATAATAAGAAAGCACACATGGTTATAAAAACAATATGTCTGTGTCTGTTTCTGTGTGTGTGCATGCAGGCCTGTGTATGCGTGCATGAAGTGGGGGAATGCGATTCATGTGCGTGTGCGTGTTTTCACTAGAGGACACAAGTGATTAAGTGCTTTTGTGGTTTCCTAGAAACTGCACTTCATGCAGGAGGAGAAGGACCGGGAGATCATGGCTCTGCGCCAGAGGATCCAGGCACTGGAGGCGCAGCAGCAGCAGCAACACACCAGCGGCTCCACAGACGGACACCTCAAGAGGAGGAGGATGTAGCCGTCCCTCACCGGCCCATGCAGTAACTCACACCACCATTTCAGTTCAAATCCCATTCAAAATTATATCGTTTTTTGTTTTTTTTCATGATTTTCAAAATGTCTTTGTTTACTTTGTGAAGCTGTTGCTCATGGTGTTCAGATGTTTATGGTTCGGTTATGGTTTCATGGTTTCATGTACGAGGTAGTGGACGTGATGCCACAGGTTCGTTCAGGACCAGTTTGTCCATGACGAGGCCAGTCCTCTTCTATGACCCTGTCTCGGATGTAATCCAATCAGAGCACAGTTCAAGACCAAGGCGGCAGGTCACACACAGAAGTGGAGAACTTTTTGAAACGTCATCTTGGAATTACTCCCAGCCTGTCAGAAGGATCAAGTCATTAATGCCAATTTACCTAATTAGTTAGTGTTGTTGTTGCGTGTTGTACTGCAAGACTAATGCTGACCTTGTAAGAACACAGAGGCTAGGTGCAACGCTGCAAATATCGGACATTTATTCTTCGTTGATTGTCAGTGGAGGGCCAGTCAAACTCTAATATGAGATGAAAGAAGCATTTATGTGTGTGTCTGTGTGTGTGTGTTTGTGTGTGAGAGAGTGTGTTTGTATGTGTGCGTGTGTGTGTGTGTGTTTGTGGGGTTTCCGTCAGATCATTGCTGTCATCAGTACCAGGTTTCACTTTCTATGTTTTTCAAGAAGGTGAGATTGGGTTCAGTGTTTATTAATGATAATCTGCTGCTTGTTTGTTTTTCCGAACTTAATAAAACAAAATAAATACAAATATTGAACCGCCAATTTTTGGAAAGATTTAAACATTCCATGTAATTATAGTGTTTGTGTAGATTACAGGGAAACACTTGTCACATCCCAGACTATTTTAACTCAAATAATGTTGACAAAAAACGGCATAGACGAAGGGTGGAGGAAGTATTTAGGTAGGGAGGGTCACCGCCTATATCGCAATGTAAAATGTTTCTGCGTTTACAAGTTAGACAAGATAATAATGTAATGTCTTTTTTGTATTGTATTTATTTGCCTTTTTACAGAAACCAACATTCCAGTGTGATACCTACAAAACCGTAGGCCTACGTTTGCATGTCCATGGTGATTTGGACAATTTTCATTTGAGCAAAGTGGAAGGACCGTAGAGTACAGACCGTGGATGACTAGATTCTTCACTGATTTCCAGTAAGGCTTCCATTCCCAGTATCTGTCTCCAGTTCTGCTCTCAGGTCCTAGTGCACCTGAAGGGAGTTGGCCCCGATCGCTTGCTGCTCTCCTATAAGCCTTTTACCCGGTCTAATCAGGTCACAAACATGCTTATCCCGATGGGAACACAAGGTAACGATCTTATGTAACGCCTCATCCACACCGCGCGGCTCACCCTACTACCAGGGATCAAGCGGCAGAGACGAAGCCCCAGTGAAGCACAGACATACGCTCAGCGACGGACCCTGGCTCTGACAATTTTTTTCGCGTGTGTGTATCTATGTATTACATGATACCAGTCTGTAGGACTGCATCGGTTGCATTCCTGCTCCATTATATTAGCTTTTTGCGCAAAAGGGTTTGAGACAGAGAGATAGATAGTGTGGATTAAAGCGCATGAAGCCACCTTAATCTCTGAACTCAGAGAGAGAGAAAGAGAGAGTGAGAGAGCGAGAGAGAGAGGAGGTAGAGGTGAGTGGTGGGACAATGAGGACCATGACCGCGTGTCTTATGTTGATGCTAATGGGATGTGCTGGGACCACTGGGAAGTTGTCCTCTACAGTGGGAAGTGACAGCTGGTTCTGCCAGAGCGTCCGTGTGTCCAATGTTACCGTGTAGCGGTGTGACCGTTCTGTCTGTTGGGATCCAGCATCCGGTTCTTCTGAGAGTGGATTTCCATTTCCCATGGATTTCTTAAGACGTCTGTCGGGACTCAGAGTCTACCTGGAAAAGGATACGGTAAGAATAATAGCAATGCGACTAAACAATGATCCTGCTATTGCCTTTTGAGATGCTTTGATTGAAAACTATTTAATTATTTAGATTTTCAGTTTCAGATTTTTCTTATTATATATGTTTTTTGAAAAAGTATTTTGCTTTCACAAATTCACATTGGAGTATTCATGAAAGAGGTGAAACACTAGCACTACTAATACATTGTGTTTTGAGTCAATCATGGTTCATCGATTAAATGCATTGCATCAACGGCCAAAAATATATACGAATTCAGTGATTCTTAATAATTCATATCAGGAATTATTACATTATTATGAACATTGTTTTACATGTCATGAAAAAACAATGTAGTTTCATGACATTGTTTCATGACGTATAATACTTCCTAATTGCCTTTTACTGTAAATCCAGAGGAATTGAATAATCAAACAGGAATCCCATGTTGATCTGCAATATCCTTTCAACTCACACCTCACCCGATGACACTTGTCATCATACTGAACCTTCCACTTACTCGACCAAAGCCTTCATTGGAGCCCTGTCTGTGACCCCTGACCCCTGGCCCTGGTCCTCGGGACCCCGCTGCCTGCAGATGACGTGAACCCGGGGGCTGCGTGCGAGATGGCAGGAGGCCAGTACCAGGTGGCCCCGCCCGGGCGCGGGCCCAGCCTGTGCAGCCTGACGGACGGCTCCGACGTGGGCCCCGAGGAGGGGGACCCCGACGACGGCCCCCACTCCAACCCCCTGAAGAGGCTGACCAGCTGCATGCGCACGGACGAGAAGGTGATGAAGGAGCTCATCATCGGACGCCGGGTGGGCTTCTACAAGGTCCGCGGGGAGATCGGCTGCGGGAGCTTCTCGCGGGTCAAGCTGGCCTTCCACGCCCTCACCAAAGGTAAGAGGCGCTGAAGAGAGGGACGGCGCTAGGAAAGGTTTTTATAAACGCAATAGTCAACTTCTAAAGCTCACCTGGACTGAGCTTCTACCTTTAGTGGTCAACACAGGAATAGCGATCAGAAAAGGGCCGGAATAGAGGAATATATATTGGAATATGGGATCATATCAATTGGAATGTAGGGGATAATTGCCTCATAGCATAATTCCGTATCTGGTGCAGAACCATGACCTCGAGGTCCTTCTCCTCCTGCATGAAGTGCAGCTTCTAGGGAACCACAAAAGCACTTTTTCACTTGTGTCCTAGTGAAGACACACACACACACACACACACACACACGCACGCGCACGCACGCACACACACACACACACACACACACACACACACACACACACACACACACATATGCATGCCAGTGAGCAAGCAACCATACTGCATGCACGCATTCACAGGCATGCATGCACACGCACACACACACACACACACACACACACACACACACACACACACACACACACACACACACACACATGTTGTTTATATACATGTGTGTTTTCTTATACTTTCATAGCAAAAAGTTATATTCTAAGGTTCATTTTGTCAAATAGATGACATGGGTAGATAGTGATGCGGAATGTAAAGAGCACTCTGATTGTCTTAGGATACAGCAAATGAGGCACACGCACAGTGAATCAGCAGCGTTAGGAGAGTAGGGTTAGGTTAGGGTAGGTTACGCCAATTTGGCCAAAATATGACTCAGGCAATCATGCTATGAGGCTAACCAGATATTGGAATGTAAACACGAGACTGGACGAACAACAATTAGTCAATTTCGTGTGTCAGGCACATACACTAGTCATGTTCACCGACCCCCAAAATACCCGGCACTCTCTCTCTCTCTCTCGCTCTCTCTCTGGGGGCATCCCGTCCCTCCAGACAAGGTGGCCCTGAAGATCCTGGACAAGACGCGGATGGACGTCCAGGCCCAGAGGCAGCTGGCCCGGGAGATCGCCAACACGGAGCGGCTGCAGCACCCCAACGTGGTGCGTCTGTACGAGGTGGTGGAGACCCCCTGCCGCCTCTACCTGGTGCTGGAGTACGCGGGCGGGGGGGACCTCCACACCCGCATCTGTGACCGAGGCAAGATGGCCGCCGACTGCTGCAAGGTGGCCTTTGCGCAGATCCTGTTTGCCATCAAGTATTTGGTGAGGATGCTTTAGTTTTTACTTATCGTCATGTTTTTTTGAAAATAACTATTCTTACTGGTAGGCATAACTGTTTTACCGTTTAGTTAATTTAAAGTTTAATCTTTACTTACTCGACCTACTGTTGGTTCGACGCCACCTTAGGTTCCAAAACACAACATAGTGCCGTAGGAATCAGGGAAGCCTGTTATGCTCCGGGACTCAGGGATGGAGGGGAGCAGCACCCTCTTCCCCCACCGCTACACCACTAACCACCTGCATATGTTTGTGTGTGTGCATGCGTTTCTGTGTGTATGTGTGTGCGTTCGTGCGTGCGTGCGTGCGTGTGTATGCGTTTGAATGTGTGTGTGCGTGTGCATTTGTGCATGGCCATGTGCATGCGCGCGTGTGGCTCTGTGTGTGCATTCGTGTGTCTGTGTATGTGTGCGTGTGCGAGTGTGCATGTGCATGTGTGTGTGTGTGTGTGTGCATGCGTATGTGCGTGCGTGTGTCCACGCCTGCGTGTGACGTGCAGCACAACAACATGATCATCCACCGGGACCTGAAGGCGGAGAACGTGCTGTTCACGGCACGCGGCTGCGTCAAGGTGGCCGACTTCGGCTTCAGCACGCGGGTCCCCGGCCCGGACCGCGCCCTGGACACCTTCTGCGGCTCGCCGCCCTACGCGGCGCCCGAGCTGTTCCGGGACGAGAGCTACCTGGGCCCCCCGGTGGACGTGTGGGCCCTGGGGGTCCTGCTCTTCTTCATGGCCACCGCCACCATGCCCTTCCGGGCCGACACCCTGGGCAAGCTGCGGCGCTGCGTGCTGGACGGCGCCTACGCCGTGCCGCCCTGGGTGCCGGGCCCCTGCCAGAGGCTCATCAAGGGCATGCTGAGGCCCCTGCCCGAGGACCGCCACGCCGTGGACCAGATGCTGGGCTGCGATTGGCTGCTGCCCGTGGAGTTCCCCTGGCCCCTGCTGGGCCCGGTGCCCCCCGGATGGACGGACCGGGAGGAGGAGGAGGAGGTGGAGGAGGAGGTGCGGGCGGGCCTGGAGGAGCTGGGCTTCACCCGGGAGCACGCGGGGACCCAACAGGGGCCCCCCCAGAACAGCCGGAGCCCGGTGACGGGCGCGTACCGGATCCTGCTGCACCGCACCCAGAGGAGGCGGGGCTGCGAGACGGTGCCGGTGGTGCGGGGCATGGTGCGGGACCCCAGGCGGGAGGGCCTGAAGGCCTACAGGGGCCTCAGACACTCCTCCAAGCTCTGCGTGGTCTCCTGATCCGGCGGGCGGCCGTCGCTCAGGAGGTCGAGCTGGTGACGACTGGTGTGACCGGAATGTCGCCAGTTCGATCCCCGGAGCGTCGAGGTGTCCCTGAGCGAGACGCCTCGCCCTGACTGCCCCTGACGAGCTGGCTGTCGCCCTGCGCGGGTGACTCCGCCGTCAGTGTGGGATTTGTGAATGGTTGTAATTCGCTTTGAAAGTGTCAACAAAATTGTAGTGTAAAAAAGTGTAAAAGTAAAATGTTGATCCACATCACAGTCCGAATTGGATTCCACACTTACACTGTGCTTTAAAGCCGCTGTAAGCAATGTTGTCGCTCCCATACGTCACCGTAAACGCGGGTCTTCCGTGGCTCCTGTTTATTTTTTCCTGGCAGCTTCTTCTTTTCTTCAGTGTATTTTCTATCCTCCACTTTGTGTTTTCTTCCGGGAGCGCCTAATCGGTAGCTTCGCCTGCTCCGCTACTGTCAGTCATCACTGAAACCCCGGCTGCCTCGACGTGAACGAGCAGAGAGGACCGCCTCCTGGTGGAGTTCTCTCTCCTGATTGGATAAAGTGGGAACGGGATACCTCAAAGTGTGTTTTGTGTTTACTGCAGAGCTGATGGACTGGAAGAGCCTTGCTACTGACTGGGAGAAACCCTCTATGTTAGTGATTGTTGTCTCAGTGTTGAAGACTAATTTTAAGAAAATATCTCTTATAGTGGCAATCAATCCATAATCATTTCCATAATGAAGAATGGAAATTATTGAATGTGTATTTAATTAGATAAACTGATGTGTTTCTGCTAATTGCTCGTTCCTTATCCTTCACAATATTCAGTAAGATTCAAGTGCCTCATGAGACAAACTTATGTCTATGGCGTATCTGTGTTTACCACTTCCAAAAAGGGTGTAGGCTACATGTTTCAAGACATGTTTTCGAAAACTTTGGGAACTGCACTGAAATGTATTTGAATGATTTATTTGTTACTATGGTTGGTTGGTTGAAAGTTTAACCCATGTATGAAAAATAAAGCATGGTGGTTGTGCAAGTGCTTTGTTTTTTGGGATGCTTTTACTTTTCTAAGAAAGTGCACACTTTCATATAATAATCATGCATTTGATTAGTGCATGCACTATTTGTGAAGGGTTTTCACTAGTGCCTGCTGCAAGACTGCAAATACACAGTGGTCTAGCAGCAGCAGTCCGACACCAGACTATGACCTCAATAGAACCGGCCAAAACCAGACAGACCCATTCCCTGTTATTGTGTGCATGCGTTTGTGTGAGCGAGTGCGAATCACCCCACCACCATCTGCACGAAACGGCAGATGGCGTGGCGTGGCTTCGAAGACATCTGCCCCGCGAGACAATAGGCGCTCTGTGTGCGGACTGGGGCCGCTGGGGTCTGACAGCCGGCCGCGCGCTGCTATTGTGCGCGCTCTATTCACATTCAGATGAGCGCCTCAAAGTGGGCGGAGCTATCGTTTAGACAACAGCACGCAGATGACAGACCTTGGAGCCTCATATGCAAATTCGTCGGGGTCTACGCTTTCAGAGATTTCGAAGCGTCACGCTGTACTGAGCGTGTACTCCAGACACACACACACGCACACGCACACACACACGCTCTGATTTACTGCAGTGTCATAAATGCTAATTTATGTAGAGTAAGCACAAGTAACAAAGAAATAACTTTTATGTTTTATTGTCATCGTTCAGTTACAATTTAGGCCACCACTCTTTTGTTAAGACGTTAACAATTGTAAAGTGTGTATAGTTGGCCTATTAGGTTTCTAACATGTTATTTTCTTGAAAACATTGGTCATTTAAATATTGGCTAGATAAGTTCATAAATTCATTATTATTATTTTTTTTATTATTATTATTTATTTTATTATTTTATTTATAACAAAAGGCAAATTAAATGTTCTAAAGTTAAACCTTTAGACGCATTATAAGTAAAGAATTTGTTCAGAATTCTTTTTTTTTCAATATTCATCTTGTCATCATTAAATTTCTAAAGTGAAACCTTTAGAGAATTAAGACAATTCTGGAAAGTGGGAAACATTCGGCCATTCGGCAAGAGAGCGTCTTTAGAAAGTCTTTTCCTATCGACGTCTCCTTCTCAGCACCGCTTCTTCTCCTATGCTGCGGCTGCTTCAACTCGCGACGTCGCGATCCGCGTGGAACCGCAGAATGCACGACTCGCTTCTCCTTTCTCTCCAAACCTCATCCGCACAAAGAATGAGGGTCGTTGTGTCGCTCTCGAGGCATGCCGGACCTCATTCACATAAAGAATGAGAGTCATCTTGGCATGGACGGGACGAGAGACGACGGGCACGGGACTTATGGGCCCTCGGGGGGGCCCGGCGCCGCGCTATACCTTGACGGGTTTCTCCTCAGGAGTATCCAGTCGTAGGTGGGTAGAAACGTGTTCATCCTGTTCATAAGGATGAGTATTCCCGTTTTAATGAAGGCTTCTCGGCAGCAAGCCAGATCAGCGCTCGAAGAGAGCGACCTCCGGCAGCCAGTCGTTCTGCCCGCGGCTCTCCTGGCAGAACAGGTGCAGCTTCTCCAGAGACGGGTCCTCCCATGAGCCGTCGGTGGGGTTCTGATGGAGGAGGAAGCAACGGGGAGGGTTAGTCACATGTGACACTCAGGAAAGGTTGAATGAATGCAGTCAGGTGCTGGTCCTGGAGAACACATTGTGTGGGGAGGAAGGGGGGGGGGGGCGTACCGTGATGAGGAGGCAGTGGGCGTCTTCAAACTGTCCGGCCTTGTCGCCCACGATCTCGGCAAGGCGCTGCACGTTGCTGACCCGAACGATGCTTATCTCGTTGTCAAAGCAGAAAGACTGGATGAGGGTGAAGTGGATCTGCAGAGCGATGTCGCACTCAAAGTCCTCGTCCACGGCCAGCACGCAGAAGGACACGCTGTCTGGATCACTGTGCATAAAAAGAAAAACATAGAATTTAGCATCCAGAAATATACACAAACACACAATGAAAACAAGTTGATGTGTGGTGGCAATGCTGTCCCTACGGTAGGACCGTGTACTTACAGGTTCATTATCTTAGCGGACTCGTACACGCCCACGGTCAGGCAGTCGTTGTCCTGAGCGGACAGCAAAACCTCCTCCAGACACGCGCCGTGGCACTGGGCCGCGCGCTCCACGGAGGCCTGCTCGGTGATCACTTCCTCAAGAGTCATGGTGATGAAGATGCTCAAAGGTAGTCCTCGAAAGATGAGTGAAAGTTTGAGTGAGTTTCTTAGGGTCGTCGGAGAAGATGTATCCGAAAAAGCAGAGTGACTTGAATCCTCGCAAGACGCCCTCTTTATACTCTCGAGCTCGTGCGGCCCCTGAAAGGTCTGCGCTGTGATTGGCTGGTGAGGGTGGTGTGTGTGTGTATTGGTATGCTAATGCTATTGTCACACAGTGGCTCGTGGCAGATTGATAGGGATGGGGTCACTGCGCCACGTTCGGGCTCCGAGCTTTTTTTGTGTGGCTGTGTAAACTTTGTATTTAAACTTAGTACGGTAATGTTCGTCTCTGCTGTTTAGATTAGAAACATAGTGGTGTAAAAGATGCGTACTGCAAATAGCTACATTTTGCACCAAATAAACTAGACTTTTATAGGATTTGTAATGTGCATTTCTACTGTTTGTTTTGATTAAGAGGGTGTGTGTGGGAGTGTCATAGTTGTGTTATAATAACAACAAAACATACTTATCACAAATATCTGAGACGAGATGCATGCATTTAATCGCATGAATCGCATAACATATTGTGTGATTATACGAAATATACGAAATATCACGAAGAATAGGTTTTGGTGAAAGTGAGTGTTGTCGCACTATTGGAAAGTGTGCAAAAGCTGACCCTTACACCCCTCCCCTCCAGCCCCCCTCGGCTCGAGCCACAGAGGCAGGTGTGCGCTGCCATCTGTAGCACCAGAGGCTGGCTCCAAAACGCGCTCCATTGTGCGCGCAGAAGCCTCTATTATCAGATCGGCCATACAAATGCAAATGAGCAGCGCGTGCCAGAATGCCGGGCGTGCGCACCGCACCACCTCCAGTCTAGACCACGTGACCATCAGCTGTCGTGATCAGAAACTAGTTGGTAACTCTCGAGATCGGAGGAAAGTCGTGTATCGAGTTTGATTACGCAGATAGAAACACTCCGGTTAACACTCATTTTGAAATTCTTTCTTCTAGGTGATAAAGACTCATTTCCCTATCAGCACAGCCCACATTGGTTTAGCCATACTAAAGTTTGAAACGTTATAATAAACTTTTGGGAAAAAAAGCAATTATTTTCCTTTCATGAGTAGGCTATTACGCATTGCTTTTACGCACAGACCTTTAAACTACATTTAATGAAATGCACTTGTTCTCTGCGTTTTCCAGTACCAATAAGCTCTTACAATAAGCTCTTGAAATAATTCAATTTTGCAGGTTATATTTTTATTTAGAGAACAGCGTAGAAGCCTACTTGTGCAGCCGGCCTTCTGCTGCGTAATTAAAGTAGGCGAAACAGGTCGGCGGTGATTGATTCAGCACTATTGTTCCGTGGTTTGCAGGGCAGCAGATGGAGTACTGTCGCTATGACTACTACCCACACACACACACACACACACACACACACACACACACACACACACACACACACACACACACACACACACACACACACACACACACACACACACACACACACACACACACACACACACACACACACACACACACACACACACACACACACACACACACACACACACATACACACACCCTTACTGGGGTCAACCGCGACCCCGGGGCACCCTGCTCCATTCTGTGCGAGTCTCCACATTCAGACTTCAGTGTTCTGAGTTTTGAATGCGAAATAAAAGGTGTTTATTCTCTAAACTCATCGCTAAGCATCAACGTTAGGCGACACTTCTTATCTTAAAAAATAAACACAGACTAGTGCATAATTGCATGATTAGATGTATATCACTTGTAGTGTGAGTTGTTAACACATGCAGGACCATTTGAGGTGTGTTTTGTTTCACAATAACAGCTGATCACTTCGGAGATAAGGCTGCCGGAACACAGCCAACCGCAGCGGGTTTATTTTTCAGTGAATATTTATCAACAGTATAACTTTCATCGTTCTTCTGGTAACTGTTTGCACACCATGTCGGCATGCTTCAGGCTATCGCAGTTATGTTCCAGTCCAACAGAAGCTCCGTTTGTAGCGCTGGGTCGCCCCAGCCAGGCATCAGGGCGGTCGCGTGCAAGCCGACACCGACCTTTTGTTCACGCGCCACATCTGCCGGACGGAGCCCCTCCCCGGCGGCGCGCGACAGGTGTTGCAGCAGGCCCGGGCTGATCTATGGGCCCCTAAACATCACATTTGGCAAAGGCATTAATCCTCTTAAGGCACGGGCGAAATGTAGGCCTACTCCCCCAAAAAACGAAGTTTCTAAATACAGAGTGAACGTTTACTTCATTTGGTGAAAATGAAGTATTCTTGCATGCAGATGTATCTCTTTAAGTAATCACATATTGCAGACATTAGCCTACTCTCCGTCATTAAATCTTATTTTGATGTGATTTGTTTGAGGATTTCATTGGCTTGTTCGTCGTCATGCTCTGTGCAATGATGGAGCAATTCACCAAGGCATATAGCATACTTGTCTTTGAGCAAAATAAAGAAGTAGTAAATAGTAAATGCAAACCATCGTGACCTGCGGCAATTCAGCCCAGCAGGTGATCGTGCTATTGGACCCTTACCTCCTCCCCCCCCACCCGGACACTGCAGACAGATGGGTTGCTATGGCGAGAGATGCAGACACAGAGATTAAAGCCACAGTCATCTCCAGATGCCACGCGCCTTCAGTCAGGCCTTGCTCCACGCATGCAAAATAGTGAACAGCGGCGCGTGCCGCGTCTCCTCCAATGCACGACATTCAAGGCAGAAAAAAATATTTCAGCTTCATGTTCAAACTATTTCGAAAATAAACTTCAAATTGGATAACTTTGCCTCTACTAACAACAACAAAAAACTTTTTCTTATTTGTTTGCTTGATTTTTTTGTCATTACATCGTGTGTATTATTGAGAGGATTTTGAGACATAAGTGCAGAAAAATCTCTATTAAGTTCTGCAAGTGTAAAAGGGTAATAGTTTAATTTCTGTAGGTCTGGTTTTGTTTTAAATCTGAAGCGTAAAAGCTAAATTGACGGAAGTGATCGCCCACGTCAATTCATTCTTGACTCTCGAATGCGACACGAGTCTAAAAGTTGCATGTGATTAAATTATCGCCATTAATGTGTGGGCTTGAATGAAGGTCACATTTGATCCATTCAATCCAAATCCAAACCGTGCCCCAGCCCTTTCTCCCAAACTTCTCTCTATAGGCACGCGTCTGTTGGCAGCCATTGTCCCGACAGCCAATCACAGAGCTCGCGCGTGCCGGGGTCCCGCTATAAATAGAGAGGAGCTCTTGGCAGAGGCACTCTTCTCGAATCCCTTTTCACACCAACCACCAACCCAGATCAATATCTTTGAATCCAAGATGGAGTCTACTGGCAAAGCCCTGAAGGAAGCTCTTGTCTCTGCTCAAAGCGAAGAGCGTCTGACCATTGGAGTCTATGAGAGTGCCATGATCATGAATGAGTAAGTATTCAATAATAATGCAAACAAACAAAAAATACCTGCAGATTTTCCTCAGTAAACCGATACAACATGCGAAAAAATCAACACGGTGACTGACTGTTTGTTTTCCCTTTTTTTGAACAGTGATCCGGACAGCGTGTCCTTCTGCGTGCTGGCCGTGGACGAGGACTTTGAGTGCGACATCGCTCTGCAGATCCACTTCACCCTCATCCAGTCCTTCTGCTTCGACAACGAGATAAGCATCGTGCGCGTGAGCAACATGCAGCGCCTGGCCCAGATCGTGGGCGACGAGGCCGGACAGTTCAAAGACGCCCACTGCCTCCTCATCACGGTACGTCCCCCCCCCCCCCCCCCCCCCCCCCCCCCCACCTGCATCCCACACACACACTGTGTTCTCCAGGACCAGCACCTGACTGCATTGATCCAACCTTATGCTGAGTGTCATGTGACTAACCCTCCCCGTTGCTTCCTCCTCCATCAGAACCCCACCGACGGCTCATGGGAGGACCCGTCTCTGGAGAAGCTGCACCTGTTCTGCCAGGAGAGCCGCGGGCAGAACGACTGGCTGCCGGAGGTCGCCCTCTTCGAGCGCTGATCCGGCTCGCTGCCGGGGAACGCCTTCATTAAAACGGGAATACTCATCCTTATGAACAGGATGAACACGTTTCTACCCACCCACGACCGGATACTCCTGAGGAGAAACCCGTCAAGGTATAGCGCGGCGCCGGGCCCCCCCCCGAGGGCCCATAAGTCCCGTGCCCGTCGTCTCTCGTCCCGTCCATGCCAAGATGACTCTCATTCTTTATGTGAATGAGGTCCGGCATGCCTCGAGAGCGACACAACGACCCTCATTCTTTGTGCGGATGAGGTTTGGAGAGAAAGGAGAAGCGAGTCGTGCATTCTGCGGTTCCACGCGGATCGCGACGTCGCGAGTTGAAGCAGCCGCAGCATAGGAGAAGAAGCGGTGCTGAGAAGGAGACGTCGATAGGAAAAGACTTTCTAAAGACGCTCTCTTGCCGAATGGCCGAATGTTTCCCACTTTCCAGAATTGTCTTAATTCTCTAAAGGTTTCACTTTAGAATGATGACAACAGAAGTTATGACCAATGTGTTGAACCACTCTTTTTGGTGTGACCTAAAGGTTTCACTTTAGGATTGTCACACTGTCAAAAGATTGCAAGATATATTATGTAAAACGAAAAAAAAAAAAAGAAAATAAGAAAAATTGTGTTCCACATGTCTTGAAAAACAGTGCAAAGAAAGTGAGCCACTATACTGAACTGAAATGCACTCTTGTGCTTAGAAAATGTCAATGCATTTTATCTTTTGTACTTTGAAGTGAAAATAAAACAAATTCATAAAATAATAATAATGCATTGTATGATAACTCCTTTCCAGCCCTGGTTAATATAGACTAGATTACCATAGCTGGTTTACATGGAGACGCATTCCCAACTAAAGAAGGCAACTGTCTTTTGAACAAAACACACCATTTTAATCCTAAAGTCCATCAATGCACTTTAGCAAGAATCGTAAAGAGCTTTGAGCAGAACGCAAATGAATAGCATCTATTTCCCCCATCAACCACTATATTCCATGCAACTTAATGCCGTCAAGTCTCAAGACAGAGTCACAGTGCACAATGTAACTAAGTGCATTTACTCAATAATCCAAAGTACAATCTTTGGAACTTTAATAATCCAAAGAAGGTAAAACACATGCACAATCATGCATTTCAGTTGGCTGCAGAAACAAAGTGTACCAGGTGCAGTTTTATATTCTTAATAACATCTGTGCCATGTGTTTTTAATACCCCAAATACCATTTTAGAACCCAGACTAAAATACCTTATGGTAACATTAATGCATGTCTGTATTTCTGACTCGTGGGCTGCGACTATTACGACCGAAAGTAAACCACTCTACATCACTATAGTCTAGCTTTTGGGAGAGACGGACTGATACAAAAATCATGATCATCTTCAACCTCAGAACCCGGCATTTTATTCATTCACAAAACAAACACACAAAATGAAATCCTCACAATAAGTGCGAACGTGATCAGCCAGTCGCAGAGTTGTGAAAGTCGGAGGGGTGTTGCATAACGAGCGACTCTCTGTGGGGGGGCAGGCGGCTTGCAGCACACAGGATAAGACCAGGATGTGAACACTGGTATCACTCACACATCACAGGTACTGCTTCAAAGACTTCCTTCCAGAGTGGCCCCGCGGCAAAGCCATTGGAAGCCACTTCCAAGCATGTTAAGGTGTGTGTTGTGGAAGGCCTGTCTGCCTCTAGCCCTGCTGGTCCCCATAGTTCCTTTTCAGGTTAAGTGTACACCTTTATATACGTCCTTATATCGCTGTTTGTAAACTGATGGCTGTGCAGAGAGTGGACTAAGTGGCAGGGAATTTGTTCACTCGAGTCATGTTCTCTTGTAGTTCAACAATGCATAGCAAGCGATAGGGATACAGTTTTAAGTGTTGCATTTAGAAGTAAACACGGTATTTAGGGGTTATCTAATGCTTCGAATCCGTAGAATAAAGTCAAGCTAACTAAAGATCATGGATTTTTTGGTGTGTGTGCTCTTTGTTCCTGGCACACGCTGCATATCAAAGGCCAGCTCTGATTGGGGATTCAGAACTCTGGAGGTCCTTTGTGGCCGTAGAATTAAACTCCAAAGTCACTTTGGCGCAGCATGTTGCGTGTCAGGCCAAACTATTGTTGACCCATTCAGTGGTAAACAGCTGCCCAGCCCTCGTGGCCGAACTCTGACCCTGGCCTATCAACCACACACTCACGCTCACAAACACATGCAGCCTCACTCTGACTGCACCCCACACAGACACACACACACACACACATACACACGCACACACACACACACACACACACACACACACACACACACACACACACACACACACACACACACACACACACACACACACACACACACACACACACACACACACACACACACACACACACACACACACACAGACTCTCTCTGACTGCATGCACACACACACACAAACACACACACACACACTATCTCTTTGTCTTTGTGTGTGTGTGTGTGTGCGTGCAGCCCAAGAGAGAGTGTCTGTGTGGGGTGCTCTCAGAGTGATGGTGCACTCCGACACTATCTGACTGCTTGCAAAGACACGCATACACAGTGCAACTGCACGTGCAAACACACACACATACACCCACGCACACACACAGACAACACACACACGCACACACACACACACACACGCACACAGACACACAAACTTAGAAACACTAACACACACACTCTCTCTAACGGTACGCACACACGCACATACACACACACACACACACACACACACACACATCCACACACACACACACACAAAGTCTCTCTCTAGCTGCAAACAAACACACACATACGCACACACACACACACATATACATATACATGCTTTGTCTCTCTTTCACTTTTAAATGCAAACACAAACATACACACACACATACATCCAAACGTACACTCAAAACAACAATGGTAAACTCGCCATGGCACACACAATCCTATCTACCATCAAGGAGTGTGTCAAAGTTTCCCCTGTGCATTGTTGGTATTCGCGAATAAGAGAAAAACCTACACAGCAGCACTATGTCAGGACACAAAAGTGTGTCGAACAAACAACAGGACCAGCTGAACACCCCCAAAACTCTGACTGGATCCCTTTTGACCTCTGCCCTTTTGTAGAATCTCCCTGGCAACCAATCCTCACAGTCAGTCCATCTGCCAGCTCATATAATGACATGAAGCACAGGAAGAAAGGTAGGTGATGGGGGGAGAGAGAGAGAGAGAGAGAGAGAGAGAGAGAGAGAGAGAGAGAGAGAGAGAGAGAGAGAGAGAGAGAGAGAGAGAGAGTGGTAGTAGGAGTACGATGGTTGGTGTGTGATATAGTACAAATGCATGTTTTTGTGCTGTGTGTTTGCATGTTTTATGTGTTTGTGTGGATGCACTTGCGTGTGTGTGAGCATGTGCATGTGTTTGCTCGGCTTTAGTGTGCATGAGTCAGGGTTACTCAGTACGTTCAAGTGTGTGCGTAGCAGCTGAATCTCCGCAGACGAATGACAAATCAACCTAAAAAAAAAGCATGCAAAAGTTGACAATTGCATGCTCTTCTTGCTGGTTGGCCACCACCCCCGTGCACGCGCACGCTGTGTTGCATGCAGACCGTGCACTACGTCCACATTGTGTGCGTGCACAACTCCTTACACACAACTGTGCAAGTGGGTAGGTCTTTAATTGGCCCTCATCCCGATCGACAGCCTCCTCCAAGCCCATTCATCCCCCCCTGGCCAGGCGGACCGCCCCGCCTGGCCCCTGCCTCAACCCAGGCCTCACAGAGCCTCTGTGCCGGCCACCGGCCCCTCTCAAGTGTCCCCTTTCAGGGGCCCTCCCCTCCATTCAGCCCCGGTGGAGGGCTGGGCCCGGCCCTCTGAGCAGCAGCAGATGGTTTCGCCGGGGTGAATGGGTGTGCCTGTGTGTGTGTGTGTGTGTGTGTATGTGTGTGTGTGTGTGTGTGTGTGGGGGGTTGTATGTGTGTGTGTGTGTGTGTGTGTGTGTGTGTGTGTGTGTGTGTGTGTGTGTGTGTGTGTGTGTGTGTGTGTGTGTGTGTGTGTGGGGGGGGGGGGGGGGGGGGTGGTATGTCTGTGTGTGTGTATGTATGCATGTGTGTGTGTGTGTGTGTGTGTGTGTGTGTGTGTGTGTGTGTGTGTGTGTGTGTGTGTGTGTGTGTGTGTGTGTGTATGTGTGTGTGTGTGTGCGAGGGGGGGGGGGGTTGTGTGTCTGTGTGTGTGCGTGCGTGTGTCTGTGTCTGTGTCCACGCGGGCTGACCTGATAGATTGGTGTGGGCGGTGTGGTGTGTTGCCTAGGCCACAGCCATCGGAATCCCCGGAGTGATCCCTGTACTACGATGTCTGATGTAAACGATTGAGAGTCAGGTGTTTGACAGAGTATTGATCTGCATGTTGAAACACAAAGAGAGGTTGTACATTGATTTTGGTTTCATTTTTTGCATCTTGCTCTAAATAATCCCACTAGAAAGTTTGCAACATACAATTCACAATCTGAGAAACAACCACCATCATTTTTTGCCAGTACAAAACAAAACAATACAAACATTGAAGAAGAGCAAAACCAACAAACCCAAAAACAATGAAGAAGACAAAGCAAGCCTCTTATGCCCATCATAGCGACCCTTTTACCCTACACACACTACCACACTATTCCACTTTGTTCAGGTCTTCACTCGGTTCTGATAGCCCGCCTATAAGCCCCTTTTATCTATTTATTATATATTCTTTTATGAATGAAAACATTGAATATAATGGATGAGCATGGTACTTGTATACTGTTCTTGTCTCAGTCAGTGAGCATTGGAAGGTACCAGTAGCATCTGAACCCTCACCCAACCGACCCTGGCACTCAGCCAGACCAACCACATGCAAAGTCAAAGACCACACCTGCGCTTAATCCTACTGACAAACGTTTCATTGAAACTGCACTCTCCTGTGCGTGTTGTTCTGTTGAGAACAAACTATTGAGCACCAGATCTCATCATCGGGGTTACCAAGTTGTATGATGCACATTGTTTGCGTCACATTTTTTTGATAATCGTTTGAGGAGGTGCATGGTGTGACTCTGTGACGTTTTATTAAGTGTTAAGTGCATTTGTGCAAGTGTACGCGCCTGCATGTGTGTGTGTGAATGTACATGCATGCTAACATCTGTGTGTGTGTGCATGTACGTGCATGCTACTAACTTGTGTGTGTATTTACGTGCATGCTCTCATGTGTGTGCGTGTGTATCTACGTGCGTGCGATCCGATTCGATAGCACTTTATTGTCAGAGCAAGTCTGAAAATGTTCTTGCATGCCAGCAGCTCCATTTACGAACATCACAGACAAGACAAGACAAGACATCAGTACAGGACATCAAGACAGGACCAAAAAATAAAATTAAAATACATACATTCGTCATAACATGATTACATTACAACAGACGACAAGATTGAAGGCCCATCAGCATGCATTTGGTCCTGGGTTAAGTGCCTGATTCAGTTCGAGGATTGACTGGTGCACAAAAGAGTGCCATCAGTCTAACCTTTCTGAATGTTGGAACCCTATATCTCAGATTTGATGGTAGTAGATTGTTCTCGATGTTCAGGACGTGGTTGGGGTCGGAGGAAATGTTGTTAGCCAACCTCAGTATGTTTTTATGGTAAGCTGATTCATACAGTTTGTGGAGTGGATGACCTATCTTTGAGCAGATTTTCAATTGGTGGAGGCAGTTTAATTTTCAGAAGCAGACAAACTATTGTACCATGTGGTGTTACAGTACTGTAAAACACTCATAATCACAGCTACAAAAAATAATCAAATAATTTGTCGACTTGCTCTGAAAGATCTGAGTCGGCGGGCAAACCAGATTCTCTGTTTATTCTTATTATAAATCTTGTCTACGTGGTCTTTCCATGATAGCTGACGGTCTATACCCCTAAGTATCTAAATCAGGACACCTGCTTGATTTTATTCTTGATGGATGAATAGACAAACGGAATGACAGTCTTGTGGTGAGCCAAATACAATCTCTTCTGTTTTCTTGGTGTCCAGTTTGTTCACGCCAAGTTGGTGAAACTCAGGTTTTGTGGCTCAACAGAGATATTAAAACAGTATCCGCCGAGTATTTGAGTGTATATTGATTTGCTGTAACTGTACGACAATCATCGGTAGAGAAGGTAAAAAGAATAGCTGAACAACCCTGGGGGGCCCAACATTGGTTATAATGGCAGATTAAAGGGTTTTGTTTACCTTTACAGACTGTGCTCTGTTGGTGAGAAATGAATCATACTAATGTTTCAGGTATGGAATCAGTTCCTGCCATCAGAATGTCTGCTTGTACTGAAGGCTGATGCAAAGTCTAGAAAGAGAAAGAGGGCATGCTTAAATTTGTGTGTTTGTATGTACATGCTTACGTGTGTGTGTGTGTGTGTGTGTGTGTGTGTGTGTGTGTGTGTGTGTGTGTGTGTGTGTGTGTGTGTGTGTGTGTGTGTGTGTGTGTGTGTGTGTGTGTGTGTATGTACATGCATACGTGTGTGTGTGTGTGTGTGTGTTTGTTTGTGTGTGTGTGTGTGTGTGTGTGTGTGTGTGTGTGTGTGTGTGTGTGTGTGTGTGTGTGTGTGTGTGTGTGTGTGTGTGTGTGTGTGTGTGTGTGTGTGTGTGTGTGTGTGTGAATGTACGTGCATGCTTACATGTGTGTGTGTGTGTGTCTGTGTGTGTGTGTGTGTGTGTGTGTGTGTGTGTGTGTGTGTGTGTGTGTGTGTGTGTGTGTGTGTGTGTGTGTGTGTGTGTGTGTGTGTGTGTATGTGTGTGTGTGTGTGTGTGTGTGTGTGTGTGTGTGTGTGTGTGTGTGTGTGTGTGTGTGTGTGTGCATGTACATGCATACTTAAACATGCATGTATCTACATCATCCGTTGAGGGAAAAATCCGTATTAGCTGTGGCCTACAATCCAGACCTTCAGAATTACTCTGTGCTATACCATTAGTTGATTGTGTGGATGAATCGTTCATTTAAATGACATGTATAGCTCATGGGGTATTAAGCAATTAGCTGTCCCAGTGTTGAAGTACACTGCAGTCATTGGGGCCTCTCTCTGTCTGCGCGCATGCTAGCCCTAAGTCTGCTAGCTATGCTAATGAGGAACACCCGCATTACCATAGCCCTGCTGTTTGGCTAATGCAGGTCATGCTCAGTTCTGGGTCAACACCCCAACTGATAAATCTAGGGGCGAATGTCAGCATGTGTGCAGGCAAGCCAACGCGCACGCACACACACACATTTACATTTACAAACACAGACACACACACGTACGCATGCACGCCAGACACATGCATGCCCACACACACACACACACACACACACACACACACACACACACACACACACACACACACACACACACACACACACACAAACACACACACACACACACACACACACACAGACACGTGCACGCACGCCCGCAGGTATGCACGCACACACACACATACACACACACAGACACACACACAAACCGAACACACACACACCCACACACTCTCACTCTCTCTCTAGCTCTCTCTCTCATTACCCTAGTCGTCAGCTTGCTAATTTAAATTCGGATCTTAATCAGACTGGCTTATTTCAACTCCTGATTAATCTGATCACTAATTGGATTAACTCAACCCATTAGGCCACAAAGATCTTGAATGGTTCTGCTCATGCAAAAGAGATTGAGTCGTCTATGAAATATTTTGTTGATGATTTCTTTCACTTGGTTCGCATTAACGTGAATATTGACACATATATGTTGCCAGCCAAATCTTTATTTTGCAGTACGTATTTCAGGGATGCATAAAGCATCTGCAATATAACATGCAACATTGTCAATGTCCCATACTTACCCGTATACTCCCATATTACAATGTTAATTTCAGTGATTCCTGATATTTCTGTTTCGACATCCTGCAGCAACATAAGAGGTTTTCTTGTGTCCATGAAGCCAGTTACTGAAAGGGCAGACTAGCCAAGGCACAATACACAACTGTTCATCTTCACAAGGTGTCGGAGTGTGTCTGCATAAACACAACATGCAGATCTATGAGGTTGTGATTATGCACAGATCTTAACTCCTTGTATTGTCCACTGGCGGCCATGAGCCAGTAGTTCAGACGCATGCTGCCAACTGTTGTCAAAACAGTGGGGTCCCCACCCAGACAATGAGGACCCCTCAAGAGCCACTCCTCCCCACAACACACACTCACACACACATGCAAAGACGTGCACCGACGCACGCGCCCGCACACACACGTTTACATGCAAACACACACATATACTTGCAAAGACATAGACGTACATAAAACACACCTATACACAAACAGACACACACACTCACACACACACACACACACACACACACACACACACACACAAACACACACACACACACACACACACACACACACACACACACACACACACACACACACACACACACACACACACACACACACACACACACACACAGTGACATACACACAAGAACAAATAGACACATTTTACGTGCAAACACACATACACACATGCAAATACACGCACACATGCATCCAAACATACACATGCACAAAGGCTTGCACTTGCACGCATACACACATGCACACACATACACACTTTTACACACGTGCATACAACAAACATATCCTTCCACACATGCATCCATCCACATATGCACAAACACATGCGCAGTCCCTACAAACATATATATCTTGCACGCAATTCAACAAGAAAACGTTTGTGTGTGTGTGTGTGTGTGTGTGTGTGTGTGTGTGTGTGTGTGTGTGTGTGTGTGTGTGTGTGTGTGTGTGTGTGTGTGTGTGTGTGTGTGTGTGTGTGTGTGTGTGTGTGTGTGTGTGTCTGTGTCTGTGTCTGTCTCTCTGCAGCCCAGCCATACCTGATGGCCTATTGTTGCTCTGTGCAGGGCAGCTGTGCTCTAGTCTGCTGTCTGTGTTCAGCGGCTACTGCTGCTGCAGCCCGCGCGTGCAGGCGTGCGTGCTCCCCTGTGTGTGTGTGTGTGTGTGTGTGTGTGTGTGTGTGTGTGTGTGTGTGTGTGTGTGTGTGTGTGTGTGTGTGTGTGTGTGTGTGTGTGTGTGTGTGTGTGTGTGTGTGTGTGTGTGTGTGTGTGTGTATGTGTGTGTGTGTGTGTATGACAAGTGCGTGCTGCCCAAACAGATCAGATGGCTGAACGACGTGCTTGTACTCCAGCCGGACCCCCTCACCCCCCCCCATCCCCCCCACCCCGTCCCCGTCCCTCACACAACAAAAGTCAGACAAAGGCCTGAGCTACCACTTTTACACCCTCCTCAATGGGCAATGGGTGCAGAGGGGGGGGGGTTGAACTGTTGTGTGTGTGTGTGTGTGTGTGTGTGTGTGTGTGTGTGTGTGTGTGTGTGTGTGTGTGTGTGTGTGTGTGTGTGTGTGTGTGTGTGTGTGTGGGGCAGGGAGGGGGGAGGGATGGTTGTTCCCTTTCACAGAAGCTTTCTATGAAAGTTCTCCCTCCCTCCCTCCCTCCCACTCCCTCCCTCCCCTTTGTATGGAAGAAAGGCGAGGTCCAGAAGCAGCTGCTGGGGTGGGGGGGGGACACATGAGACGGCCCCTTTCACCCAAAACACAAAGTCTGGGGTGCCAGAGAGGGAGTGGGGTGTGTGTGCGCGCGCGTGTGTGTGTTTATATTTGTGTATTTATTTATGTGCATGTGCACACTTGTGTGTGTGTGGGTATATGCATGTGTGTGTTTGTGTGTGTACATGTGGTAGTGCATGCATGTTCATGTGCTTATGTGTGTGTTTGTGTATGCATGTGCATGTGCATGTGCACGCGTGTATGCGAGTGTAGGTGTGTGAGTGTGTGTGTGTGTAGTAGAGAGGGTGGGCTGGTGCAGGTGGTGGGGGTGGGTGGTGGGGGTAGGTTGGCTTAGAGGGGTTATTATACTACCACAACCCCAAAGGCACACTTTGGCGAACGCGAGCCAGCCCTCGGACCCTCCCCTGCCCCAAAGGCCACGCCTCCATCACCGTCCACCAGGATACCCTGCTGCTGTACCCCCACCACCCCCATCCCCCCCCCCACCACCACCACCACCACCAGGCCCCGCCCACCCCTTCAAGGAGACGGGCCTTCGTAAAGTGGGACACTGAACCCATCACTCACAGAACAAAGCCCTGCTAGAGGCCTGCCATATGGAGCCACATCATCTGTTCTCTGTTCAGGAACCACTGCTGCTGCTATTCAGGGAGCACCCCTAAAAACACCGGAATCCGGCCAATGGCGGCGCAGGTCGGGCCGTCGTTTACCCAGCGACGACAAAGCTGGTGTGTCTGATTGGTTGTCGTATTGTGGGGCAGTAGAGCCATTACCAATTAGCAGAGGAAGGGCCTCAGGTATAGTCTGGTCATTTATTAATTTAGTGGGATAATGATGAGTACTGACTCTCTTCTGCAGGGTTAATTGAGGTCTTAAAATATAACTTAAAGCTTAAAACTAATTGCATTTGTATTATTAGCACTTTTGATAATTCAATTTACCTTATGAAGCTGAATTTTCGCATGGAATAAGTGTGGTTACAAAAAAAAGCCACACTTTTGTGTGTTTCTGAGGAATCAACACTTTTGCCGAAAACCTTATATTAGTTTTCTGGTCATTTAATTTTAACTCGATGATGGATAAACTAGTTTTCTTTAACTTTGCCACTGTTTCAGGTTAGACTGTTTTAATTTAATATTATTATTCATATATTTTAGAAAATAATTAAATAAATTGCGTTAAAGGAGTGCGCGTGGATCGGGGCACACTTGTGCACGCTTGTGCCCCGATGGTGGGCTTTAAGGACACCTAGTGCTCTAATCAAGGGACTACAATTCAAGAAGTTCTTGAATCCTCCGATATCGCCCACTGCCGTTCCCATTCTGAAATAGCAGTTTTCCAATTAATCTTAGCCCAACAGCTCTCTCTAGCGGTAAGAACAGTTAAGTGTTTGTGTTTCCATCCTACTGCTTACGTTGTACTATCATGCGTGTACATCATGTCACAGAGCGCTCCTGTCTCATAAATATTGATCTGGATTTGGGGAGGAAATTGGAATGAATCGTTGTGTAACTGAAACTAACCAACCATTCCGTAAATAAGGATGGAATGGGCTCAGTCACTTGCTAACTTATAAATATTGTTGTCCAAGTCTAATTAAATTCAAGTTCTCCATGTTTGTCTGAGCTGCAGTTAATCAAGCACAGGAAGTCCAAGTCACACACATCCAGGTTATTGCTGTTTCATTGTGAAAAGAAGGATGGATTTATGTTTCACAAACTACCTACAGTGAGTCTGTGTAACCACGGTGATACAAATGAACATGGCTGGACAGTCACACATGTACACACACACACACATGTGCAGCACACACACTCACACATATGCATACCCCCACACACATACACGTACACACCCCCACACACGCACACACACACACACACACACACACACACACACACACACACACACACACACACACACACACACACACACACGCGCGCAAACACACACACAAAAACGCACTTATACAACAACATACACATACACACACACACACACAACCCCCTACCCCCCACATACACACACACACACACACACACACACACACACACACACACACACACACACACACACACACACACACACACACACACACACAACCCCCTCCCCCCCTCCCCCCCGCACACACACACACACTCACACACACACACACACACACACACACACACACACACACACACACACACACACACACACACACACACACACACACACACACACACACACACACACAACCTCACCGACCGACCCCTACACCCACACTGACTCCCACATCCACACACACACAGACACGCATCCACACAAACCAGCTACCTGTCCCACCTGATCCTCAGAGCCCCCGAGGCAGGCCACCCAGGACCCCAGAGAGGGGGCAGAGGCGGGGCCCCTTAAGTCCTGCGCTCGCTGAGCTAACCCAAGACCCCCCCCCCGTGCTCCGGCTCCATCCGTCGTCACGCCTCTTGTGAGCTTCACGGGCCGTGCGAGCCAAATGAGGGTACTCAGACTGGGACCCCAGGTCGGAATGGGCCGCGCTCCGGTTCACTCCATTACACCGGGAGAGGGGAGACAGGGGGGGGGGGGCGGCGGGACCGGAGGTGGGGTCCGCCGCCTGACGGGCCCGTCCTGCCTGACTTGGGGAGCGCGGCTAAGAGATGGGGGGGGGGGGGGGGGGGGGGGGGGGGCTCAGAGGGGATTGGGGTTTGGGGTGGGGGGGGGGGGGGGATTGCGGCTCAGAGGGGAGCTGCTAATGGCTGCATTCCTTTTGTTTCCCTTCTCAAGCTGTTTCTCTCCCGGTTCAAGTGGCGTCTCCTGGTGTGTGGCCCTCAACCCGGGGCAGACGTCTGCGGCATCCCAACGGCATGTGTGGCGTCGGTACGTTATGTTGCATTCACGACCACATGTGTGATCTCACAGAAGCGTGTGTGACGTCACAACGCGCATGCGGGACACCAGGGCAGTGGGCGTGACATCAAAATGTATGTGCATGACGCCGGTGCAGTTTGTGTGTGCGTAACATCATAATGTATGTGTGTGACACGAGTGCTCTGTGTGTGTGTGTGTGAGTGTGTGTGTGTGTGTTTGACATCATAATGTATATGCATCACACCCAGTGCTGTGTGTGTCACATCCTGACGGTGTGTGTGACATGAGTACACCATGAATGACATTGCAAGCATGTGCCTAGCATGTTTTTCGTTTGGTAGTTGCAACAACTAAGAGACAACTATCTCAACGTGTGTGTGTGTGTGTATTGCATCAGTCTATCTTTGCATTACACATGCATATGTGTAATGTAATATGTGTTACACAACCAGAATTCATTCAACACTCTTTTACTCATTTTACTATTTTTCCTCAACCTGGCACACAGCTAATCCCCCCCATTGCCCTCGGCACACACACACACACACACACACACACACACACACACACACACACACACACACACACACACACACACACACACACACACACACACACACACACACACAACCCCACACACACACACACACACAAAATGCACGCATAATCAAACAAATTAGCCCAAATGCACATCCCTAATGACTCAGTTGAATGTGTAAAAAAGCCTTGAACGACAACTCTAATTACGGTCATAATGTTAGACATGAGCCATTACCAGTGAATGGTGACGGCTATTAAAGGGCCGACCGACAGGCTGATGCAGCTCCAGCATACCCCAACACACAGACACACACAGACACACACACACACACACACACACACACACACACACACACACACACACACACACGCGCACGCACGCACGCACGCACGCACGCACGCACGCACGCACGC
>NC_079415.1:11478236-11525506 GCF_026213295.1 Gadus chalcogrammus
TGGCTTTGTGGTGCCTGATTGCTGCGCTGATGGAATGTTATTATTGAGTTATTGATGTTCAACAAGATTTATCGACTCGAGCTGATGAGTTGTTAAATTATTATTATTATTGATGCAGAAGTAGCCAATTATATGTTCTCTGACCTGTGCCAAGTATTTAAATATGGATAGCCTTGCCTATTTGATTACTAAAAGACTCGCAAACCGAGGTAATGTTGCAATACCACTGCTAATAGTTGGTAAATAAAGAATGAACAGTCTAACCAGCAATAGATTCCTTGTTGCGTATTTAACTCGTGAGTTTTTACAACTTTATATGTACCCACGTGCCCTGCCTCATGCACTCCTAATTCCTTGTTGATTATTCATTAGTTTCACCTATTGTGGTTATTTCACTTCCCAATTTGCTGTCCCTGGTTGTTGTCAGTTCTTTGACAACATCAACCTTTAACAGCATGTACTTTATAACTCGATGGAACAGCCTAACCCTAACCCTAACCCTAGTGTGTAGTTACATGATTTTCCTTTAGTAAATGCAGTTACACGGATACTGGTCATTACTCCGTACTTACCTGTGTTATTGCACTGTAATACGGCACTGCAATATAAAAAAAGGTGTACACTTTTGTATACTGTGAAATAGTCTGTTACGTATTTTAAGAATCTAAGCTACCCACACATAGACCCAATGAAGCAACCAAACATATAAGCCGTAAATACTATATAGCCACAAGGGGAGCAAGACCTAATTGAAGGCTGCTCCACCACTGAAGGCATCACCTATTGTTGGATGAAGAAGCCGAAGCCATTACGGCACCCCGGCCACGCCCACTAGGCCACGCCCACTTGACGGTCTCTACCTGTGCACTATAGGTGGAGAGCGTCAGAGATTTTTTTAAAAAAAAAGTAGAAGTAGCTAGACTTATTATCTCTCACACGTGTTCAACACGACTCCTAGACTTTCGTTCCATAGTCAGTTACCATGCCGAAACATGCAGACTTTAACAATAAACTGAGTTAAAAGCAATCCCGGATTTTGAACCTTTCCCTGAAGAACTATTCAGCAAGTCTACCTCCGGTTTCTGTGTTGGATTCTCAGTAAAGTTCAGTTCACCTGCTTTGTCCTTCCAGTAGGCCCACTGTCCCTCACACTAGCTCGACACTTCAAGTGCAGAGTGTGTAGCCAGCACTCTCTATATTAGCTGCTAGCTACACTCACAGTTACTGGATCCGACATAATGCCATGAATGTTTAGCTTTACTCCAACACCTTCTTCGATTTCAACACGACGGTTTAAGAAATCGGGAAAGCAGAGTTCCCTGCTGGGAAGTAATCTAACAATGTTTTCATAGGAAGTGTGAATCTAGCCAGACTGCACTTTTTCTCTCACTTTGTGGAGGACTCGGGTCTGTTTTGGATGGGAAAATTCTAAAAACATTATTCTGCCTCGGTCCGGACACGGCCGGCGGGCTTTACCTTCCTTGAGAGGAATGCAAAGTGCCCATGGATAAGGTTGGGACTCATTCTATTTCATAGGCTATTACATGCCCTTCAACTCAGCGAGGAGCGTATATTAAATAACACTATCGCCAAAACAACTGGCATAATGAGGCAACCATTATTACGGGAGGAAATGGATTCGGGGGAGGGGGCGGGGGGGGGAATAAAACGTCCAAATAATACCTCAACCTGAATTTTGTACATTTACAAAGATAGGCGTCTGCTGGAACATTACAAAGGGCCATCTGGATAAGTCATTAAAACCAATTTCTTGGGTTTCCAGTGGTTAAACGCAGCCCCTCGATGGCCATAACATGTAGCAACCATTTCCCCTCCGGGTCCATTTCATATGTGTTTTCGCTGGGCTCATCTTGTTTTATTTTTACCTATTCTCCCAGTTAATAAGTCCACAGACAGGGTGTGTATGTAAAGTGTATCGAGTTGCTCCTATGAAATGGCTAACCGGCGGTGCTCTCGGTGTTTATAGGCTTTGTATGGTTGTTTATTACGTCTACACGGCTGAAACCCCGGCCGAACACGCATTCCCATCGACTGACACGCACGACCACCGTTTACATGGACACAATACTTCCCCCCGCCGGACCGCCCCGTTTCCCCGGCAACCAGGAGCGACCGCGCTGCTCGTCCGACACACGATCCCCCCGGTCCCGTCGACCCCTCTGCGATCTTCTCCCCCCCAGCCCGCTGGATGAATAAATAAGGCCCGTATACCCCGGGTTCGGCAAATCACAGGGGAACATGTTTTGAGTTAGTTCTCCGCAGGAAGAGAGGACATGAGACACTGCTGCTAGGGAAATATGATAAGACCAACAATAACATTTAGAAGAGTGACGAGGCCATTATACAAGCGCTTTGGATACTCTTTCATGTCAGTGTGTATCTCTGTGTGTGTGTGTGTGTGTGTGTGTGTGTGTGTGTGTGTGTGTGTGTGTGTGTGTGTGTGTGTGTGTGTGTGTGTGTGTGTGTGTGTGTGTGTGTGTAGTGCACGAGTGTCTGTGTGTGTGTTTGAGGCGGTATCCAAACGGAAATCTGCATGACATAAATCACTGATCTATGGGCCCATTCACGATCAGCGGTGCATGATGGCGGAAGCTCTTTAATGTCTTGCAATTTCACAATCCGTGAATTCTAGAAGAGAGATTTAAAGCATGAGGTGCATCTGAGCAGAGATAGAGGAAAATAACCAAAAGTCAACCAAATAAAGTCGTGAGGATATATGCTGGTTGTTACACAGTGGGGAGGATTAGAGCACTGAGAGAGAGTAGTTTGTTTTTTGTAGCTGAATCCATCCACCCCCCCCCCCCCCCACCACCACCACCTACACCCATACACCACCACTACACACATACCCCCTCGCTACACCCATACAAACCCAACTAAACCCCACCTACACCCATCAACCACCGCTAGAACCCCAACCCCCTACACCCATTGAACCCCCTTACTACACCCACACTAGACCCCTTCTCTACACCCATTCACCCCCACCTTCACCCATGCAGCCCCACAACCCCAATACGCCCATGCACCTCCGCCATACCCACCACCTACACCCATAAACCCCCCTATACCCGTCCCCCCCCAGCTTCACCCATACCCCCCCTCTACACCCATACACCCCACAGAAACCCTTCACAGTGGACCCCATCGCACCTCTCTACCCCGTCAACATTTTCCCACCACACCATGACCTCCGACCCCGCCATCCCTCCCCACCCATTCAGGCCCGCACCTCGCCGCGTCTCAAACAAACCTCGGGGGGTCCACGTCGTCTCCACACCTTGGAGTGATTGGCGGGTGGCGTTTCGTACAAACAAACACTCCGTAGCCCGGCGAGGGGGAAAGCGCTCGCCAAAACAAAAAGGAGAGCTTGTTGTGAGCTAGGAGTGCGATCGAAGGCCGGGCCGGCCGTTGTTTTGAGGAGCGCGGGGTTCCCCGTGGTCAAAGGCCGGGTCGGAGGTCGCCCCCTCTAGAGTGACAAGCTGTCAAATAAACATCACGCTAAGTGTTAGCGCTTGTTCGCCCATTTCCTCCGACGGGGCCTCGCGTCAAACACACAGCATGTCATGTTTGTTGCGCTGCCAAGGTGCGTTTCCTCTCCGCTGGTTTAGTATGTGTTTAAGCAGCAGTTTAATCCGGCCTCGCAGAACCGTTTTACCAAAGCCTGGTATTAATGCAATAATAACCAACCATAAGCCAAGGAGCTAATTGCTAATAAGCAGCTTGGCTCGACTAAAGTACACAAAGTCGATAAAAAAAATGGAAACATTAATAGTTTCCCATAATCAGCTCCGGAGCCTCTAATTCTTATTACATTCCACCAAACATTGTTCCACTTTCTGTGCTAAGAAACACAAAGTGGAACAATGTTTTCAATGGAAAATAAAAAGTTGCATACATTTACGACACATTTCTGTCCGAGTGTTACGGCCAGTCAGGATTACCTGGCTGCAACATGTAAGTGTCCATTTCCACCCACGCTTCAGACAACACACCAAAAGTAATCAGAACGGAAAACAAATGGATCAATAACTACAAAGAGACACAAAGAAGATTAAAGACATCGCTGAGCTATTTGTGTCCCCGTCAGGCCGACCTCATGCAACCTGTTATTCACTTCCTCTTTTGAAGCAGGTGGCCGCCTGTGATTGGTCCACTGCATAGCCTTTAATCAGGAGCCGACCCCTTGGCGTCCAATCAGCCAGTGCTATGCCTTCACATCCGACCCATCTCAACACAAACATCAATTAACCACCTCCAAACCAAGGACCCACAGGGAACCGTAAACAAAGGGAGGCAGATCAACACAAATAGTTAAAGAGCATGACCACGGGTCATAACACTGAGGTTAGTCCATGCAGGGCTGAGGTCAGGGCGCTGCCGGGTTCCATGTGTGTTGCGGTACACCGTAAAGTGCCGGTGTGACCAGCAGCGGTGTCGAATGCAGGAACAAAGGCACTGCACATTCAGCGGCAGCAGCGACACAGTGGTCGTTGGCTTGGAGGAGGAGAACGTGGACTACAGGGAAGACTGCGGTCCACGTTCAGGGTCCAGACCCTTTTGGACCCTTTGCCCCTTCTTTGTCCCAGGATGGAGCTGAAGAATAGGTTTAGTGTTGCCTCGTCACATCTTCTTCATCACACAAATCAAATGTTTTCAGAATGTATAGGCTCATACTTCGAATGCTACTATGAATATTGCCCTTGTATGCCCAGAGCAAGTGTATTTATTGCATAAAGTTAATAATTTCTTCACTGAAATTTTCCAAAGATCTTGACCAAAGAAGCAACCTTGTGTGTGTGTGCATGCGTGTGGGTGTGTATGTGTGTGAGTATGTGTGCAGGTATATCCTTGTATCCAAAACATGCAGGTCATTGAAGTGCTGTAATCAAGCGGACGACAGGCCATGCTGTGATTACACGGTGTTGCTGTTGGCAGCGCCGCGACCATTCTCCACGTTTCCAGACCCTGTTGCTCATATTGAGACAGCAGGATTGCGTTGATGGAATGATAAATTGAGTTTTGCAGAGCTAATTACACTCGGACAGGAAGAGAACAGCTAAACTGTGGAGGCTGCAATTATCCCTGGAGTGAGATCAGTCGTACTACAGGAAATGGATGCATTACGGCGACACAGGCCATGAGAAGCACTGTTCCTCACTCAACCGTCATCTGTTTGTTCTTACTGTTGCTTGTGTTTCACCGAAACAAACACAATAGAGCATGAGGGAAAGACAACAAAGTGGCTTTGAAAAGAATTCCTGTAATTTCTTCCCTACGGTTTTTGTTTAGGAAAACCTCCAGTGAAGTGCTAACCAATAAATAAAGCGACCCAAAGTTCATAAGAATTGTAACATGAATAATCCAGACATAATTGATTTGTCATGTTTCTTTTTGTGATCAATTTTTTTTTTAATGATTTATACAACAAACAGATAGACATAGAAAACAATTAGACATATGCACAAATAAGACAACATACTACATTTGACCTAAACACAAATAAGACAACATACACCAATAAGGCATAAACGCAAATAAGACAACATTTGACATTAAACAGTTACACATACACAAATGAGACCACACAACATTCATCAACACGCACTCCACCCCCGCACACACACTCACACACACACACACACACACACAGGTCTTCCCCCCCCACCTAGAAAAAATCTGTCATCTGAACAGCTCAGTAGAGTTGTTAAGACTGAGTCAGAAATGTAGGATAACAGATGTAAAAGAAGTAGAAGAAGGAAAACAAATCATGGCTACTCCCCCAACAAACTAACGATAAAGGATGACCACAAGTTGATGTTTTTAGCTTGCGCGCCATGCATGCTGGCCACAGATTTCTCTAATTTAGCCAGATCTATAACTGTGTTCACCCAGTGTTGATAAGATAAAGCATGAGGGGCTTTCCATCTCTGTGCTATAAGCTTTATGGCAGCAGTAAGGCCTACCAGAAACCAGCGTTGGTGCATCAAAGAAAGATCCAGACCAGTGAAATCGTTCAGCAATAGGACAGTTGGGGAGCAGGGGATGGTACGCTCAAGCACTTTAGACATTCTGTTGGACATTGATGTTTCTGAGAATATTTTACACTGCTTCACCAATAGAGGGCAGCATTCTTTGTCGGACGCAGATCTGTCAATCAGCGAGCAAACTGTATGTGCATACGTATGTATTTGTATGTTTGTATGTATGTGTGTATGTATGTATGTATGTATGTATGTATGTATGTATGTATGTATGTATGTATGTATGTATGTATGTATGTATGTATGTATGTATGTATGTATGTATGTATGTATGTATGTATGTATGTATGTGTGTGTGTATTTATGGTGTATGTATGCATCTATGCATGTGTTTTTGTGTGTATATAAAATACAAAATATATTGGTATGTGTTTTGATTTATTTCTTCGCACACATCCACAGATTTGCCTGCACGCAGCGTCCTCATGTGCGTGTGTACGTGGGTCTCGCCCTCGCAATCCAAGATGCTTCGAACTGTGTAACTGCTTGGCCTCTGATGCTCTGCGGTGAATATGAAAATAAAGCATCTTGCAGGAATCTCTTAATTAGTCTGTCGATGTAAACTTACCATTCATCCATCTCCCCCCCTCCCCCACCAGCACGCACACACACACACACACACACGCACACACACACACACACACACACACACACACACACACACACACACACACACACACACACACACACACACACACACACACACACACACCCTGTCAGAGCAGGTCATGAGAGTCAGATAGAATCTGGCGTTGGGGTCGACCAAGCCCTGGGGTGTGGGGAGACACCCTTCATTTTTTTCACACACAAGTCTGTGTGTTTGAGTGTGTGTGAGTGTGTGTGTGTGTTTGTGTATGTGGGTGTATGTGTGAGGCTCTGAGGAGCTGGGCGGTGTGTGAATGTGTGTGTATGTGTGAGGCTCTGAGGAGCTGGGGTGCATGTGAATGTGTGTGTCATATGTTTGTGTGTTTCTAATCTTGATGTGATTGCCTTTGTGTGTTTATGCGTGCATATTTGTTTGCATGTGTGTGTGTATGTGTGTGAATATCTATTTGTGTGGCTCTTAGCATGTGTATGTGTGTTTGTGCGCGTGTGGTGTCCATATTTGTTTTCATGTCCGTGTCTGTCTGCATGTGAATTTTTATTTATGTGGCTGTAACCATGTTTGTGTGTGTGTGTGTGTGTGTGTGCAACTGTATGTGTAAGTGTGTTAATCCGTGCCCGTGTGTGTGACAACAGTAGACAGGGGACGGGGGACTGGTTTTGCCACCGGAGATAACCCACCCCCCAAACCTGTCAGAATTCAATAACACACCTTTGAAGACGCCTACTGCAGCACCCCTCCCCCCCCCCCCCCCCCACACCCCCGCCCCGCCCTGCATCACTTCCTGTCTAACAATACACATTACTCCGTCTATATCCGCTGTCTAGTGTGTGTGTCCCCGTTGTGTACAATTATCCAGCTCCCCTGTTCCGCGCGTCTCCCCTGGACCGTGCCACTCTCTACCTGGGGGCTCAGTCCCATCACAGCCGCCATTACCCCTCATAGCAGCAGACAGAGGAGATGAGCAGGGGGATGGCTGTAATTGATTGGTTGTTTGCAGGAACGATCGTATTGATTATCCGGCAGACAGGCCGTCAACAGAATCTTTCCCTAACGACTGATTGAGTCTCTCTCATCCATGCGCTATCTTTTCCGTTCTTTCAGGTTTTTTAAAGATTCAAAGCGTAATTTAGACATCAGGGTTGAGACAATATTGGCAAATTCCCCATGCTTAATTTAAAGCAGGGACGATCCATTGTGTGGAGATCGAGTATAGAAACTGTAACATTATAAAAGGTCTTTGCATCTTGTCTTTCAAACAAGAAAACACAGCAATGGCAGGGATATATTAGTACAACAGAGGCATGAGGAAAGCATACAGCGTCTGTTGGCCCTGGAGACATAATAGCCAGAGGCATCACTGGCCTTAGCCGGGTTAAAGAGGTTGCAGAGGGATGCATTCCCATCACAGTCTGTCAGAGATAGAGGTGCAGAGAGCACTGCTACGTGCCTTTTCCTCTCTTAAGGGTCTTCTCTGTAACGACATTCATGCATTAAGGTTGACCAGCAAAAAAACAACAAAAGGAGATTTTTGTATGGGGGTGATTCATCCGGAAGATGTCTGTGATATGATGTAGCGTTTCTCTTAAGGGTGGCTGGTCACTGGGCTAAGCATGCATATGCAACGCGGTGCTGCATGGCGCTGCTGATCAATGCTAATCCGTCATATAAACAACCTGCTTGAGCTGCTACCCCCGCGGCGACACCGTGCTAGCCCGACCCGATATGCATGCAGGACGAGTGGACACAGCATGTCCACTCTGGGCCCTGTGTGTGTGTGTGTGTGTGTGTGTGTGTGTGTGTGTGTGTGTGTGTGTGTGTGTGTGTGTGTGTGTGTGTGTGTGTGTGTGTGTGTGTGTGTGCTTGTCTGTCTGTGCTTACGTGCGGGCATTTGTGTGTGTGTGCGTGCATGCGTGTGCGTATCCGTAATCGTCTGAAATAACTTCCAATTAATGAGCCAGATGGTATTTTGTCAGTGACACCTGGGATGTCCAGCCACCTAACCACTGCAAATTTATTTAGAGCGATGTTTATTTTAAAAGGAAAACCGCTTTCACTTCTTTCTTCCTCCTCGACAGCCTGGAAATAAAAGGTAAAAAAACAAAAAAAATAAACAGGTCATGAGCAAGGGGGCGCATATATTTAGCGCTGTGTGTCTGCGAGGTGTACAGCGTTTCAATAGTCTCTGCTTGTCTGGGGTCTGGCTCTGGGGGCGCCTGCGTCCTTGTTAATCCCGGGCAGAAGACATAACTGTCTGGGACGATTTCCTTGGCGAGCACAGAAGCAAATAATTAATTTGTATAATGAAAAATGAGAACAGAAAATGTACCCCTCAATCGCTAAATATGCCTCTCTGCCAGCCTCGAAGCAGGGTGAATACAAGCCGTGGTCCAGTACACACAGGATAAATTGCGTTAGTTAGGCAAACACTGAAATATGATTAACCCAAAAGAAAATGTTAGTGCAGCAGGCAGAAGAGCCAGGAGGCAGAGAACAGCCACAAGGCCCAGCCCAAGTCCAATATGCTGTCCTGTGTTAAAGGAGTAATGATGGTCTAACTGTTTTTTGGAGTCCGCCTTACATTAGCATACATCTTCAAGGGGAGCGTTGAACGGTGTTCATGACTGCTTTCAGGTACGCTCCAATCGGATACATGAGCTGAAAGAGTGGGAGTACTTGTTGACATTGGCTGTCAAATTAGGTTAACAGCTCATGTAGGGTGAAGGTTTAGTTCGTTTAGTTTCATTATATATATCATGAGCTCTTTTTTGGGCTATAAAGTTATCCTTTAAAGGTGCTGTAGTTAAAATTCAAGAGTTATTATTTGACTCATTCGTCAGCTACTAGTGAGCGAAATGCGCTATGAGAGTATCGGTTTTTAATTGACTGCACCTGCCTCTGTAGACCGTATGAGACTATTTAGACCACTCCAGGTTAAATTCTGACCGATCAGGTCCTTTCTGTCCTGTTTGGTTGGAAGAATCCACCTTGCCTATCAATCGTACATGAATGATCCTCCGCATGTGTGGCCTCATGTCGAACACAGTAGGCCAGTGGCTCCCAACCTGTTGGCCAGGTTACCCATTTGTAGCTCCGAAAAAGACTTTCACTTTGGTGCATCTTCTTCTTCCACACAAATAGTTTTTACCCAATCAACATCTGCTGGTAATATCGATGTCCCTGTGAAGGTAAATACATCGATCTACTACTCACTTAGTAATAAGCCGTCATTTGCTCTTGGCAAAGAATCATTAGGCAGTCAGTCTGATACACAGGACGTCTATGAGACCTTGAGAGTGTGTGTGCTAAAATGCATCATCAAATAACTATAGCTTATGTCAGCACTCTCCTTTGACCACCGAAGTAGGTCTACACAGAACCGTAGGTAGAACACAACCCTTACTGGTGCCATTTTCCTTCCCACAGCAGTTAAAGAGATTTGGTTTATTTAATTGTAATATGTATATCTTTATTTCAACACACTAGGCTTTTTTTTGTAGCAGCATCCTCACTGTTTGCTAACCACTTACGTTTACTTACACGATGAAGGTAACATGGAAAGAGGAAGTTGGCAGGGTAGTTAGCATGGTCATCTGTATATCCTGGATCGTACTCTTCTTGCATATTAGCAACAACCACAACATAGATCATAATGACAGATATTTCCGCTGCCGCTACAAAGTTGTAACAAAAGTAGTACAAAAGTACAGGAATGAGCGAGTGTATGCATAATGTCTCTCTTTTTCCAAGTACTTGCATGAAAGTATTCCTCAGTACTTCCAAAGTGTTCTTTGAATCTCTATGATCCAAAGTCAAACACAACACTGTCCATATATAAGGGCCCTATCTGGATGACTACGCATGATTAAAATGTATATATTTAGGTTCTATTGCCCATTCCACCGGTTTCACGGTCACCTCATAACAGTGTGGTTGTTGAGTCTCCATCTCCCCTCCGGGGAGCTTCGGTTTTTCTGTGGGTTTGTGTAAGCCAATAAATTTCCGAGGAAATGGGCAGTCTGATGGGAATATTAGGCCTCCCCTCTGATACAATTAAAGCCCTGCTTTGGTATAAATCTCGTACTGTTGTAAATGTCTAGGTCACCCTGCACTGCACGGCCACGGAGATAGATTTCTTTTTTTTTCAATTGCAAATCTCCATTATAGGATTCTGTTTGGGATCCCAAGGAGAGAGTAGAGGGGATAAAGAGATGTGTGATTAGAAAGCACCAGGCTGAGGTCCACACTTCACTCTACAGCGCTTGAATGTTGCGACATCGCGAGGAGCATTGGGATGTTAGTTATTATGTTTAGTAGTGGGGTTTGTTTTGTTAATTGAATAGTAATTGCTCTTACAATTTGTTGTCGTTGTGAGAAGACATTGTTGTGTTTGAAACTGCCACAGAGTTTCTACCTTGAGACGTGGCAAAACAAAGATTTCATTAGCCTAAGTTGCATTACATTTCCGTTGGTGGTCGCCAACTGCTCTCAATATGGTGGAGTATTGAAAAGAAATTCCATGATGCATTCTGAGGTACAAACACTATGAAGTAGAAAATAATTTAATGCAAAAAAAATCTACAAGGAAGTCCAGTGATGGAAAAAATTGAATCAAATCTACAATACACTGAAAAATGTCTGATTATTTCATGAAAAAGTAATTTCATGGATATTAGAGTTAACTTTCAAGACTGGAACATCAAGCAAATGTTAGCACAGATTGACAATGCATGCATCAAGGCCAGTTCAAACGTACTGGAGTATCATTTCAGCATAAACAGGAAGAATTTAAAGGAAGGGTTTGTCTGTTGCGTTGCATGTGGTAATGGTTCTGTAGGCCTAACGTTCCTCTCTGTAATGCAAATTACACAGCGTTTGATGATTTCACAAAAGACATCCAACGTCAATCTGTCTCTGATTTGTGCTGAGTCAACATCCGAAGCAACTCTTTCATAAATAACAGAGATCAAATAGTCTAATATGACTATTGCTTTTGTAGTCTCCTTCTAGCTCATACTCTTGGCCGTTCTCAGACGTTCCCAGCATTGTCCAGTCATGGCTATCGTGAGCGAAGACACCAGTTGCGTCCATAGGTATATATACCGACTAGATATCACCTGAGCTGTGCTGTTCAGGGAAACAAATAAGTCAATGCCACCGCCATCTTGCCGCGGGGTAGCCCACCCTCCTGAATGAATGAACGTCCAATGGGGCAGAGGTCCTTTCCAAGTCAAAATCACTCCAAGTCGCTTTTTTTTAAACCCATTTTACTATTGTTACGTATTTTAAGAATCTAAGCTACCCACACATAGACCAAAATGAAGCAGGACCAATCATATAAGCCGTAAATACTATACATAGCCACAAGGGGAGCAATACCTTATTGGAGGCTGCTCCAGCCACAGATAGCAGCACTTGTATATATACGAAGAAGCCGAAGCCATTACGGCACCCCGGCCACGCCCACTAGGCCACGCCCACTTGACGGTCTCTTACCTGTGCACCGAGTGTGAAGAGACCAGAGATTAATAACGACACGCGCGAGATTTTCAGCGACACCCGCGAGGGGACATGGGCCTTTGCCCATGTCCCGTAGTAGCCAGAGTTATTATCTCTCACACGTGTTCCACTCTTTAGCTACAATTCCCTCCGTATAGCTTCAGTTACCATGCCGAAACATGCCGACGACTTTATAATAAATGAAGTGAGTTAAAGCAACCCGGGATTGGACAACTTTCTTCGAGAAAATGCAACACTATCTTTACCACAAACACACGTCTGAAGTTGGTCACAAATAAACCCGCTTAAGACTGCTTAAAAAGAAGGCGATTTAAACTGTGATTCTGACTGGGAAAGGGACTCCTCGTCGGAAAGTCATTCATTCAGGTGGGTGGTTACCCCGCGGCAAGATGGCACATTGTTGACGCGTGCTTAGAAGCTGAATGCGATACCTAGTCGGTACACATATCTATGAGTAGTGTCCATAAAGCAAACACGCGCATCCTGCCGTTAATCCTCCCGTTTGAACAACTGGCCAGTCCTGCCGGTTTGACGTCGACAACGCAGCGTTGTTTAGCGCTGTTTAAATCCTCGTTAATTGCGTCATCGTCGACTGACTAAACAGTCGAGGGGTCACGATAACAGCCTGGCCTGGTTTACCGGAGTGACGACCAGACCTCAGCGGTGTTGTGGATAATAACGGACGGCTGGGGTCGGAGGGTGCGGGGGTAGAGGATTTATGTTGTGTGGTTTATGTTTGTCTGGGCCGGCTGAACATGTGAGCCGGCGTGGGGGTGGAGGAGGGAGGGTCGTGAGTCGCTGGAGACCACATGAGAAGAGCCGGTGGATATTGTATATCCAATCGCATGGGTGGATGTGTGGCATCGTTTAGCAGAAGAGGTGTTGGAAGAATTCACAAGACAACCTTGCATGTCTTTTTATTTTTTATATTTCTGAATGTAGGATTGAATTGGATCTCTTTATTAGAGGGACTGAACACAACTGACACATCCAGATTTGGTACTTGTGTTGATAGTTACACAGTGTTGTGTCGAGGCAAGGCAAAAAAACATGAATATATTATCTTATAGGCCTATTAATTTAAACTTCTGAAACGTGTGAAATAAATGATGGTCCACGTTCAAGGTGTTTCATGTTTTATAGCTTTTGGCATATGTATTGTGGCAGACACATGCAGAAAAATATGCCCTACTGTGAGTGTGTGTGTGTGTGTGTGTGTGTGTGTGTGTGTGTGTGTGTGTGTGTGTGTGTGTGTGTGGGCATATTGTTTCTGTCCCCAAGTGATCCTGGTTTGCCAGGAAGTCTGGCTCAGTGGACACCATGCAGTGGTGCATGCTGGGAGCCAGAGGCACAGAGATATTAATTAGCAGAGAGGAAACGCCAGTTGACTGTTGCTGGGTTTTATAGTGAGCACAGGATTTGAAAACACTTTTTTCCATCAAGCTTCACAGGATGTGGATGTATGCAGTCCAAGATTAAACGTGATCTTTGCAACATGCGGTAGATAACTTTCAGTCTTAATTTAAGTGTCTTTCACGCAATGACTTTGCAATGTAGATTTAGCATATCTCAGACACAGTGTGACTGTGATTACAAATACAATTGACTTGACTCAACTTGACACTGAAAGAAAATCTCTCAATTAAAATGTGATACTGAGAAATCCTTAAGGCCTATCTCCCTTTCTTCAAACAAATAGGGTTTCATGCTCAGTTATCTGTCTGGTAAATCACTTGTTTGGTTTTATGAGATAAAAGCTAAGATGGTTTGTTAAGGAACTATCACAATAACTTAAATTTTCAGCAACACTGATAAATATTTGATTAGTTTGTTTCACAGCACAAATAAAATACTCCAATACGCCTACATAGCGCAGGACTGCTTGAATTCATTAATTAATACATCGACAATGTTTATAGGTAGGCTAGTTTTGGTTAATGCTGCTCAATGTACTATTAGATCATTGTAAAGAGGAAGAGCAGAAGCAGAGCAAATTTCAGTTTCACCGGCAATGAGATCACGCTTTGTGCAGTGATGTGATTGACAGACAAGATAGATTCCCCGAACCAATCAGGGAAGAGATACCCTGAACGGTTTGGGGTCAGAAATTGGCCAGGGCTGGTCGAAATTCGAAATGGTCTCAAACAGAGGCAGGCCCAGTCAACCAGAAAAGATATTCTCACAGAGCATTTCCCTCACTAATAGCTGTAGGGGATGACTTTGCAGATGACACTCAAATGATATCTCCTTACCTACAGTAAGGAGACACAAGCATACAATTCCCAAGGTAGACTGTAACTTGGTTACTTGCAATAACCGTTCTGCTTATAACATGCAAAACGAAAACAACCACATTGACGTATAATTTTGTTGACTTGTAACTGTGAATGAATTCAATCGGCATGCTGAAACCATTATGCGTCTATGGTTAAAACACTCCAGGCGAGCTCGCTGAAGATGCAGAACCACCGACCACACAGACCACAACCCCAGCAGGCTCGGAGCTATGCGGGTAGGACGATCACCACATGCATCATGTGTTGTTGCCATCCCAGGGAACGCTGTTTCTTTCTTCCCATCATAGCCCGGGTACTGAAGGCAGGAAGTGCACCTCCCCTCCTGAGCGCCACACACAGCGAGTCTACGCAGGCGTAGGCCACGTGAAAGAAAGCGCATCAAGAAGGGCCGCATTCCAATTGTCCCTCTATTGAGATTAACCTTGCGCAAAGTCTCCAGATGTATCAAGATTGGCTGCTAAGTCGTTAACGTTGTGATCGGTCAGTGCTGAGCCAGCAAGTTGTCCCGATCGGTCGATATTCAACACGGCTCCTTTAAGGGCGATAGCGCTGGTTCTCGATGCTGGAGTGATCAGGCCTCAGCTCGAAGCAGCAACATTTTGGAACGCACCCGGGGTCGTATCCTGTTTCACTGCCCATTTTAACTTCCTGATGATGCTAACTCAAGCACACACAGCCACGGGACACACAGTGATACCTGGCCTGTGTTTAATCCTTATTTCCATTCTGCACCTCTACTCACTGGCATCGAGCGGGCAGTAAAACAGAAAAAAGGAAAAGAGTCAATATAACATCCCGCCAAAACTTAAAAGGTCCCGTCGACGCGGCAGGAAGCGGAGAGACTCGTGCTTGGCGGTGACTAGGTGAGAGCCACTCAGGAGATGCTGTTATAATGAGCCGCGGCGGTTGCGGCCGTGGCTGTGATATCCGGCCATTAAAACCCTTGGAGTTTGCCCCGACGTTGTTAAAAAGGCAGCTGCGTTCGCACGGGTCAGTGCTGACAAGGAGCGAAGCGCGCTACGGCGCTCCCTGCTCAAGCTAATTGTTGGCGCGCTCATTATGTCAGATACGGAAGAACATAAATCACGCTGGAAACGGCTGACCCGTGCCTGGTTCCTCGTACACTTGGCAGGGTGAGGGAGTCTCCTGCCAGAGGCCACTTCCACACAGCACATGATCTCATTACGTTGTTGTCTTTACGGTCCGGCCCGCCGCATCTTTTATTCAGACACGGGCGGTTTTATATGCACTCCGCTTTCAGAAGGACGTAAGATTTAACGGACAACAAAGAAAACCTCTAATGGAGACCTGCTTTAAAGCTAGCGTAGTAAAAGCCCACCGTAACTGAAATGTCGACGACCACTCGCCCACATAAAATAACGTAGTTTCCTGTACACCGTGACAAGAGTGCGGTTTCAAATAATAAAAACCCATAAAAACAAGAGCACACATGGTTTCTCGTCGAAGACATTTGCACCTTAGTTGTCCACGCAAGCCGCTGATTGTGTGTTGGCGGGCGCCGGGTTAAGGAATGGAGCGGGTAATGGAGACCAAGGCCCCGTCCTTCCACTTGCTACTGTAGAAACCGTTACTGTGTTTGTGTTGTTCTGCTCATGAACCACTGTGTAGCCAATAGCAACGCTCCATTTAGCAAGAGCAACAGGACCGGTGGTTTTAACTCAAGGAGAGACCGACGAGCCATTTACAGCCCGACGCTGGAGAGAGGAAACCCAAGCAGCCAAGCAACACAACTCCACTCCATGACTCACAGGCTTTCTCTAGTGATTATTCTCTGATTCTTTACGTTGGTGGATTCATTCAATAAAATGGGCTTTCAGGCAGAATAACAGTGGGACTGTACATGGACATCGGGAGCATGGAAATATTGTGGCGTCGCTGAAAACTGAAAGTCACATCCATTCATCAACCCTATCAACACATCCGATCGTTTCCTTGAGCAGTAGTGTTGAACCTTTGACGGACTGCGTTGATGTCCCCCCCCCCTCCCCCCACACGCACACAGCTGTGCTCCGACATGTGTTATTATCTCAGCTCCTTGGAAGCCAAGACCAATATTCCCATTCATTGTCCTCTAAGTTTAGATTATCGACTAGGATGTGACACTCCACACTGTGGACGACAGCAGACATGTGTTCACCGCTGTGTCGAACTCATAGACCCTCAAGCTACAGACGTTGACACATTCACGTCTCCCTCTGTGATACAGTGTAAACAGCCCTGTGTAAATGCCTCCACCGTCTAAGCATGAGCCAGGAGGGCGACCTATGCGTCCAGAGGAGAATGTTCCAGAGTCTTTTTGCTTGAGCAGGACCTCCGGTGAACCGGCTGGGGGACCCTCATGTCTTTATGGTACACTTAAGGGCTGATTTTGGTTCCACATTCACGCAAACGCTTCGACACAGTCGTGAACATTTATGGTTCTGCGTTTTTTTTTTGTAAGCAGACCAATCACAGCCCTTGCTGCTGCGTCGCCTTGACGGAAGGTTAAAATTTTTGGGAGCCGCACGTCAGGCCCTTGCGGTGGACGCAAGGAGGGTCCGCAAGGACGTAAGGGGATCCGTAAACCCCATGCGTTACGTGAACGTGGGACCAGTCCTTTACACATACTACTGTAACTATGTCCTAGTGGGGCACGTGGTGGCTGCCTGAGCCATAGATAGCAGCTGTTCCACTAGAGACCTGTAGCTGTGTGTGTGTGTGTGTGTGTGTGTGTGTGTGTGTGTGTGTGTGTGTGTGTGTGTGTGTGTGTGTGTGTGTGTGTGTGTGTGTGTGTGTGTGTCTACGTGTGTGTGTGTGTGTGTGTCTACGTGTGTGTGTCAGGCGTGCAAGCATGCGTGTGTGGGCTAGTGCATGGTGTGCGCGTAGAAACAAACAGTTCATTTAATTTAGTTTGGAGACATTTTTATCCAGTCACAAAGCTTTAATAAAACAAATGAATGCAAAATGTCCAAATGAGGCCCAGAATTACACGAGAACACACGCAACATCTTTATTTGTTTCACCTTTACTTCAATATCTGCGTTAATAATAGAACAAATGTACAAACCACAAATGCTCCTAATCTCTCTGTGCATACTTACATACAGTGCGTGTGTACTCCCTATGGAGCCCTGGGAATGCCTTCTTCTGAGTGGTAACGTAAAGTATGAGTAATGGACTCCAGTTGTTCATCCATCAGCCCCTATAGTGAGCGTCTGCGGCAGGCCACGCCCCCCTGATCCCCCGTCTGACTGCCATGGGAAACTAGCCCAATCGCGGTCATCCCCAAACAGGCCCGACCCAGACAGGTGGCGGTGCACTGTAAAGCTATGCTAATTAGCCAAGCCATAAAAAACATTGGCCCTAATGAACGGAGCCAGACAGTTATTCTATATATGGAATTTCCCACACGCTGGGGCAATTAAGAGCTCTAGATGTGTGTGTGTGTGTGTGTGTGTGTGTGTGTGTGTATATATATATATATGAGCCTCCACTTTTCTACTGCCGCTATTTACTTTTTTTATTTAAAAAAAAGAAAAACAATATAGTGATGCATCGTTTCCACTCTTTCAAATGACTCGCTTGAACCACCTGAAAGTGAAGGTAGGATGGTTTTGATCGTCAGATGATGCAACTCACTCTCTAGCACTCTGGTTCTAACCGTAAGTACGTTCTGTGACACACCAGTACAATAGCGTGGATGCATCTCTCACAAGGCAATACAAAAATGGTGACGCTGTTGTTTTTTTAATAATGGTACCCAATGGTTTCTGTTTGATTATGTCCAATTTGTGGCACTTTAAAGTAGTTTAAAGTGAATATTCTCTATTTTTGTTGAAGACTTAAATATTTTATGTACAAACATCAAAGCTGATCAACATCAGATGAACCATATATATTATTTATTAGAAATAAACATTGCAACAGTAACGTTAAAACAATAAAGAGGAGGAATATCTAACAACATTTTATTTTACATTTAAAAAGAGTTTGCTCCTCAAATGAGCAAATGTTTGCTTTGAAGATATTAGAGGCATGCAGGCAACGTGAAATCATGCAATATTAACACTGAAATTAGAAGGTCTTACATCCACCAGAGCTTATTGCTGTATGTATGTGTGAGTGTGTGTGTGAGTATGTGATTGTGTGAGTGTGTGTGTGTCTCGTTTGTATTCACCTGTGTATTGGTCTGCAGAGACGCATTGTCAAAGTTGTGATGCTTCTGTTTGCTGCAGTGTGTGTTTGTGTGTGTGTGCGTGTTTGTTTTTATGCATGTGTTTGCAAATGTGTTTGGCTATGCCCTTTTGTTTCTGTTTTCCAATGTGCAGGGCTGTGTGTATGTTTGTGCGTCCCTGTGGTTATGTGTGTGGGAATCCTTGTGTGTGTGTGTGTGTGTGTGTGTTTGTGTATGCATGAATGTGTTTGTGTAGCACAACGTGTGTGTGTGTGTGTGTGCAGTGTTTTGTCAAAAAGGCAAAGTTCATGGACCTTGAGAATACACAGGGCCAGTGTCTGTGATCTGTATAGTAATTACGCCGCCATGTCAGGCTGATTTATAGATTATTCATCCCCCGAAGGTACAGTCTCCAGCCTTCCAGTCTCCCGCGTGTATCAGGCACAATAGGTGGGAACCGCTCCACTGTAGGGCTGCCCTATTATTCATAATCAGCAGGTCTGTTGTGCGCCAGTAACAGCTCAGTAATTATGGATCTGAACCGCCTCCCTCCGCACATATGGCTGTTTATATGAACAACTTGTAACACATGGTGTACGATCGCACACACACGGAGCCATGCGCATACATATGTATTGCAGTGCATGGTATGCTGCTGACTGTTACACTTACCTTTGGGATAATTCTTCTGGGGCTACAGGCTGTTTTCCCCTGTGTGTGTGTGTGTGTGTGTGTGTGTGTGTGTGTGTGTGTGTGTGTGTGTGTGTGTGTGTGTGTGTGTGTGTGTGTGTGTGTGTGTGTGTGTGTGTGTGTGTGTGTGTGTGTGTGTGTGTGTGTGTGTGTGTGTGTGTGTGTGTGTGTGTGTGTGTGTGTGTGTGTGTGTGTGTGTGTGTGTGTGTGTGTGTGTGTGCGTGCGTGCGTGCGTGCGCGCGCGCGTGTGTGTGTGTGTGTGTGTGTGTGTGTGTGTGTGTGTGTGTGTGAGGGAGAGACTGTAAATGTTTGTGTGAGTGTAAATGTGTGTGTGTGTGTGTTTGTGTAAAAGTGTGTATGTGTGTGTGTGTGTTTGTTCATGTGTAAATGTGTGTGTGAGAATGTAAATTTGTGTGTGTGTGTGTGTGTGTGTGTGTGTGTGTGTGTGTGTGTGTGTGTGTGTGAGAGACTGTAAATGTGTGTGTGTGTGTTTGCATGTCTGTGTGTGCGTGTGTATATAAATGCATGTGTGAGTGCTTAGTGCACCAGGTGGCCGAGCAGGGAGGAACACCTGCCTGCAGAGTGCCGGGGGACGCTCCCCGTCCCCTGTGTTTAGCTCTGTGTGGATCACACTGTTGTGTTGTTGGAGACACTGTAACAACACTGCCTGGGCGTCTCTGCGGGGCCAGCCACATGGAAACCGCCGCCCACCACACGTGGTAGAGCATGATCAAGCTCACTACTACTACTAAGAGTACTACTTCTAACCTAGGTCTAGTGGTACTACAACTAACTTAATGATGTAGTACTACTACTTCCTTCAGTCTACTACCTCTAACCTAGGGATAGTGGTACTACTACTAACCTAACTCTAGTAGTACTGCTACTTGCTTCAGTAATACTACTTCTTACCTAGGTCTAGTGGTACTCAAACTAAACAAACTCTGGTACTACAGCTACTCACCTTAGTATAGTAGTACAAGTCGAAAAACCATATATTTATTTACTATTATTTTTTTATGACTGTGTATTAATCATATGAGATTTATCAAGCAAAGGTTGATTAATCTTCCTGTTCTATACATAGTCAGTAGGCTAGATTGTGATATGAAGGCTAGTCCCATTTAGAGAACTGGTAATCCGGATTTGGATATCCTGAAAAATTGTATCAGGATCAAGTGGAGTGCTTTGACAAACTGACACAAGAGTAAAACGGAATACCTGATCCTGGATAGCAAACGATCGGATTTCCTTCATCATTCTGATCCAGATTACATATTTTGAACATAAGGGCCGAGAAGTCTGCCGGACTGGAGATGAACCATAGCTCTCGTAGTCCTTCTACAAGGTAACTCTGCCCCATCCTCTGTTGGTGATGAGGGTCAATGTGTGGGGTCGTCTGGGGCCCCGTGGGGCCTCTGTTAGTGTATGGGAGGGCTCTGGAATCCTGAACAAGCTGTACTTCTAGGGGCACGGGGGCACCTGCTACTGCACACAACGCTGTGCTGGTGTGCTACTGTCGGAATACCAGTAATCCTGCATTATACTGCTAGTGCCCCTGTGTGTGTGTCCCCAATCACTGGCGAAGAAGAGCCATTTTTGGTCCTCCATTACAGGAGGGAGAGGATCGACTAAATATACATTTATAGGGATTATTCCCCATGATGCATTGCTCCTCAAATATCCTAACCCTGACCTTAACTACATTGCTTACCCAAACTTAATGTATCCAAACCCATTCCATATTACCATCAGGTTTTAATTATCCTCCCATCTAGTTGGGACCCTTTTTTCTTGTGAAAACAATCAGATATTCACGTTTGCGTTTCGCAATGAAATCAGTCTGGCCTTGGCTGGGCAGTAATTGATTTCCACATATGGGGATTGGTGTTTTGCTGTTCAAAACTCTCCAGCCAATCAGATTAAATAACAAGGGACGACAGAGACGCTGTCTTTGCACTTGCCGAATTTGTCGGAGGTAAAGCAAATCTCTTCCTAAATCTGCTCCTCTGGGAAGGGCCCTCCGAGCTTTCCTTGGGCTCCGCCATTGTTTAAAAAATTCTGCAGACTGCGGTACTCTTTGTTTATCATGACGTAAAACTCCCTTTCTACTAGCACTGATTGGCCCATCATTGGTAACTTTTTCCGAAAGAGGCTTTTAACAGGATTGAGGCCAGACTGATCTGCAGAGAGAAACAGTGAAATGCGAACTCAGAGATCAGGACGGTCTCACGAGGCTAACCCGTTTTAGGAGAACGGTAGAATCCATGGTACTTCCCAGTTTTTATTCCCAATACTCAGAAGGTTGCTGAGGCAGCAAAGTTTAATGCTGATGCTGCCAGCGCCAGCATTGTCAATGCTTCTGCCTTGATACTCACTGTCAGCCAAAGCAGGCCTCAACAAGTGGCCTATGGATTCTTCCAAAAGTGTTTAAACTAAATTATAGTCAATAGGCTTTGCCTTTAATTCTCAGACCGTGGTCCACTTTGGTTCTGACCAGGCAGGTCGCCAGGCTGTTAAATGGAAGGTACGTTCCTTTACACCATGGCAGGCAGCCTACTTGGAACATAAAGCCATTACATATATCTATTGCAGAATGATTTGAGTTGACTTCATGACTTTGGCTGCACACTTGGCAGGATAACGTGTGTTCATTATCATGGGAGCAACATGAAATGTGGCGTGTTACTATGGCAACTGTGTGAACATTTGAGAACCTGACCACTGGCGGAAAAAATCGTTTGGGTTTTTCCTGGTTTTGGATAACACTTCGAAACCAAAACAGAAATCAGTGGTTTGGGTCATTTTAAAGTAAGATAACCTGAAACAAATAGCTGTAATAAATGTGATGGTCAGTTGAGCACGGATAGACAGACTTCCCAGATAGCATCAGATTGAGCGCGCAGAGTACGATTCACAACAGTAGGATGTAATAGTATACTGAGGAAAGCATTGCACTCACAGTACTCACATTCTGCGGTTGGTTGTACAGGTAGAGCCAACTGCGGTGGACCAGAGTTTAACCCAGGTTGAGATACAGGTCACGGGGCAGAACAACGCAGCTCTGCCCAGGGTCGGGGTTCCCCAGGGTTCAGTTCTGTTTGTCGGCTCAGAGGGAAAGGGGCCAACAGATGACGTTTGACATTTTGAAGTCTTCTAGGTTTCCACTTTATCGTTGCTGAGTGGGATGTCGTCACCCTGTTTGAACAAACCTCGGGGCTTCGTCCGATTGGATGGAGCCCTGGTGGGGGCGGAGCTTCATCGAGCTCAGTGAGAGACATGAACTATGAGTTTGGCCTTGCACTTTCGTCCCTATATTATTTCATTGATTTATGCTGCTTGATTTAGAATCGATTGAGGATCTTGCCCTTAACATTAAGAGATGTTTATATCTATATATTTATATCTATATATCTATATGTGTATACAGAGATACACACACAAACACACACACACACCCAGACAAACATGCACGCACGCACACACGCACAAACAAACACACGCACACAAACGCACACACACATACATACGCACAAAAACACGGACCCAAAAGGAAAAGGTCGCTTCAATCCAATGAGCAAATATAACCAAGAGTTCGATACCTTTCCAAACAACGTCAAATTAGCATACACTTGTCCCACGCACATCTCATTACGCTGTCCGGTGTCTGAAATAGTAATATAACGCGCCGCTTTGCTCGTGTTTCGTCTCTATTAGGCTACTCACTTTGCTAACAAAGTTAATATCCTAAACTAACTAACAGCCATGTGAAATACATTTTTTGGGCCCTGACTATCGATAAGACAATGGAAGGAAATGGAAAAACACAATTTCAACAAGAATGATTTTTGATACCACAGAAAAAGTTTCCAGACCACCCAACTCCTCTCCTTTCAAATCCCCTTCAGCTCTTCAATCTTTGTCCCTGGGCCGCCCACGGCAGCCGTTCTGATATGACCTCATTCAACAATGGTGAATACATTTTACATTCCAAAAGTGCAATGTTTCACTGTCAACAAAGATACTGAACTTGAATGTTCATCTATTTCTAGCCTAATTTTAGTCATATGAAATGAAGCATCACAATGTGTGTAGGCGAACTGCACAGACGTGTATTTCTCTAGGCTGTTTGTATAAGTGGCCAAAACAACAATAACTGTCCTATAATACCCATCACAAACCTATGGATTTTCTCTTCCCCACACTTACAGTAAAGAACGAGTGTCTTAGCCATCGATTCAGCCTATTGAGCTGCCTCTCCCTCGGCCACTGCTCCGTGTTTACTGTTCGCTCTGGCCTCACTTCACTCCCTCTTCAGAAAACTCCTCCACTTCCAAGAAAAGAGAGGCTCCGGGAAGATGAACATGTTTTGTTTTTCCACCTGGTCCAAGGCTTCAGCGTTCCGAGAAGAATCACTGAGTGGGCCGACATTATGCCGAAATGGGTCTTCGTTTTTCAAGAGCGAGCGACGTGCGCCAACAATGACAGAGAATTGGTCTCGCTCCCTCTGGGCGTGGTCTCCATGGGAATGGGAATACTGGTGGTCCAGTAATAGAGCCGGTCCTCTAGGCTGGACGGACCCTGTCCTCCCCTGATGGAGTCTGAAATAGGCCGCTGCTGCTTCAGGGTTGGCTGCCACGCTCCTGCAGAAGGGGGACGGGGGACGGGGGGACGGGACAAAGGTTGGAACTTCTAACGCGGTCATGCGTCTCCTAAGGGGTCCCCCTTGTTGTTGTTGTTATTACCTCTCATGCCCAGACAATTCATTTCCCCCCCGGCCCCTTACTCTGTGCTGTCCGTCCGGTGCCGAGCCCTTGGCCACGCGGACGGAGACAGAAGCGACGGTGAGGGAGGGAGAGGAGGTCCCGGTGGAGCTCCATCCTGGGGAGATCCAATGATCACAGCGGCCGGGTGTCCTTCACGCTGCGACACATGACGGCAACATTAATCAGTAGATGGTGGGATTAGGAAGGTGCTCGATAGGCAGCATGATCGTGGCTCGTTCAATGGGAGGGAAAGCTTTTTTCACCGCAACTCGCTCACTCCTTTTGCTACTCTCACAATCAGGTTTAAGATCGGCAGATTAGCTCAAATCAGGGTGAGCGGGCGTTTTCCTTTACAATAAAGGCGTAGCTCTGCCCATTGCAGTTGCTGCGTCCCGGTCCAGACTCTTTCTGGGACTGCTGGATCAGAGCTTCTGCTGTAACATAGTAGGACTACTGGATCTGAAGTTCTGCTATAATACAGTAGGACTTCCGGGTCAGAAGTTCTGCTGTAACATAGTAGGACTGCTGGATCATACGTTCTGTTATAACATAGTAGGACTGCTGGGTCATACGTTCTGTTATAACATTGTAGGACTGCTGGATCATACGTTCTGTTATAACATTGTAGGACTGCTGGATCATACGTTCTGTTATAACATAGTAGGACTGCTGGATCATACCTTCTGCTGTAACATAGTAGGACTGCTGGATCAGAAGTTCTGTATAACATAGTATGAGTCCTGGATCCAAGATTACTCATTTGGCGCACTCTGGGTACTGGAACCTTTCTGTCTGTCTCTGTCTTTTCCTGTTCTCCAGCACATTTACTGGTGAACACAAGCCAATTTCAACATGAATATTTGGACTGTTGGGATCATTCATCTGCTATTTCTAAATGTTTCCACTGGCGTTTCCCTTGTCACACGCAAGCAAACGCACACGCACCCACACAAAAACTCACACACACACACACACACACACACACACACACACACACACACACACACACACACACACACACACACACACACACACACACACACACACACACACACACACACACACACACACACACACACACACATATATAATCCTATGTGTCAGTGTTAAGTGCATATGGCTCAATCCTCCCGGTCCCAAATCAAACACGAGCTGCAGCCCAAAATGTTTCCCGACACTGACAGCTTCTCAGGATGGCTGGGGTTCCTCCCAGCTGTGCTCGGCCAATCGGACGTATCCTCCAATCAGGCGTCAGGCTCTGTGAGGCCTGCTGTTAACAGGCAGAGAGCCGCCGCTGGCCTTCCGTCCGTCTCCATGTCGCGGGGCTCCCTCGTGACGTGAGGTAGAATTAGAACACATTTACAATCTCGGTTTCCTTTTGGAGGGTTTTCTTTTTAAACCTGCACCATGCACGTTTCCCCATTAGCAACCTCTAGTGGTTTGAGTCAGCTACCATCAGCTAAATCACGTTCAGACGACAGTTGCGGTCGTCTGAGATTTTGTTCACGGTGGGTTTGGCAAATGTGGACAGAATAATAAAAAAACGGAATTATTGATTGACATGGTGATGGGCATGTTCCATTCTTGAGAACATTCTAGTGTAGATATTTTGTCACGGAGCAAACAACTGCAGTAGAAAAGTAACAGTGCAGGTTAACACACTTACGGTTATCTTTAAGGACTAAAACTAAGACTAAGGATCTTTAAAATCGTTATGGACAACGGCTCCTTGTAAAACTAGACAGCTTCTCCTTCCCATCGTCTTTATTTCCATGAAGTCCTTGACATGGCTTCAGCAGCTGTATAAATATCCGTGCTCATCTATCCTTGTGTCTTTCCCGATGATGGAGACTCTGAGCCCTGGTTTATGACAGGTGCGTTGGCGCCCAATAATAGGCGATTGTCTCCCAGAATGAGGAGATTCAGGAGGTAACTCAGCTGAAGTGGGTCACCGCGGCCCCCGTCTGCCTCCCAAGAACAAATTGAAAGTCAGCCACAGCAACACCGGTCCTTCGTCCTCAGAGAGAGGACACGCTGGTGTCAAAACAGACGGCATCGTGCTAAAGTAGATGTTCTGGGACGTGTTATTTTTTGGCTTTTTTGCTTCATATTTGAATTGACCATGTTGCTGGGAATGTTATTAGTTATTTAACCAATAATGTTAATTCTGTCAGTGAATTAACATTATTGGTTAAAACTCGGCCCGCCCTCCCTACACCAACGTTGCAAGGCAGTGTGTCTGTGTGTTTAAAAGTTTCAAAAACATTAATATAAACCTTCTTCTAAAATATCCATCTCGCCCCTCGTGATTGAGTTTATCTTCGGAAGAATGTCTCCGCAATTAAACCGGAAACATTGTGCTACCCCTACGATTTTAGTTATTGGTTTGCAGTGGTGGACATTAACGAAGTACAAGTAATTTGTTACCGTATTTAAGTAACTTTTTAGCGTATCTGTACTTTACTTATATATCAGAGGATGTATCATTATTTTGTGAGACTTTGTATTTTACCCCACTCCATTCGAAAAACCTTTCCTTCCTTTCAACTTTCCTTTCCAAGACATGCATGCTGTGTGTTTGTGTGTGTGTCCCCATGCTTGCCCCCTGCGCGCGTGAATTTGATTGTGCGCACATGTTTGTCTGTCTGCACTTGGCTCCTGCGAGCGTGCGTGCGTGTGTGCGTGCGTGTGTGTGTATGTGTGAGTGTCTGGCTGTGGGCAGCATGCGTGACCATAGACAATAAAGTGACAGATCCAAATGAGTGAAGTGTACCAATCATAACACATCGTGATTCGAGCAGTTTGGGCGGGTTTCTCCCAACTCGGTCCTAGCATGTCTGTTTAGCCTTCGAATTTTGCTGTCACGTTTACGTTTATAGCCAACACACAATAATGGAAGAAGCACCATGTATTGAAATTGAGCCCCCATGGCAATATTGAAGCAAACTATTTGAAGTAGTGGAAAGGAAGAACGACTCATTCATTTTTAAGTGCTTTCTCTGTCTGCCTAAGCATACGATTTCCTCTTTCAAGAATTCGCCATCCAATCTAAAGTTACACATAGAGGTAATTATGATCATTTCAAATGATATCAGTACCAGATATTGCAAATAGAAAGCATTGTATTTTGAGAGTGTTAGTGGGGTTTCTTTTAACCATAAATGAGTGTATAAAGGACATAGCAAGACATTGGAATTACATTACACCAAATTACTTACTTTTGATACTTACGTACATTAAAAGCCAAGTACTATTATACTTTTACTCAAGTCAACGTTTCAATGAATTACTTCCACTTTTACTGGAGCAATATTTTACGCTAGGTATCTCAACTTTTACGTGGTCTGAGTACCGTCCACCACTGTTGGTTTGTGACCCAGGCTCTGTGCTGTCTCCCCCACAGAGGTCCTACTCTAACAGAACTGCTGGATCCCAGATTAATTTATCTCTTGGATAGACAGACAGACAGAGGGGTCATGGGCCTGGGTGTAATGATGAAGTATCGTCGAAGATTAGATCAGGATTATGCTAAACTAGCATAATTGTGGGTTGGCCCGTCACAATCCTGTGGTTTAGTCTTTGGTTTCAATTATGTTTCTGTTGTTTTTGATCCCCACCTTCGATTGCTTCTTTTGGAGCAGCAACAGCTGAACACTCAGGATTCAACCGGTCTGTCTTATTGCAAACCAAACAAAGTGGAACCTGGTATAATTCCAGGGCTTACATTTGGTTTCAAAGCTGCTTTCCATTCAAGCCCCTCTAAATACTTTTTAACTCGGGCGTCTTAAATGTGTTTTAGCTGTTTACAAAGAAACTAGAAAGGAAATTGCTTCATTTAAGTCAGCCTGTTCTTTTGTTGCCCAATATCTTGGAGAGTGAAGGCAGGCCGATGGAAAGATACCAGAATCAGTTTTCTGGCACATTTCCCAAAGGCTGCGTACATTGCCGCAGGATTAATAGAACATTTCAGTTTTTTTTTCTCTCCTTCCCAGTTTGTGAATCACCTCCAGATTATAATGAAACAGCTGTTCACCCAATTCCAGGAAGTCTGTGTGATTATGCATATTGTGAGTGAACGCTAACACAATATCCAACGCGGGGTGACAGTTGTTTTCTTTGAGTTTGTCATTTCGCCACAATAGGCTCACGCTTTTACCCACGTTCGCTTTGCGTTTCACGCCAATGTCACATTTTAGCATAATAATTAATCAGACGCTGTAATTACAACGACAAAGAAATATTTATTAAGTCTTTTTTTCTTTTTTGTTGTTAGTTAGTCATAGCTGCTCCAACACGTGTATTTACAAACAATGGCCTTCTTTTGTAGAAAAACGAAAATAATAAAATAAATCAAAAACAATAAAAAAATTAAACGGGAGTGAAGGAATTTATCATGAAGGAGAGTCAATACTCTAGTCTAGAGCGAGAGAGAGAGAGAGAGAGAGAGAGAGAGAGAGAGAGAGAGAGAGAGAGAGAGAGAGAGAGAGAGAGAGAGAGAGAGCGAGAGAGAGAGAGAGAGAGAGATAGAGAGAGAGTGATAAGAAAAAAAAAGAGTCATAGAGACAGAGAGCGAGAGCAAGAGATAGAGAAACAGAGAAACAGAGGAAAAAAGTGAGAAAAAAAGTGACAGAGAGAGAGAAAAAAAGAGAGACAGAGAGAGAAACGAGAAAGAGAGAGAAAAAGAGAGACAGAGAAAAATAGATAAAGAGAGAGAGAACAAAAAACAAGAGACAGCAGATACAATAAATAGATAATTAGCCCTGGGCGGGGTTACAGGAAGGCGACGGTGGGACAGGAGTGATCTAGGCACACGGTACCGCCGACAGCGTTGCACTCTGGAGTGCCCACGCATCACTCTATGGAGCAGACTCGTACAGTTCAATGGGGATGCAGGCGTGTGATGTGGCTCATTCGATCGGACGGATGGATACCCCTCCTGCACTTCCTGTATTGACTTTAGGGACGTTGGAGTGGGGGGGCGGGGGACAGAGTCACTAGGCAACCAGGGGCACAGTGGTGTTAGCTTCAGGCTACATGTTACCACAGTCAAGTGAAGCGCAGTCTCTTTTTTGTATATATCTTTTTTTTTAAACCTAACTCTCCCTCCTCGTACAAAAAAGAAACCACATGGAACATTAAATAGAAACAGAAATGGACTAAAGTTACCTCAAATTCTCCTGCTAATACAAAACAAACACTTTTGCAATCAGGCTTCTGTACAAAAAAGAAAAGAGTTTGCCATCTCCGCAATGGAGGTCATACATGATGTGACTGCTAACGTAGCTTAGCATAAAAAGTGAAAGTGAACAAGAAGTGAAGGGTACAAACCAAGCACAGGGATTCACAAACGCTCAGCAACCCCGAGAGGTGCCGACGCCACAGTGGGGTACACAACAGTAAAGGTAGAAAGTAGACAAAGTTCTGGTTAGTGAGATGGATGTAAATAGTCGTAATGCCGAACATTGACAGAATTCATGTTTTTGATATGTGCCATATCTGCACTGCACACAAGCATTATCTCCAACAAACAGATAGGGTGCAATCTTTTTTTTTGTTCATATAAAAAGACATAGAAAAATGAAATGAAGCAGTTTTTTTTTTTTTTATATCAAACATCGACTCTCTAGCAACGGGGTAATCTTGTGTCTTGGGTTAAATTGCTCCTACAAAAAGTGGGTGTGGAAAAAATCGAACACTGAAAGTTTTACGTTGATTCATCGCTGGATACACAGTATCCACAGGCGCACCGACTTGGGAGTTCCCGGTCTGTGGTCGAGGGATGGAGGGACCGATGTCACTGACCGTGTGTTACTATCAGTCTCATCATACGACGAGTTTGACCGTAGTAAGCAGCGGGGCAATGCTCTACAAGTGTTGTGCGTTGATGTGCACACCACCTGACTGTAACCAGGTTACCGTGGTAGCCAGCTTTCTGAATTCCCCGTAGACAACCACGGCCGGGCTTTTTACGAACGCCTGGTTTCTCCCCGGAGCACCTCGGTAACCCAATCATATTCTCTTCTGGTGAAAACCTTTTATGCGCAGTCTTACGGTTATGTGTACAATATATATACATATATATATATATATATATATATATATATATATATAGTACCTTCCCCCTCTAGCTTCATATCTCTCACCTCCACTAAGTGTCAGAATGACATTCATTGCAGAGAACGAACGCCGACTCCTGCAGTACAGTATCCCTCTCTCAGTCCTCCTTCTCTCAGTCATCTTTTGCAGTCCTCTCTCTCTCTCTCTCTCTCTCAGTCCTCCCTCCCTCTCTCTCTCTCTCTCTGTCCTCTGTTGCAGTCCTCTCTCTCTCTCAGTTCTCCCTCTCTCTCTCTCTCAGTCATCCCTCTCTCACTGTCCCTATCTTCCTCTCTCGTTGGTTCATCCTGCGCTCCGGCAATTACGAGGAAGAGGAGGGTCCCTGCTGATGGTTCTTCAAGGGGCAGCTCTGCACGACATCAAATCGAGGGGGCCACTTAATCAAACAAGGGGGGGGCTCTAAATCAAGTGGTCACTCTGCAAACATCGATAGCCACTGAAAAGTATGGAGCCGTGTGCTCCCTGCTTGTCGTCGGGGTCGTGCGGACCCCCTAACCTCACTGTGGAGCGCTGACCGTGGCTCTGACTCTCATGGTAGGCATGGACACGTCCCTGAATTTGTTTGTAGGAATTTGATTCTTATGTACATAATTGTAATCTTGTCATGTTATGATAGTGATTAATAAAAGCGACTGGATGAGAAGTAAGAATAAAAACAGACATGTTCCGTGTGCAATTTGTTATGACTAATCTGAAACACAAATACCCATACTTAATATGATTACGACAGCCTGTTTAAAACGCGTAAAAAAGATCCAGTTAATTGAGGTTTACTAAATGAAGAGCTAGCGACTGTATACAATGAGCAGATTGTAAGAAATAAAAACCTGTGTGGTATTATCAAATGGAACGGTTGCTAGGGCGTTGGAAAATGTTTTCACTTGTTCTACTGTAGCAGAGACCAAACCAGAACAGAAAAAAAGCACAAGGACTTCACAATAAATAGGAAAATACGTTTGCCTGGCAAAATACCATATCGACTTCTACGAATTCATCCTCTCAAATATAGAACAGGCCTGTAAGGGCTGCTACACTTGAATAATGAGATTCATTTCTATAAAATACATTATGCAATCCCTCTCAGACCCTAACCCCCCAACACCAAACTCAGAGCAAAGAAAGTACTAAAAGTTGAGGTCTTTCTTTCCTGATTTTTTTCCTCTCTGCTCTTCACTGTTTTTGGGAAGTCTTTCAATCTTCCCTGGTCTCTGAGACAGCAAAATCCAAACTCATAATAATTTTAATCAAAAGTCCAAAAGTCTCAATCCTTCCTCTTGGCAATGAGTCTGAAAAAAAACATCCCCAAAGATCCTTGATTTGCCTTCCTATCGGCCCGCATGCGTACCTGATTATCAATGGGTCTGGTGGATCAAATTCCAGAGAACTTCTTTTCATGGTCATGTGACGCAACATGACATGGGATGTCAACGCAACATTTCGAAGATGAGGAGATTTTGAGGGGTGATCGTATTTGTGCTTACTGTTTTTCAAATGTTGGCAGAAAAAAGAATGATCCGTTTGAATTTGTTTAGTGTTTTGGGTCAGTTTGAGAGTGTGTGTGTGTGTGGCAGAAAGATGTATGCGCGTCTGTCTATTGTTGTGTGTTGCTGTTTGTGTAACAAGCTCTGCGTTGTTAGAACTGTGTTTTTTTAATATCTGCATACTAACAACGTTACAGCACCATCCGGGCTAATTCAGAGGTCGTCGCTTTGACGACCGGCATCCACCGTTAAAACGCTTGAACAACAAACACACTAATTGGCATTTCACTTTCTTTTTTTTTCCATCTCCCGATGTCGCAAACAAACAAAGCTCCCATAGTGTCGCCCCCCCCCCCCCCCCCCCCCCCCCTCCCCTATTAGCTTCCCCAGGGTGAGAGAGATTGTCGCTTTCGTTTTAGTCCAAAGTGCTCTTCTGGGTGTGGGGGGACGGGGGGGCGGGGCCTGTGAGAGGAGATCAGGTGGGCTGGGTCGTGGTCGTGGGGGAGGGGGGCGGGGCCTGTGAGAGGAGATCAGGTGGGCTGGGTCGGGGTCGTGGGGGCGGGGCCTGTGAGAGAGATCAGGTGGGCTGGGTCGGGATGGGGGCGGGTGGGGTGTCTGTAAGGTCCGCATGGGACAGTCCATTTGTCTTTTTGTGGGGCGACGTGCTCGACGCTATAAAGACAGAGGGGTCCCCCCTGGGACGAAGAGGAGCAGGAGGAAGAGGAGGGAGCAGCTGAGCAGGCACTGGGAGTTGAAGCTCCGCCCGGCCGAGCTGACGTCCCCGCGGGAGGGCTCGGCCGCCTCGTGGCTGGTGTCGTCTGGAGGGGGGAGACAGGGGGGAGAAAGAGAGGGAGGGAGGAGCGATGGAGTGATGGAAGAAGGAGGGGATGGAGGGAGGAGAGAGAGAGGGAGGAGAAAGGGGGGGAGGAAGGAGGGAGGAGAGAGGGGGGCAGGGAGGAAAGGGGGGGGGGAGGGAGGGAGGAGATAGAGGGGGAGGAATGATGGGGGAGGGAGGGTGGAATAAGAGGGGGAGGGATGAGAATGGGAGGGATGAGAGACGGAGGGGGGGATGAGAGAAAGGGATGGAGGGAAGACAAGAATGAGGAACAGGTTAAGTATCATCATTGAGACCGCAACTTCAAACAATTGTGTGACAGAGTTGAATGGTGGAGTCGTTGAGCCGGCTAGCCCTTCTGACGGCGAAATAATACAAAGGATGTTTGTGTGTGGAAAGTTAAGAAAAGTAAGGACACACATAAACATGAGCTCATGCACAATCACACACACAATCACAATGAAAGGGCCAGACCACGGAAAACATTCCCCAAACTCAAAAACAGACAAACACACACACAGAACACATACGCACGAATTATACGCAGTCAAACAAACCTCGCGGCTCCAGGGAATTGTGGCTGCGCTCATCAAAATCGACGCCTTCCTGCGCGTTGCCAGGGCTTTTCACACAATTGTCTGCGACAAAGGAGACGTGAGGCGAGATGTGAAGATTATAGGAGTCAAACGTCATTCACTTCAACAGCCAGGAAATGGAGGCACGAAGGATCGCAGTGAAATGACTGAGAGGAACACACTGGTGCATGTGTGTGCGTGCGTGTGCGTGTTTTTGTGTGTGTGTGTGTGTGTGTGTGTGTGTGTGTGTGCGTTCTCCACTCACTTGCAGGTCTGACGAACACTTTCAGTCGCAGGCAACTTTTCTTTCCACGCTCGTCAACAGTAGAGGCTGTGAACACATGAAAGAAGCCCTGGGTAAACAATTTTGTTGTTGTTTTGTTGTTGTTGCGTTCCCCCTCCCCCAGAGCACCTTTTTCCTTCCAGAACGGTGAAACGTTTTGTTCTACCATGACTCCTCAAACTTTATAAATATCTTTATCCCTGTTTAGTCCCATCGATGCTATGCTAAACTCATCTGGTGGTGAATATCTACACAAGCCACAACCTGGAACGCAGGATTCCCATTGGCTGCTCGGGGAAACATCTGCTACTCTGTAACATTGGCTTGAGCTGAACGTCGGAGGCCTGTTTCTCCCACGCCTTGATTCTATTGGCTCAGCCTCCGACACTGAGGATTCAACTGGACGAAAAACCGTCTCAACACATGCCAAAAAGAGTTTCTTCAGCAGTGCGGCTGCAACAACTCAAACGTCTTGATCGGTGACTTTGGCTTAACATTGAGCTCATAGATTCTACAGAGATGCCATTTATGCAGTTGATGACGGCAAACATGACGATGACACAGTGTAAAGCCGTGAAAACAATTTATCCAAAGATATATAGACCATAGCAGTCCTACAAGGTCATTGATATTGCCTCCTACTCAAAATGTATTCAAAAGAAATGTAAATCGCACAAACGATCATAACATATAGTCACGACGTGACACATATCATACATATATTACACTGCAACACATTAAGTCTGAAGGCTTATGCATTTAGGTCCTCCATGAGAGCCGGTCAATCATGTGATCATTCATCTGTTTATGTATTTGGGCGGCGGGGTTGAATTTCCCAAAAGTGATGCATGAGCGTGTGTAACACACACTAACACACACTCACACAAACTAACACAAACTCGTCTCCCCGCGCACCACATCTATTATTCTGTCTTTCCCAGAGCCTCCTCCAGGGCCCCACCACCCTGACCCCTGTCATTTCCTGTTTACCCGGCGTCTCAAACTGTTCTTAATCTGACCACACACACACACAATCACACACACACACACACACACACACACACACACACACACACACACACACACACACACACACACACACACACACACACACACACACACACACACACTTACATGTGATGCAGAGCCATCATTGTGTGGATGTGTGAGTGTTCGTTTGAATGGAAAATCACATGTCGGCATTCTATTGTATGTGTGTTTGAATGAATGCTTTTGTGTGTGTGTGTGTGTGTGTGCTAGGGTATGCATGGGTAAATGTACCTGTGTGTGTGTGTGTGTGTGTGTGTGTGACTGTCCGCTTGTGTGCGCTACTGTTGGTGTGTGTATGTGGTGTGTGTTAGTGGTGTGTGTGTGTGTGTGTGTGTGTGCACTGTGCGCATCTGTGCGCTATCGCCGTGTGTACGCAACACCGTTCACGTCGTGTGCATTACGCCATGTGCTAAAAAGTTCTGCACATTTGTCAGTCTGCCGGACAAGAGCTCCACATTCCTTGGGCAGATATTCATAGGCTTGATCGGACCACAGCCGTAAATCCACTCCACATTGCAGCCCTGTGTATATTTTTTTTCCCCCGCCCCAGCCCGGCAGACAACTCTGTCTCTCATTTCAAAGACATTGATCAGAAAGCGGTGGCAGCCTTGACACATGATAAAAAGAGGGTGCCAAGCGATGGGAGACCTCTCCAGAACGCGCTGCGGGTTCTGTTGGAAGCCAGACGGCGGTAGGGGAAACCCAACCGACATGCGTTCAGACGGGGAAGGAACGCGCAGCTACCTCCCTAGCTGCCATCCTCCTTCCGTCTTACACGTTGTACTCTCTCTCTCTCTCTTATGTCTCTCTCTCTCTCTCTCTTATGTCTCTCTCTCTCTCTCTCTTATGTCTCTCTCTCTCTCTCTCTCTCTCTCTCTCTCTCTCTCTCTCTCTCTCTCTCTCTCTCTCTCTTATGTCTCCCTCTCTCTCACTCTTATGTCTCTCACTTCCTTCTGTCCCACTCTCTCTTATGTCTCTCTCTCTCTCTCTCTCTCTCTCTCTCTCTCTCTCTCTCTCTCTCTCTCTCTCTCTCTTATGTCTCTCTCTCTCTCACTCTTATGTCTCTCACTTCCTTCTGTCCCACTCTCTCTTATGTCTCTCTCTCTCTCTCTCTCTCTCTCTCTCTCTCTCTCTCTCTCTCTCTCTCTCTCTCTCTCTCTCTCTCCTCTCTCTCTCTCTCTCTCTCTCTCTCTCTCTCTCTCTCTCTCTCTCTCTCTCTCTCTCTCTCTCTCACTCTTATGTCTCTCACTTCCTTCTGTCCCACTCTCTCTTATGTCTCTCTCTCTCTCCATCTCTCTGTCTCTTTGTGTCTCGGTCTCTCTCTTATCCCTTTCTTTCTTTTGTCTTTCTCTCTCTCTTATATCTATCTCTATCTTATGTCTCTCTATCTGTCTCTCCCTCTCTGTCTCTTGCTCAGTCTCTCCGTCTCTCTCTCTGTCTTTCTCTCTCTCTCTCTGGTACGTCTCTCTCTCTCATCGTCCAATGGCTTCCCATAAATACACGGTCATGGATGAGTTCCAGTCTAAAACATTGTTCACGCGGGCCATAGACTGTGAGTTGACGCGCGCCGGGTTTAAGGATGGAGAGGGTAATAGAGACGAACGTCCTGTACTTCCACTTACTACTGCAGAAACCGTTACTGTGTTTGTGTTGTTCTGCTCATGAACCACTGCGTAGCCAATAGCAACACTCCATTTAGCAAGAGCAACAGGACCGGTGGTTTTAACTCAAGGAGAGACCGACGAGCCATTTACAACCCGACGCTGGAGAGAGGAAACCCAAGCAGCCAAGCAACACAACTCCACTCCATGACTCACAGGCTCTCTCTGGTGATTCTGTCCTTATTCTATACGTAGCTGGGGCCATTTACCCGGCATGATGAAGCGTTTACAGGAAGTGAACAAGGTGGAAGGGTTTGTTTACCCCGCATTAACACGTTTCATGCGTTTATAGGAGGAGAACAAAATAGAAGGTTTTATTTACTTCCTGTGCAGGAAGTAAACAAAACCTTCTGTAAACATTACACTGTGATGTTTTCACTTTGTGAGCGGAAAGGTCGAAAAGGAGGAACGTGTGTGGTATCGTGGAGCGGTTAATGAACGGCGTTTCACCGGTCTAGACTAGAGCGGTCATAGTGGAGGAGCGGAGAAGGTGGTGTTCTATAACGGAGAGGGTTTCACTGCCGCCCCAAGGGTTTGACCCCTGACCCAGACCACACACTGTCTCGCTGTCGGAACACGGGCACCCTGCTGGGCCACCCCGCCTGGCCGGTCGGCCCGCTGGAGGGGGGGCGCCCATCAAGACACCAGGACAGGGTCCACTCCTCACCCTGTTACCCGCCCTGCCAACATCCTGTTCGCCCTCTGACCTCTTCCTTGTCCGCTTGACTCTTCGTCTGTCCATCTGACTCACTCTGATTCTGGAGGGTTTTCTGTCTGTAGCCCAAAGCCACATTGCCGTGTGACAAAATAGCCTTTTTGAATCCTCCCGTTCATAATTAGACTTGCGTCCTAAAACGAAGCGATTGTAAAAATACAGCACGGCTCCATTCAAGCGCCAATAACACAATATAATTCTACAAATGTTTCGGCTTCAGTCTAACAAATATGAACAGAAATTCCCGCTGTGTGTGCTTTGGGCTTAGCACTCCATCGTAGTACATACCGTAGACAACCTCTTAAAGTGAAGCAGCACCCGTTTCTTGGCATGGGTGTCCTTCGGACGCAGCACATTCAATACCTCACGCTCACATTCAAAACTTCACTCTCTGATGACTTGTGACCCGCGTTTGCTACTCATGTCATCATGAGTCAATTCAATCTATGACAAATTGATGGATCGGCAATGACTGCCGCCGTCGTTATACACAGACCCATTTTTTAAGAAATTCTATTGTTCCCATGTAGAGGAGAACCACCTCGATGTACCCCTCCTCCTATTCCAGGGAACGCATTGAAGTCGGGCCCTAAGCTCTGAGAGCCATCCCGGCTGGGTCGGTCACACTCCAATAACACAGCGGTACACGTGACGCCCGCGTTCACACGCCACCCCTCGTGACCCTTAACACACATCTCTCTGCATCGGCACGTAGACATGGACGGGACACAAAATACACGCCCGCACACACACACACACACACACACACACCGCCGCGGACGTCTCGGCGCGCCACCAGAGCGGGGTAACCCAAGGCGTCGGTGCGCCTGGGAGGTGAATTAGCGGCCGACCGATACGAATACCCGGGGATCAGATGGTTGTTGTCGGCGCAAAGGCTTTATCTGTAGGAGGAGGGAGGGGGGACAGAGCCCTTTGTCTCGATCTACCTTGGCTTAGGAGCAGCAACGACAGGGACGCTGTACCCGGTCTCTCTCTCTCCCTCTCCCTCTCCCTCTCCCTCTCCCACTCTCTCTCTCTCTCTCTCTCTCTCTCCCTCTCCCTCTCCCACTCTCTCTCTCTCTCTCTCCCGCTCTCTCTCTCTCTCCCTCTCTCCTCTCCCTCTCTCCCTCCCCCGCCCTCTCCCACTCTCTCTCTCTCTCTCTCTCCCGCTCTCTCTCTCTCTCCCTCTCTCGCTGTCTCTCTCTCTCTCTCTGTCTGTAGCCAGGGTTCATTTGATTATCAATGTAGATCTGCGTGGCCTATCCAAGCCCAGAACCCGGGCTTTGATGCAGGAAGAGGGCTCTGCACACGCAGACAGTCATCGCTCTCAACTGTCTCTTCGGAAAATTGGTTTTCTATCCCCTGAGATTATGATCGGCTCCCGGGGCCCCCGCTGCACACTGGGTGCTCTATTAGAAAAACATGGGAGAGAGAGAGCGAGAGAGAGCGAGGGAGAGAGAGAGAGAGAGAGGGAGGGAGGGGGAGAGAGAGAGAGAGAGAGAGAGAGAGAGAGGGAGGGAGGGATGGAGGGGGAGAGAGAGAGAGAGAGAGAGAGAGAAGAGAGGAGACGAGAGAAGAGAGAGAGAGAGAGAGAGAGAGATAGGGGAATGGGGGCTGTTCAAGAGTCTATATTGACCTCTGACCTTGCCGTGACCGCCCCGCCTCCGTCTCCCACCAGGCTGGCTTCCTACAGGGCCCCCCTCCTATCCTCCCCCCCGCCCCCCCCCTTAAGTGCCTGTTGCCAGCCGCAGGTGTCATCTATTTGGGTTAAGCCCCGCCCCACGCCCCCCCCCCACCCCCTCCCAATCGCCCGGAGGGTGAACCACTATCTCAGAGGGAGAGAGAGAGAGAGAGAGAGAGAGAGAGAGAGAGAGAGAGAGAGAGAGAGAGAGAGAGAGAGAGAGAGACACAGCGAGAGTAAGCCAGAGGAACGGTGGACAAAGGACTGCCTTGTCTCCCCGCAAACGTCCCAAACTACAACAAGAATGTAACATGTGCAGTGCACACTGAGTGCGTTGACGCGCTTCTCAACGGCCCTGCATTGTTAAGAGCGGTATTAACTATCAGCCACCGTGCTGTTCCTGGCTGGGTCACACATGCCGTCGACACACAGCGTGACACCCAGTAATGGCTGGGCTGTTGCTGCTACCGATAAGAGCATAACATTGTCGATATCACCAACAGGGGCTTTTAAGGATTGTCTCTGAGGGTTGGGAGGTGAGTCACAAACAATAGTATACAACTCTCAATTGAGTAGTCGGGCATTCATAACTATTCCTGTACAGCCCGAGGCATCGATGGTCCTTTGATAATGAGCAGTGGTAACCAAAACTGAAAAACAAAATTGTGGACCTTAGGCGAAAGTTCAGGTGATGCTCAGCCCTGTGTTCCTGGGAAGGGATGTTTCCATGCACTCTCTGCTCCCATCTTGTGCTCATCATGTCCTTGCTGTTTTTCCTTTTGCGGTTGAGGGGGGAAAGAGGGGGCTCGGAGGGAACATGTATCCGATAGATGAATCATGACTTGTATTCAAAACAAGGAAACGGCTCCGGGACATACGGATGATCCCCCCATATCTCTCTCTCTTTCTCTCTCTCTCTCTCTCTCTCTCTCTCTCTCTCTCTCTCTCTCTCTCTCTCTCTCTCTCTCTCTCTCTCTCACCACTGGAAGTTCACGCCCGACGATCAATCAGCGGTGTCCTCCCTGACTCAATCTCCCATGATGCCGAGCGTACGCCCGGATGTTTAACTCAATCACCGGTCACGAGGGACGTCCTAAAGCACGCTCTGCTGCTGCTTGACCTAATTTGGCGAAGGAAAAACCCCCCACGAGCGGACTGATATTGGTCTGGAGAGCCCACCGAAGCGGTGGTCTTTAATGACTTGGTCATCAGGCAGGCAGGGGAGCCATCTAAATCATATGAGGTCACACCCAGGGCCCCCGGGCTGCAGATAAGGGAGCCAAGTGGCCTGGCTTCTATTTCGTACAAACCAGGGTATTCATTCACCACAAGGCGAGCCCAGTGTTCTGGAGAACCATGAGACACTGGAGCGTCTCGTCGGAACTGAAGAGGCAAAGAAGAAGAAATCTATGTTATCTATATTGAAACCATGTTTTCTGAGGCAGTGCGTCGACATAACGAGATCTCAGGAGGTTGCGGTTGAATGTGAATAAAATGTAAGCTCATTTCTGGCTTTCGAAGCCAGCCGAATTGGTTTGAGTGCCGACTAGATAATGGAATATAAGTTATAAGCATTCTGTATCGTATAGATTTTCTCTCCCTCTCTCTCCTCCTATCTCCCCCCCGTCTTCCCCTTCGGGGCATTCCCCCCTTATTGTAAAAACATGGCGTCCCAGATGCTTGTTTTGCCAAGACTTCTCACGAGCAACAGAAAGCTGAGCTCAGTCAGTCAGCAACAACAGAAACTTAGACCGGAGACCTCCGCTGTCGAGAGGTCTCTCCTTCCCCCCCCCTGCAGATGTTTTTTCTCTCAGGGCAGGAGTCTGCAGACAGCCGCCAACCTAAATGCTCTTATTGGCGTTTTTACACCTCCATGCCCATACTGTCGAACCTTTACCCTCAAGTCGGGGCCGAGATCTTCTTTGAATGCCCTGCAGTATAGTTTGACGCTTGTGGTGTGGGGAATCAACTTGGTGTAAGGTTACGTAAACGGTTGGAAGAGGTCATATCAAATACACTATTACACATAGCAAACGTTAACACACAGCACCTTCGGTATACAACTGCATTCGGCCTACACAATGAATTAATGTACGGCCGGCTTTATTACACTGTGTCAAGCTACTTTTAGATTTAGCGTAATCGATTACTGCTGCTGCAATTCTTGCTCGTGACCCTTTGTGACCTTTGACAGTGCATGTGAGCAGGTACTGCATAGCAATACACTACTATTAGTATTCACAGCGACCCACAGGTCTGAACTGTTATACTCCCCTGGATATGAGTACATCCCAGTTACAGCACGGTACCAGGTTACTATTTTGCCGGGTTTCTCTTCGACCAAAATTGAGCCGTCTCTAAAAGCCTCAGCCAACTTCGACTTCAAATCCCTCTGTGTTCTTTAAACATGAAAAAAAAACACACAGATGTACTCACAGATGTAGTAGTATTCTCTGCCGGGGCGGAACTCGAAGCCCAGGGAGAAGGGGGTGAAGAGCTGGAACTTCTCGGAGAACTTGAGCGGCCCGTTGGGGGAGAGTGGCCGGTTGCACTCCCAGCGCTTGAAGCCCTTGGCGGTGTGGTCGCAGGAGCTGTAGCCGTCGTAGTTGACCATGTAGAGGATGTAGCGCTCGGCTCGGTCGTCAGACACCGGCCCCACGTAGTGCGGGCAGTACACGTCCAGGTAGTCGTTGATGCACACGTCGATGTGGTAGTCCCCGCGGTAGAACCTGGGAAACGGAGGCACAGAGATATATATTTATTAACATGCCTCAGGGTGCAGTCGATGCCATGTGGAAGTCTCCACGGTAGAACCGGACCAATTGAAATACATATTCATTAGTGGTGGTGGGCGCCCCATGTAGGCCAGGAATGTGGTGATGTTTATTTTAAATAAAAAAACAATATTTCTGTTGAAACGTTTGTTGTTTTTTATCCAACTACAAATACGTACATATATGAATACACGGGCGCTGTATCAGCTTCAGGGTCCACTCAATGTATATCTACATAAATCCATGCCGACGTGAAACCCGGGCAGTCGATGGCCGAGGAGAATCCATATGGGGTCCAACACACAACATTGTGGCGGGGGGGGCGTGCTGAAACAGCACAACACTGCTTGTTCACACTGCGGTTCACTGTGGTGTAATTTGACTATGTTTAATATTCCACAAGGACAAATGGTATTCGGCCCCGCGCTCCACAAAAAAGACCACACTCACAACGCAATTTGCATTCTGGGGTCGAACAATTGATCCACCTCCGCAGGTGCGGTGTTTCCATGTGTCTCCCGTTACAACATCCGTCGTTACCTCAACGCGTTGTCAACGCCGCACCGAAAACTGACCGTTCCCATTACGATTCATGCTATAGGGTCCCTGCTTCCAAGCGCTTCGCCATGGGAAGTTGCACGTCATTCCGACGCGTTGGCAACCCGTCAAGCCCGATGCATTGCTCGAGGGCACGTATACACTGCGATCGCTGCTTATTACAGCAGATTATTTACTTAACTATCCAATCCGGGGAATGGAAACCGACCCCGCCTGCGTCTCCTGACGCCGAACCGCTGCCATATTCCATAACTGGCACGCGGATCAATGGCTGAGCGTGGACGGACTAATAGAGACGGATTAGTCCATAGGTGCGGCACCAAGGCCGTCCACTCGAGGGTAGAAGGGGGGGGAACAAATGCTACCAGATGTGAGCTGCTTTGAGTGACGCGACGAGAGCCCGAAGACCGGCGCGTGGCGTGGGGTGGGGTGTGTCAAAGGACGCGTCGTGGGCTGCGTTCCTCCGTCGTGTTTACAGTAACTCATCATGTCGGTATTAATCATCCCCCCCACCGCTCCAACTCCCACGGGACGTCTCCAACCCCCCCCCCCCCCCCCCAATCCCCCAAACGACTCTCCCTCCCCCCTCTAAAAAGTAATATCTCATGACACGCTCTAGTCAACTCCTAAGCCGTATATCAATGTTAGCGCTCAGCGGCAATGACTTACACCGGTGCTGAAATTGAAGTCCTGCTAGCGCTACGAGGCTAATCCCCTGGTTAGCATGTGCCTTTAGCGGCTTTCAGGGTATCTCTTGGAAAGACTGAGATTTCCATTAGTCCAACCTGACAGGCCGATGCAACAGTGCGCCGCGGCTTCGATAGGGTCTAGGAAACAAAAGTCGGACTGCGTCACGACTCCACTGGTAACAGTAGGGGCCAGGTTTCTGCTTAATGTTTACAGTAAACATAGTGGACAAGATGTGGGAAAAAGGCCCAAAGACAGCCGGAACAGAACCAAGAAAAGAGGGGAGTGCATTAACAGCGCAGAGATACGCCAGGCCTTCATTCCTGGGGTCGGTGATCGGAGCCACGTCCGTCCATAGGGGCCCTATAAGGTGGTCCTCTCGGGGCTTTGAGCCAAGACAGGCTGGGGGGGAGGAGGGGGTGTGGGGCTGCCCGGGCTGGATGTCCGGTCGCGTCTCCATAGCTGCTAATGGCCGCCACGGTGTAACGTCCCTGGGATGTCTTCAATGCGCCTCTGTTCACTGACAAAGTGAGGGGGGTGGGGGTGGGTGTGGGGGGGCTGTGTTTGACCATGCAACTCGCTGATGATCCGATACGCAGTGAAGTCATTAGAAGGCCATGTGGGGGGGGGGGGGGGGACCCGAGGGGGGGCTGGCCCAGACCCAGAGTTGTTGGCCCAGGATTGCATGTTACTCGCTGCCTCTGCTTAACGCCAAGGGACCTGGGATAGGTCTAATCTGATCGAGAGCCAGGAGAGAGAGAGAGGAGAGAGAGAGAGAGAGAGAGAGAGAGAGAGAGAGAGAGAGGAGATAGACGCAAGAGAGAGAGAGAGAGAGAGAGAGAGAGAGAGAGAGAGAGAGAAGAGCGAGAGAGAGAGAGAAGAGAGAGAAGGAGAGGGAGAGAGAGAGAGAGAGAGAGGGAGAAAGAGAGCGGCAGAGAGTGAGTGAGAGAGAGAGAGAGAGCGTTGGAGAGAGAGAGAGAGAGAGAGAGAGAGAGAGAGAGAGAGAGCGAGAGGTGCAGCTGCCGCCGCTGACACGGACGTGTCGGCGTGAGGAGGCTTCAAGGCGGTGGCGGAGGTGGGAGCGGCGTGGAGGGCGGTGTGAGCCGCGCCTGCTGGGGATATCGGGTGGTGCTGTACGGACCCTGACGCGCTGCAGGATTAGGAAGGCCGACCGACAGAGGTTGCGGGAGCTACAGATGTGCGTGTGCGTCACAATGTGTGTGTATGTGCATACACACATACAGGTATGTACGTGTGTATGTGAGTGCAGTACAGGTAAGCCCATGAGTGCATTCGTTTGACTGTTCTTGCTGGTCCCCCTTTCCTCCGGCCTCCTCCTCCACATTCCCTCTCTTATTGGAGGCGGGTGAAAAGTGAAACCGAAAGCCTTGTTTTCCCTCCCCTCCTGTGTTCCTCAGGTTCCATCTCCCCCCGTGCTGTAGCTCCAGGCAGGCACAGCATGGCCTCCCTGCCGTCTCCCTGGCCTCAGAGGCCCCTCATTGATACCCTGAGTGACAGGGGCCCAGCGGCCCCCACGCTATCACTTCCCCCGGCCAGGAGCACCGCTGGCCGGCCGGCTTTGTCCCGGGCACCATGTGTTTGCTAAGCCTTTAACGCCACTTTGAAACCTGGAAGTGTCACGGGGTGATCTCCGCTGTCAATCAGAACCGATCTCCCCAGATTGGCCCCCCACGCAATTAACGGGGAGAGGCGGTCGGGAGAGTTGGACGGGAGCAAACGTTCTGTTGATGGAGCGGGGATCGGTTTTGGGGAAAAAAGTCATGTTTAAACTTTTTTAGAGTGGACGGACGGACGGATGGATGGGTGGGGGGACACAGGGAAGCGTACGGTGAACACATGACTGCCGACGCTAACAAAGCAGGACATTGATGCGAGAGGTACGTGGGAAATGGGGCAGATCAAAGTGGAGCACGATCTCTCTCCGTCTGCCTCTCTCTCGCTGGATAACAACAACACCAATGTATCGGGAGGCCTGAAGATGTTTTGTCGTCGGTGTAATCACATGCTTCATCTTTCACAAAACCCGTCAGGCTACTTCGACCCCGAATGTACCCTTTCCACAGATTGACTCTTGAGTGACTTCCAGTGATTAATTACACAAACTGTACACCCCCGCCTCGAATTCAACCGTTTGGAAATCATTCGGTGTGATAGAAATGGGGCATTGAACGCACGTTGTGGGATAATCAATCTATGTTATTGATTGGTAATATAACTCCTGGCATGGCTTCAGGACCACTCAGTGACTCGCAGGGTAGATTGGTCAGCAGGTAATGATTCATAATGAGCAGTTTAGCCTCCGAGCCTCTGAAGTCCTAATTCCATTTGTGTTTGGGATTAGGGACGCCTGATTGGCTCAAGCGGGGGGAGATGGAGGAGGGGAGGTGCTTATCGATGAATCAGGAACCGAAGCTCTTGACAAAGCAAACTCCGGTAGATAATCCCCTCCATTCACACCGCACTTTTCTGCCCCTTTCTTTGCTTCAGCACATCTGTTCCCTCTCCCTCCCTCTCTCTCTCCCTCTACCTCTCTTCCTTTCTCTCGCTCTCTCACCACAGGTGGGGTATAGGAAGAATAATCTTAAAAACACATTAAGAGAACGTGATGCCTCTACTACACCCCGCTAAAGCCCTCCAATTTGTGTGGGCATTGTGTGTCCGTTTATCCAAAAGGTGAATTCAAGCCCAAAAGGCAAAAACATATAAAACATTGCAAATTAACGATGTGGTAATTTGTGTTCATGACGCAAAATGCACAATCTCATTTGCTTTGTGACAGAGGGCACGGTACGTCAGAACGAAAGTGGAAGTCTTTAAAAGGGAAAACATCCTTTTCTTTAAAAGGCATCGCTGCATGCTAGCATGTGCGTTGCTTTTACATCACAAAACCCAACAGTAATGTCTTGGTGCAAACGTCCCCCTGCCAAACATCTGTTGCGCGGCATTCTCTGTCACTGTTCCCCCGCTAACACATCCCAAACGCTTCCTGTGAGGCCGCTCCAGCAGCACACGTATGGAAGTACTCAGCGAGGAAAAAAAGAGGCAGATTCCGTGATTGTTTATCTTATCGCAGACATCACCCAGGCAGCGATAAAAAGGGGGAAAAGCTTTTTCTCTGTTTTTGTCTCCTGAAATGTTAGGCAGGCCTTCCACGCCTGACAACTTTCATTGTTGTCAAAAAGTGACTTCCAAACTTCTAAAAGTCCCAGAAAAAAACAACCAGGGAAACCCATATGCACCGGTGCAGTCCTTAAAGCGCATCATCTCCAATCTGCTTCTCTCGTTGTGGTTTCCGATAAAAGGTTTTATCTCTGTTATCAGTGTGTGGTTCCCTGTTCCGTCCTCTAGGGGGAACACTTCAGGTCTGGAGCATTACGCGGTCATTTGGCCCCGGGGGGACGATGTCACCAGATGGGTTCAGTCTATGTCCTGCTGTCTTTCAGGCCCCAGGCTTGGGAGTAGCCCCAACACCCGCCCCGAACACACACATACACCCATCCCATCACTCATAGCATCGCCGTTGAAAAGCAGTCCCCACTATAACCATCATTATCGTGTTGGGTAATTACATACACACATCTGTCCAAGGACTCATATACACACACACACACACACACGTCACACACACACACACACACACACACACACACACACACACACACACACACACACACACACACACACACACACACACACACACACACACACACACACACACACACACACACACACCACACCCACACACAACGTAAAAAAAAAAAACGGAATGTGTGTGCCAGGTCTGTAGGCTGGACATTGACTGGGAAAGGAGGAAAAGGGGGAGCAAGGAGAGGTTGGGGGGGAGAGGTGGTGACACAGATGAGACTCTGTTTCTCTCTCCTTGTAGATTTAGCTGGGAACAAAAGCTGGGGAGGGGTGGGGTTAGGGCTTCAATTGGCTTCAGGAACACATTCTGTTTGTCAGACCCAACTTCGGACAAGAGACGCTGTGAGCGCGAGAGAGAGAGTGTGGGAGAGAGAGTGAGATAGAGGGAGAGAGAGAGAGAGAGAGAGGGCGAGGGAGAGGGCGAGAGAGAGGGCGAGGGAGAAGGGGTGATGACAACGAACACATGAGAGTAATCAGCCACTGTCCTTGGACCCCTTATGTTTTTCCGTGATTTGAATTGACCAATCTTGACACTGATTAGATCACACGTTGGCCCACGAGCCATTTGAAAAGCACTATGCAGCCGTGGGATAGAGAACAGTGATCTGATTATCGATAACACTATTCATAAATGCATCCGTCAATTAGATGAGTGACAGCGCAACCGAACACCGTGGCCAATTATTGACTGGTGTGGCTATTCTGGTGTCGGGGGGGGGGGGGCACCATGGGGTGAGCACAAACACACACACACACACACACACACACACACACACACACACACACACACACACACACACACACACACACACACACACACACACACACACACACACACACACACCTTTCACCCCCCGCACCATATAAAACTATGGGTGGGCTCAACTTGGACCTGTTAAAACAACTGCCATAAAAGGATTTCCAATGAAGCACCTGCAGCCACCCCACAAGTGTGCGCTCCGACCCCCAGTGTATGGGTGTGTTTGTGTGTGTGTGTGGTACAAACAGAGCAACTGTTAGTATCTGCAAAAATCGATAAGAAACACACACATTGCCACAAAGAGAGCTTAGAGG
>NC_079415.1:11525606-11528106 GCF_026213295.1 Gadus chalcogrammus
AGGAGGGAGAGAGAGAGAGAAGAGACAGACAGAGAGAGAGAGAGAGACGAGAGAGAGGATGGAGAGAGAGAGAGAGAGAGAGAGAGAGACTAGAAGAGTTGGCAGAGACAATTGCCATGCTTTGTCATTGACTGATAAAGAGACCTGATTGGATGGATGAAGTACATACTACAAGGCTGGCAAAGACACACACAAACACAAACACACACACATAACAAGACACAATAGCGAGAGGAAATGAAAATAGAAACCGAGCGAGAGGCTATGGATGAAAACAAAGACACGAGTGGAAACAACGCAACCACAACATGGAGGAGGGAGTGAGACAAAGAAAGAGGGAAAGAAAGAAAGAGCCAGAGAAACAAGTGAACCGATATTTTCGGCTCAGCAGTAGGACAGCCGCGTGGCCTGCTGATGGAGGATGGAAGTCCAGGGGGGACTGGGCTCCATTACACCCCCCCCCCCCTAAGTAACACCCTCCTGGACTAAGACAACCGGCACCCTCTTTAATCCCTTCCTCTACACCCCCCCTCATGGGACCCCCTCCCTCCCCCAAGAGATGGAGCCTAGCCTGCCACTCAGACCGGGGTACTCTACTCCAACTACTCTCTCTCTGTCTGTGTCTCGTGAGTGTGTGTGTGTGTGTGTGTGTGGGTGTGTGTGTGTGTGTGGGTGTGTGTGTGTGTGTGTGTGTGTGTGTGTGTGTGTGTGTGTGTGTGTGTGTGTGTGTGTGTGTGTGTGTGGTGTGTGTGTGTGTGTGTGTGTGTGTGTGTGTGTGTCTCTCTCTCTCTCTCTCTCTCTCTCTCCCACCACCCTGAATGCCAAGCTAGGGGTGCCATTACCGCCTCCAGGGAAAGACAATCACTATCATCATCATCATCACCATCATCATCATCCTCCTTGTCGTCATCATCACCACCACAGACCCCATCACCTCCACCCCCCACCACCATCGCCCCGGCCATCATTTCCATCCGTAACCATTAGGGATGCTGTATAAATATATGGCCACTCACAGCGCATTTACAAATAATGGAGCGCTGCTGGCAGAGGTGGGGCAGGCTGGGGGAACTGCACCGCCGCTGCAGTTTCTCCTGCTCATTGCTTTTCCAATAGCACTCTCGGCGTTGCGGTCTCTAATGAGCTTCCTGTGTCCTTGATTGTCAGGTCTGTGAGTCCTGAGAGGAGATGGATGGATGAGTGACGCGATGCAGGGCGGAAGATGGGAGGCTGTAGTGTGATCTCGGAACGCTACTGCCCTGGTTCTTCCCCGTCCTGCCCTGGTTCTGCCCTGTCCTGCCCTGGTTCTGCCCTGTCCTGCCCTGGTTCTGCCCTGTCCTGCCCTGGTTCTGCCCTTCCCTGGTTCTTCCCTAGTTCGGCCCTGTCTCTTCTCTGGTTTTCCCCTGCCCTGGGTTTGATGAGCAGTCTCTCTGGATGACCTTCAGCCCAGTAAACTAAAGAAACCATTTGGACATGAGTGAAGGAGTACACTGTGCCCTGTTCACACCAAGCACCTCAAAGATCCGACACACAACGACCGCCACAGGACAAAATACAATTATTGGGCTGTGAGTTGACAGAGAGTGTGCGTGTGTGAGTGTGTGTTGTGTGCGTGTGATGTGTTGTATGTCTGTGTGTATCCTAAAGTCAGTTTAGAAAAGGGAGCAGAGTTTGAACCTCACTACTTCAGACACATGTAATGCAGACACTACACATACACACACACACACACACACACACACACACACACACCACACACACACACACACACACACACACACACACACACACACACACACACACACACACACACACACACACACACACACATACAAACACACCCGCACGCACTGCACTCAACACTGTTGGAGACTCTGGGAGCACTGGTGTTTACCCTGGGCACAGGCAGACCGTTACATCAGCAGGGAGGCTTTCATCAGCTAGCGAAGCAACGCAGAGCTGCAGTCGTAAGAATCCAGTGTGCACAACACCGCCGCCCTTACACACACATATTACGGCGAACATTTAACATGGTCACCGCCATCCACACTGTCTGAATGGATGTCGGGAATGAGCGTCTCCAGGTGAAAAGGTCGACATAACCATCGGTCCGACTTAGTATTGCTTTGCAAATGTCACATTTTGTGTTGCGTTTATGACTTGATTATTTTGTCGCTATTTTTCTTCCAGCTAGTTGTGTGCGTTGGTTGCTTGGTCTTTTATCTGAGATGTGTTTTTCTTCCAGCTGTATGTGTTTGCTTAATGTCCGTTATCGTGTTGCTCTTCTGATGTGTTTTCCGGGATGCGTTTGGTGCCTTTATGTGCCGCTCCGCTTATTGACATTTCGGGGAGGAGAGTTATATGCTCGGTAAAGCACAAAGCAGAATCCTGATGAAAATAAAATCTGTTGTATTGAACGAGGGAGTGAACGACGAGGCCCCCGCATAGTGAACCAGTGTCCTCGCTGGGACTACTGCTGCGGCTTTCACACAAATCATAC
>NC_079415.1:11530606-11535606 GCF_026213295.1 Gadus chalcogrammus
GTGACCAGGGGGGAACACCAATGGAGTCCGTACGCTGGCCAGACATCGCCTCTAACAACCCCCCCCCCCCCCCCCATCCCCTCCCCTGTGCGGGGGGTTCATTCACATTCACACATTCACAGTGTGCCTACGGTGGTCAAATAGCTGAGGGCCAACTAGGCACAGGCCAATGGGTGGGCTGGGGCGCCAGGCGGACCTCACACACACAGTGTGTACACGGGGGGCTGGCAGGCAGGATATGTACTTTTAAAGCCGAACAGCTAGGTTGACAAAAAACTAAACCAACGCATTTGTTTGGGCTTGCAGTGTTGGCGTGACTAGAGGAAGACCCTCTCAGAGCCCGGCGATGGGAAAGAAAATACAATAAATACAATTAAATAGAACAAATCAAAGTTCATTTTAATTGAGTAAACAATAATAATGAAAATCAAGCATTTGCGTGGAAAACTGTTACGTTGTAATGTTTTAAATAAAATAATTATAGTCATGAGCCTTTAATTATACATCTAATAATGAGCAAATAATTAATTTATTGACAAGCCGTGGAATAAAAAATATACACTTTCCCAAGGTAGACAGACAGACAGGCTGACAGACAGACAGGCAGGCAGAGAGACAGCCAGCCAGCCAGCCATACATGCAGGCATAAAGACAGACAGGCAGGCAGGCAGGCAGGCAGGCAGGCAGGCAGACAGGCAGGCAGCTACACAGCTTTCAAAGGTACAAAGGAGGTATTGGATAGTGGTTGGCTCCGAGCCCTTAATTGGAAGGACAACATGGCTCCTTTCAGCCCCAGCAGCAGATCTGTGAAACCGGTTTCAGACAGACAGCACCGGGGCTAATATATACAACCTCTCTGCCAGGGTGGGGACCAGCAGTCACTGTTTCATCCACTCCATACCGATTCCACACAACCTCTCTCCATCTCTGCTCCATTATAATGGCTCTCAATTCCTGTGCCACTGTGCAAACTACCCACACTTAAAATGAATGGACCATCAGCAGGATGCTGCAGTCATATTCACTAACAACTTAATGTACTTTCCTTATATCATAAAGGCAGTATTTAAAAGACGCACTCTGGAGTACAATAAACAAAGGAGAGAGGTTCTTAATATGCATTTTAATCGTTTATTTTATATTCAGAAGGTATGAATGGTTGCGTCATATTTGATGTATGCGCACGTGCACAGATCCACACGGCCATCCATGCATGCCCATGTATATATTTCTTATTGCTTATGTTTATTTTTTTTTATTTTTTTATTTTTTTTTTCCACAATGTCTTGTTTTTTTTTTTTGTTTTTTTTTTTTTAAATGTATGATGACTATATGCTCTGTAAGGTGACCTTGGGTGTTTTGAAAGGCGCCTCTAAATTAAATGTATTATTATTATTATTATTATGTAGGCCAGACCGCTGCGGGTTTAAAAGGATCGCTGGAGCAAGGGACCTCAGAGGCCGTTTCTAACCAGCTGGGTCCACTCTGGAGCCGTTTTACACTGGAAGACCACTGAGGAGGAGGAGGAGGAGGAGGAGGAGGGGGAGGTGGAGGGGGAGGGGGAGGTGGAGGGGGAGGAGGAGGGAGAGGAGGAGGAGGAGGGGAGGAGGAGGAGGAGGAGGGGGAGGTGGAGGGGGAGGAGGAGGAGGAGGAGGAGGAGGTGGAGGGGGAGGGGGAGGAGGAGGTGGAGGGGGAGGAAGAGGGAGAGGAGGAGGAGGAGGAGCAGGAGGAGGAGGAGGTGGAGGGGGAGGTGGAGGGGGAGGAGGAGGGAGAGGAGGAGGAGGAGGGGAGGAGGAGGAGGAGGGGGAGGAGGAGGAGGAGGTGGAGGAGGGGGAGGAGAAGATGAAAAAGAGGAGGAAGAGGTGGGGGCAGAGGAGGAGAAGGAAGAGGAGGTGGGCCCGGAGAAGGAGGAGGAGGAAGAGGCGAACAGAGAGGGGATTTAGGAGTTTAATACAAAAACAGAGAGGGAGAGATTGGAAGAAGGAAGTGAGGACTTTTGATTTATTTGTCTTTTCTTGTTCGACCAGCGAGTGGACCAGTATGAGTGATTCCATCAAAGTGGTCTTTGGTTCGGGGGGAAGAAGATGACCTACTTAATTGGTCCATGCATCGAATTCGGGCTTTCGCAGATTCTTTTCATCATTGTTGGACTTTAATTGCAATTTGAAACAAATATAAAACATGTGCGGCATTTGGAATGTGGCGGTCAAACAGGGACAGACACACAATGAGCTGCGGCCCGCGTCTTCTTTCCCGGTTATTTTCCATGTTTTTTTCTTTTTAAGTTTATAGCACAGAGATCCACAAGAAGACAGAACTTCAGTCACGTAGGCCTATCCAGTTTAAAGCCACTGAAGACCTGCCAAGTGTCAACAAGACTACTGCCAATCCTCAGAGGTGGTCCTTACTGGCGCTACCATCTCCGTAAAACGAGGAGCAAGAAAGAACAAACGATCATTTAGCCATCATCAACACAGAAGATTTTTTTTTTAAATGTCTCAGTCTCCGGTTCCTTTTTTCCATCAATGCCTCATCACATTTATTTCTGCAAAGGGGGAATGTTGTTTGGTGTGAAGCACACTCGTCTCGGCTGCCAACGTAATTAGCATTTAGCTTAACGGGACATCGCTCAAATTGGAAATATGTACCCCAACACACACACACACACACACACACACACACACACACACACACACACACACACACACACACGCACACACACACACACACACACACACACACACACACACACACACACACACACACACAACCACACACACACATAACCACACAGCCTCCGTTTATCATTAACACACCGTCAAAACCAACAGGCCTTCACACCTGCACAGTCACACACACAAAGAACATTCTGACAATGTGAGGAAATATACACGCAACACCACATGCAAAACACATCACTGGAAAGCAAGCCAAACACACACACACACACACACACACACACACACACACACACACACACGCAAGAACCTTTCAACAAGCCCAGCACGCAGTGCACCCTCCAAATATTTAAAACAATCCCTTGCTTCTATCACACGCATGATGAAGAGGCCTGTCTTCAATCACTCACTGGTCTCTAACTCTCTCCCTCTCTCTCATGGTCCTAGAGTCCACCAGGTATCAGGCCCACCCGCCACAGGACTGAAACAATCTCTAACCGCTCTGACTAAGAGAGCGAGGAAGAAAAGGGAAACAGAGACTTACAAAGCCCCTGTTGGTTTCTGACCATGTGCAATAAATGAAACGTCAAACAGAGATTGGTTCCCAGCAGAAATAAAATAAAGAAAATAAAGACGAGAAATAACACAAGAGAGCAGACTCGGTCAGGTAGTGTGTGTGTGTGTGTGTGTGTTTGTGTGTGTGTGTGTGTTTGTGGTTGTGAGTGTGAGTGTGCATGTGGTATCTGTGTGTGTCTGTCAGTCAGTCAGTCAATCGGGTGAGTGAGTGAGTGAGTGAGTGAGTGAGTGAGTGAGTGAGTGAGTGAGTGAGTGAGTGAGTGAGTGAGTGAGTGAGTGAGTGAGTGAGTGAGTGAGTGAGTGAGTGAGTGAGTGAGTGAGTGAGTAAGTGAATGAGTGAGTGTGTGTGGGTGCGTGCGTGCGTGCATGTGTGCATGGGTCGTTGATGCCGTGCACGCCCTCTGTGGGCTTGGGGGGGGGGAGTGTGCGCACACTGGTCGCTGGTGGGCTGCGAGGGAAGGGCTGCGGTCGCACTGTAAGTGCACGGCGATGACAGCGAAGGGTGGCACTATAGGATGGGATTACACTCAATGAGGTTTTAAATACAACCAACAGTGTCCATGTTTATCCGCCGCGTCGCCATGGCAGTCAAGAAGACGGAGATCCCACGGGGCCCCGGCCGAAGGGCCCCGACCACAGCGATGTGTGTCTTTAATCGAGCAGGGGATGGTGAATTGGAACGAGTTATTGGGATCGCTCTGATTTTTTACGGTTTTTATTTATTTATTTTCGAGCATCAAAGGAGGAGGTTTTAAAACGGCCCTGACCGTTTATTTGTTGCGGTTTTATCAGGCATTTGGTGTGGTTTCTATAGCTGGTTTCAAACATTTCACGTTTCAAAACACGCAGTTTTATCATTTTCTAATTCTGCTTAGAAGCCGAATGAAATTCTCATTGTGCTCTTTGAGTATTGTTATGAGTCATTCTTCTACAAACAAAGTTAACATTGTTTTGGTGCGGCATATTGTCTTAATGCTAACCAGCCCTCATGTCAAAACTGACATGACGGGCAGAAAAAAAACAACCCTGGGATTCAAAGTGCTTGTTCTTTCATCCAGAACAAACACAGTTAAGATGAGTGCATTCCTTCAACATCCATCCAAAATGAACGTTTTGCCAAGAGTGCCAACGGTAAAATGATCACTGTCAATGTGAACGTACATGCGTTCCAGTCGCATGCAAACCAGCACAGGTTGATCGGCTCCTCTCTATTGCATTAAGTCTCTTCTGTTGCTAAAAAGAGGGAATATAAAGCCCAGCCACTTTACAAGCCACCAGTGATAATGAGGTCAAGGTTCAAAACACAATGACACGTTTCCCATCACTCCCTTAGCCTCGCTCTCTCTCCCCCGCTGTCTCCTGGTCTCCTGGTGTCTCTCGCCCTCTCTGGTGGTTCTCCATCGCACACCCAGGGCTGTCAGGTCCAAAGCCGAGGGAACATGCGAGTAACAAATGGGTCCTGTCCCCACACACGAGGGGGGGAGATACGCTTATCATGCTTTTAGTGGGGGGCTTTGACCACAGAGCCTCCCCTCACACATTCGAGCCCTCCCCCTGTCCTCCCCCAAAGCCTCCAGCGGGAGCTGTACCCTCAACTCCTCCCTGCCTCCCTCCCCACGAATCAACCCTCCCCCACCTCCTTCTCACTCCCCCGTACCTCACCCCCCTCGGAATGTGGGAATGCATCTCGGAGGGGCGAGAGAGAGGGAGAGAGATAGAGAGAGAGAGAGAGAGAGACAGAGAGAG
>NC_079415.1:11538106-11550606 GCF_026213295.1 Gadus chalcogrammus
TGTGTGCGTGTCTCCATGTGCTTGTGTGTGTATGCGTGTGTATCTCTGCAAGTCCATGAATGTGAATATGGATGTGAATATGCGCACGCGTGTGTGTGTGTGTGTGTGTGTGTGTATGTGTGTGTGTGTGTGTCTATGTGTGTGTGTATGTGTACGTGTGTGTGTGCGCGCACGGGATCAACTTGTCAAGCGTGACTTTCTGTATCTGTGTTCTCCTCTTTCCTTGGTTGGTATGTGAGTATGTGTCTGTGTGTGCGCGACCCTGTGTTTGTGTGTGTGGGTGTGTGTAATATTTATGGCACACCTGCTCCACATATAAGCAGTGCACGGCCTGTTAGTTCCTCTCAACACTTAGCATTGTGGCCGGGCCGTCGCGGCGCGGCTAATCCGCGGCGTTCAGGCCAAAGCTGCATAGGCTACTGCGCTGGCAGAGCTAACACATGTGTGAATGGGAGCGGAATGCAGCACATATGCTAGCGGTATGGACACGGCGTTGGAGTTGAATGCTAAACATGATGCTTATAGGGTTGGGTCATAAATTCCTAACACGTATATATGTCCTGTTCGGTGTCTTTTTTTTTGGGGGGGGGAACAATTGAACTTTTATGTTTTGGCCTTTTCCCTCCTTCTGGAAACCTGATCACAATATTTTGATTGAAATAGGGTTATTTTATGCTCCATGAAAATCATGTAATCATTCATGGCCTTTTCCCACACTAAAAATTGAAATCTCGCCTATTTGTTCCAGGAATTCTTTACACAACACACACACACACAATCGCGTTTAGCCCCTAGCATGCATTGGGCTGTGCATGAAAAGCAGTCTGTACTGTAACAACAGATAAAATATAGACCAGGCCTGTGTGCAGAGAGGCGGTGTGTGTGTGTGTGTGTGTGTGTGTGTGTGTGTGTGTGTGTGTGTGTGTGTGTGTGTGTGTGTGTGTGTGTGTGTGTGTGTGTGTGTGTGTGTGTGTGTGTGTGTGTGTGTGTGTGTGTGTGTGTGTGTGTGTGCGTGTGTGTGACCAACCGCTGTTTCCCACTCTGCTTCACAAGAGCCCTCTTGTCCAGAGTGTACAATAATAAATGTAATTCATATTATATCAAGTCGATGCTGCGGCAGCGCGGAGCCCATCTGGCTGAGCGTGGGACGGGTGGGACGGATGAGCCGGCGTCGGGGGCCGTGCTTCCCAGAGACCCACGGCGTTCAGTTCGCCCCTTCACGTTGCCCTCGGTACCTTGTACTGAAAGCTCGTTGCCTGGATCGTCTCTCGAATGTCCCTGTGGGTAATGTGGCCTCGTAATAAAAGCGGTAACATCTTCGCAAATTAAAGATTGCGCCTTTCGATTTTTCCATGAAATCGCTACAAAAAAATACCAAATAATCTTAGTTTTATGGTTAACGATATTAGCAACTATTAACCATGGTAAAAACCACCAACTGTTAAATTAAGTTATGAATTGAAAATAATAGTCGCTGCTAACACAATTTAATAAATGCACCCCCTGTAAATGCAAAAAGAATATCTTATTATTCAACTAATTTAATCAATATCAAAAATAAATATCGAAAAATGTATGCAACAATATGAAGTCACAACAGACTTACTCGCTTAAATTCTGGTTCAATCATCAAACGATCATTCACGGCACAATGCCACAATGCTACTTGGGGTCCCCCCTCCCCAATGTCTCAGGCCTCCCTAAACCCGGCCGCCGTCTACCCACTCGGGCAGAAGGGCGAAGCAGCCAATAGCTCATCTTCCTCCGGGAGTGCAATCAAGATGGATTATACTCAGAGAGAGAGAGAGAGAGAGAGAGAGAGAGAGAGAGAGAGAGAGAGAGAGAGAGAGAGAGAGAGAGAGAGAGAGAAAGAGAGAGAGATGGCACATCATGTAGATCGCACAGAGACGACCCCTACATTTGCATCTGCCACCCTGACCCCCGGGTCAACGCGCCCCGCAATGATGTCACATCCAGCTCATTCCAGACCTCGCAGCGTGCCCTCTTCCTGGGTCAGGTGGTCGTAAATCGCGGGCTGATCAGGAACAAAAGTGACAGGCGGGAATACCCCCATTCTCTCTCTCTCTCCCTCCCTCTACGGGGGACATGTTCCCCGTGGCCTTGCGTACCTCCAAGGTCTCACCGACGACTAGAAGTACTTAGCTGGCACGTTGGCCATAGACGTTTTTAATTTTGTGTGTGTGTGTGTGTGTGTGTGTGTGTGTGTGTGTGTGTGTGTGTGTGTGTGTGTGTGTGTGTGTGTGTGTGTGTGTGTGTGTGTGTGTGTGTGTGTGTGTGTGTGTGTGTGTGTGCGCGCGCGTGTGTGTGCGATAGTGTGTGTCGGCGCAGTGTGTGTCGGTCACATGGCGTTGGGAAAGGAATGGGAATTTTTACAGCCGTTAATAGCAATGTTATCTAATGGGTCACACTTGCACATGGCTCACAAAATGGCTGCTCTTGCGTCGTAAAACCCCGATCAGGGCAGCGAACACACAGCCCTCCGAGTGCAAAACAGGAAATATATGAGAGCCTTCTGCTGCTCCTCTGGCTTTTAAGGTTTTATTCTGAGGTCATTGTTTTTTTTTTTTGTTCCCCCCTCCTGTGGAAAGAAACGGTTGCAACTGGAATGGCAGACCAGGCCTCGTGGAAGTTCTGGGAACGCAGACCTCAAACATCCTCGGCGCTGGGATTGAAAGTTCACCACCGGGGATTTTAACAAGCGATTTTTTCCTTCACAATAAAGATGGCTAGCAACATATGTAGACAACCTGTTACATTGTTGCCGGGCGATAAAGTTTTGAGACTCAAAAGACTCAAAGGAACTAAATGAGTCCATGGGACTTTTTTGGTATGAGCAAGGCAGCTATGTTGGACACAGATGAAAAGGACACATGTCTGTTTTGCTTCAGAGATGTTCCCAGCCTATTGCTCCATTCTCGTAGTCGTTCTTGTACATGCAAAGCGCAAACGCAGACATACATTGTGTGTTTAAAACACGGCCACATTTCTTTGTATTATTCTGAATGTTTTAGTACTTTGTGTGACGCAATGGTTACATCATGCCACATATGTAAATATATATATATAATACATATATATATATAGATATAATATTTATCATCTGGCCCACACAATGCCAGCGATCTCCAGTTCAAAGAGGGTGACAGTGTGATGCATTGAACAGTTTTAGGATGTGTGATTGATGGAAAAAATGTGTGTGTGTGTGTGTGTGTGTGTGTGGCTGTGGCTGTGGCTGTGGGTGTGGGTGTGAGTGTGAGTTAGAAGAGTAAAAGAGTGTGTCTTTGTATTTGTGTGTGTGGTTGTGTTAGCATCCGCAGGTTGTGTGTGGGTATGTGTCTGTGTGTGTCCGTGCGTGAGTTTGTGTGAGGAAGTGCATGTGTAGATGAACTCAACAGGGTAAGGCAGAGGACAGGCAGAGAATGTGTGATAAGGTCAGACCTCTTGGATCTCTGTGCTCTGATAAAGGGGGCGCGCGCACACACACACACACTCACAGTTATTCCAAGGCATCAAAGACGGATAGCACACCTCAGCCTTATCTCTCCCTTGGTCTGTCCCCCCAGTGTTATGTGTTACGCAAAACACACACACACACACACACACACACACACACACACACACACCTCCATAACAGAGACTATAGCAATGCAAACCGGAGTCAGAGAATAGTCCAATAGAACAGAAGCCCTCTCTGATTAAATACAAAGTTTCCTCCCCAAATTAATTGTGCATCATTTAACAAGTAGCGCAATCATTCATCTTTTTGTCAGTTAGATTTTTTTTTTTTTCAAGACATATTTTCCGTAAAGAAAATTCAGATTCAGATTTGAAATCATCAAAATAATTGAATCATTTCAGCATATATATATATACAATTAAATAAAAGAACACGCAGAAGAACCTTAATATTAATCGCTGTGGGATAACAGAGATCCGAGCTGTTGTTGAACGCTCGTCAACCACAACTGGTGAAATTCATCCGCACAGTAAGAGAAGGTAACGAAGCCGTTGATAACCCATGCCCGTGTGAGCAGACATCGGTGTCGCATCGTGGACCCGGTCCGGTCCCGGTCCGGTCCTGGTGCTCGCTCATCCGCTCACACAGGCGGCGGCGGCTTGCTCTACGGAAACACATCTCACCGGCGAAGTAAAAAACCAGTTTAGAGTGGATCGAGAACAACTTGCCTCTGAACCACTGTGCAAGAATCACTCAGCGACATCTGGACGGAAATGTCAGAAATAATTCACGTGGTTGTAATCATTATTATTACTGATATAAATCAATAAGCAAGTGAAGATTGCTTCTCCAGGGCTGATGACTTTCATTAATAATCCAAAAAATACTTTTACTATTTGTCCAAACGATTCCACCCACTCTGTTGAGTCCTCAATATTCATAATTATTATTATTTATTTTTTTAATGGCATGCTTTATTATGGAGTGGAAGACATGGGAGGGGGACATGCAGCAAATGACCACGGGCAGGATTTGAACCCGGGTCGCTGTGTTCAGGAATGAGCCTCTGGTATGCGCTTTACCTGATTAGCCAACGGGGAGCCCCAATATTGAAAATTCTTGATGACTATTCCCTGTGTATGTGCGTGTTCTACAGTACAGAAATCGCCGGGTCCCATCAAGCCCAACTCGGCCCGTAAACGAGGTCACCTACGCCACGAACACAGACACATGGCCACAAAATGGACACAAAATAAACAAAGAATCCCAAACCAGATCTGAGTTCTCAAGTTGAAGTTGTTCAACTTGAGAATGCACGCCATGTTTCGCGTTACTCTCTGCGCCGCTCGCTCCACCGCAAGCGCTGTGCGACGGCTGTGTGACGCCCGCCGCCATCTGTCTCCGCTCCGCAGATCTTTAACTCGTCGGCGGGCCCGTGCACCGCTGTCACCGAGATGGATGTCTTCCCCTGTATTGACACTTAGGAGTGGTTCTGCCGACTGACTATAGGGCTTTACACACATCGGAGAAGGACCCAGAGTGGGAGTGGAGCGGGTGTGGTCATGTGCATGCGAGTGTGTGTTTTTATGCGTGTGTGTGTTTTTATGTGTGTGTGTGTGTGTGTGTGTGCTTGTGTTTTTATGCGTATGTGTGTGTTTTTATGCGCGTGTGTGTGATTGTTTGTGTGTGTGGGTTTGCCTGCCGCATGTGTACGTGTTTATGAGAATGTATGTTTTTAAGTGTGTGTGTGTCTGTGTTAGAATGTGTGTGTGTGTGTGTGTGTGGGGGTGTGATTTTCTGTGTGTATGTGAGTTTGTCTGCCGCATGTGTATGTGTTCATGTGTGTTTGTGTGTGTGTGTGTGTGTGTGTGTGTGTGTGTGTGTGTGTGTGTGTGTGTGTGTGTGTGTGTGTGTTTTTATGCGTGTGTGTGTTTATATTCGTGTTTGTGTGATTGTTCGTATGTGAGTTTGTCTGCTGCATGTGTACGTGTTTAAGTGTGTGTGTGTAAATATATATGAGTTTAATTTGCACTGCGCGTATGTGCGTGAGTTAAGTGCATGCACACCTTATGCATGTGTGTGTGCCTGTCATGGGGGGCAGTAGTGTATTTTTCCTTCCCGCTCAAAGCTCTCGTGACCAAACGTCTATTCCACCTTCTTATCCGTCTTCACGGCCGACTGGAAAATACCGAACCGATGTCTGGCCGTGTCTCTATGGCCACTGCAATAACAACCGCGATAACACACACAAAAACACACACCGAATCGCACCTCCACAAAACGCATTGAGGGAATTCGAAGGAGGGGGAGGAGGAGGAGGAGGAGGAAGGACAAAACAAGGAAAAAAACTGGTAAAAAAGGAAAAACAAAAACATGGCGCCAGATGGGATGATAAGGAGCGTGAGGTGAAATGTATAAAAGAGGTAAAGAACCCGACTCCGCCGGGCCCTAACCCCTGGCATAGCGGGCACTGCTACCTGATCCTGGTGCCTGGCTGGGGGGGCCATGGCTCGGGGGCCGCAGTTGTAAATCAACAGAGATCTGAGAAGAGCGAGGGTGGTGGTGAGACCGGGACGAGACCGCAGTCAGACACACCGGAACGCTGATCTGGGCTCTCTGATAACACACACGCCATCAGGGGTGCAGGGAAGGGGAACTGGCCAACCCTCTCACACACACACAGACACACACAGACACACACACACACACACACACACACACACACACACACACACACACACACACACACACAGGAATACACCGCCGCAACCACCACACACAAAAACATACCCTCATTATCGCCATCACACACACAAATTCCTGTATTCTCACCTTCACTATCTCACGCTAGAGTCACACTCACGGATGAACAGAGAGAGAGATAGAGCGAGACAGAGAGAGAGAGACAGAGAGATAGAATGAGACGGAGAGAGGGAGAGAGAGAGAGAGACAGAGAGAGAGAGAGAGAGATAGAATGAGACAGAGAGAGGGAGAGAGAGAGAGTCCGAGAGAGAGAGTCCGAGAGAGCGGAGCCGCAGACGATAGACAAAGTGTGTGTACACACTAATTAGGCACACTGTTACAATGGCATTTTATCAACAGTTTGACACACACACAAACACACACACACAAACACACACAGGCACACACACACACCTAATGTGTGCGTGGCCATGGCACACAGTGGATATCAGCCGGGGATCTGTGCCATGTTTGCCATGCTTTGATCCAGAGTGGTAGCCAGGACTATAGAGGACCAGCAGTCACACAACGGGCTGGGGGTGGGGCTGTGGTGCCGGGGCTGTCAACTCCTCAAACACAAGCCTGACCCCCCCCCCCCACCCTCCCCCGCCTGCCCTCTCAGCTCCACTATGAATGGAGGGTGCTCCGTTTTGTCCCCGGGTCGACCGGGGCAGCGTATGAACAGCCGCCGTGGTGTCGGCCACATGACATGCGGACAATAGTCCTGGGAGGGCCGCGCTAGGGGGACACATTACGGGGTCTGAGTCTCCTCAGGGGGTCCTTACACACCGACGACCCCGACCCCCACCCCCAGCCCCCGCACACAAACAGCCCCAAACAGAGGGTCAAGAACACATGACCTCCGCTGTCAGACAGGAAGGGCTTCAAATACAATTCAAATACAATTAGATAAAAAAAAAAAGATAAAAGTGGATAGGGACGATAATTAAACAGAGGGTCGTCCCCCCCGTGCATGTTTGCTTTAATCAAGCGCGGAATGCATACGCGGCCGGTTACCATGGCACCGGGGCGGACCCTTCCGCTCACCGGCGGCTCCGGTGGCGTCTAATCTTAGCATTTGAACGTTTCCAGAGAGGTAACATTCCAGGCAGCAGACGCGATCGTGCCGTTTGCCTTGGGGAGGGCGCAGCAAACCGCGGAGTCTCCTGCTCCCGGAGCATCCGCGAGGATCTGGGACAGCAGTTCCCTCTCGCCTACTCACACGACGTACTCGAAAGAAAAAAAACAGGGTCTGAGAGTCAAAGTGAACAACAATGCATCGGTACTTTAATTCAAGTGTCGCACGCCGTTTGGTTGGCTCACACCGAGGGGCCCGGCCCCCTAGCGGGGGACTCTGGGTCAGGGTGTTATGGCCGGTCCACTGTCTGACCTTCCTGTCTCCACCAGGAACTCATTGCGTGGATGAATACAGTGCAGCGTTTTTGTTGCGTCTAAATGAACCGCTAAAGGTGATGACTAATGACCACAGCTGAGATCAGCACAAAACGCATCAGATCACACAGAGACACACAGGCCGGCACACGCAGACACATATACACACACATGGACGAACACAAACACTCATACACACACAGACTGACACACACGCAAACTCACAGACTGGCACACGCAAATGCACAGACAAACACACACACACACACACACAGAGACCGGCATACACAGACACTCACACAGACACACACACACACACATTAAAATACAAGCACGCACACACCACACTCTTTAGAAACTGAGCACAATTGCTTTGATAAAGAAAAGATTTTTCATCTTGGTACACTTGGCCGAATCCCAGAGACTGCGTCGGATCATTTTAGTCAAAATACAGACACAGATTTAGACAGCGATCCAGGAACCCCAAACAGCAGAGATTAAGGAAAGCGTGAACAATGTTAAAAACATGCACGGAGCAGACCGGCGCACTGTGCATCGATGCCGCCGTGTGCTCGGCGGGAGACGATGTCCCCGTATCACTTTCTGTCATCCTCATCGTCTCTCTCTCCCTCCCTCCCTTCCTCCCTCCCCCTCTCCCTCCCTCTCCATGTTCTGTCGCTCATTTGATTCTCCTGTACTCCGTGACCTACATCTTTTCATTCTTCCTTCCCCTCAATTCCCCCCTCGTTTTTGTCTGTTCCCTCCGAGCGGGCTCCCACGACCATATTAGCGCTGATGCGGTTCCTCAATTATCCGATTGGTCGATCCAACACAAATCGAACGATTCCAATTTGTCATTCATCAAGTGAAAAATAACATCCGCTGGTTGGAGAATTCGGAGGCGCAGAGCTGTTGTATTCTGTTCTGGATTTTCACATCATCCCTGAATAAAAAAGAATACTTCCGCCATGATGTATTCATTTTGAACACATAAGAATAAATAAATAACACATGAAGTGTTTCGGCTCTCGGGACCCCCAGAAAACACATAACTCAGAACCCGTCGGAACCCATGGCTCCCCCCGGCGCCCCGGGATGATTCCCCGTCCCCGCAGAGCGGCCTGTCGCAGTGGGCTGTGTGTTTTATGGACTGTCCACTGGATACACATCGTGGATGTATATTAGAGAGAGACGTCCTGGTCCAGGTTAGCCCACTGACGGTTCAGACCTGTGGGCTATCAGGGACGGGGTAGGGGAGGTGTGGGGGGGGGGGGCGTAAAAAGGAAGCACATGTTTGGCCGGACATGAGAGCGGACTGCTGTGGTGTGGGTGGGGGTGGAGTGTGGGAAGACTCAGAGTTTGACTCAGTGACTCGCTCTCTCTTTCTCTCTCTCTCTCTCTCTCTCTCTCTCTCTCTCTCTCTCTCTCTCTCTCTCTCTCTCTCTCTCTCTCTCTCTCTCTCTCTCTCTCCTCTCTCTCTCTCTCTCTCTCTCTCTCTCTCTCTCTCTCTCTCTCTCTCTCTCTCTCTCTCGTATTTTACTGGCCAGACTGCGGGCCTGGTTCTGCCTTCCTACCTCTCAACTCGGACCGCCGCTCGGTAAATAATAATAGAATTTCCTTTTTTTATGAGCCGATTTGTCTTCTTTTTTTATCGTTTACCGCGTTGCTATGGAGACATGGAAGGTTGATAAAACAGACGGCTTCGGTTTGATTTAAGGGATTTTTCTCATCAGTCCACATATATACACACACACACACACACACACACACACACACACACACACACACACACACACACACACACACACACACACACACACACTCTATAAAAGGTGTGTTAAGGCGAGCATAACGGAGAGGAGATTAGGATACACTGTATCAATCACCCAGACTGGCTTAGAGACCTGGAAGCACGTGAACACACACACACAAACACACACGCACACACAATGCATGGACACAACGCCAAAAAGTTGGCACCGGTTTTTCAATGGTGTGTGTGTGTATGTGTGGTGTGGGTATGTGTATGGGTGTCTGTGTATGTGTGTGCACATGCTTGTGTGAGTGTGTGTGTGTGTGTGTGTTTCTGAGGGTGTGTGTGTGTGTGCATGTGTTATGAATATGTGTGCGTGTGCATGTGTTCATGAATATGTGTGCGTGTGTGTGTGTGTGTGTGTGTGTGTCTGCATGTGTGTGTGTGTGCGTGCATGAGTGTGTGTGCATGAATGTGCGTGCATGCACATGAATGTGTGCCTGTGTGTGTGTGTGTGTGTGTGTGTGTGTGTGCATGTATGCATGAGTGTGTGTGTGTGTCTTCGTGTGTGTGTGTGTGTGTCTTCGTGTGTGTGTGTGTGTGTGTGTGTGTGTGTGTGTGTGTGTGTGTGTGTGTGTGTGTGTGTGTGTGTGTGTGTGTGTGTGTGTGTGTGTGTGTGTGTGTGTGTGTGTGTGTGTGTGTCACCAAGTTCACGCTCCTCAAGATAACCCGGGGAGATTGCTGGGAGCTCCCAGAGGGATTGTTTTCTCTGTGTTTCTGGAACTCCTTTTTCTTTGGGATTGGGTGTCACCATCATTTCCTTGGTGCAGGGTCGACGCCTTTCATGTCTGGGCTTTCACATGCCTTTTTACGGGGCCTTCCTCGCGTCCCCTTTCAGAGAACATGCAAAGCAGTTGCAAGGCAAACTACACAATGTTTCTTCACACCCTCCTCAACAAAGACAAAGGACAAATACACCGTCGTCTGAGCCCTCTGGCGCTGACCCTTGCTCTCATCGCCGTTGTTCTCCTGTAATGCCGCCGATCCGAGGGATTTCGAGGGTTTTTTCAGACTCTTTACGTTGTACGTGTCTTAAGCCACAGAGGACTGCGGTTTGCTGGATGTCCATTTTTTTAAAGTAATTTACTGATGCGTTATGAGTTGCATTTTTGGGGTTAGCGGGTTCATGGAATCGAGCCAGATCCGGAAATCGGGAATAAAATAAGTTATGCTGAAAGTGATAAACTACGCATTGTTAAGTTATATTGTACATACTTGAACACACGCACCCTGTGATACAGACAAAGCTTTTCGAATGCTCAACTACATCTAAAGAGCTGTGAAACCAATGTTATTTACAAAAAACCGAAGAATATCCTGCAGTAAAGTGTTGCGCAAATCTATGTGTCCATGCGTGCCGTGTGCAGGTGAGCGCCAGAGAGACGCTAGCCAGGCGTGAGAGAGCCCGTTAGCGGTGATTCACCAGAACCCTACCTCTGGACACCCGTTCTCGGCCCCTGATACACACGCAGCATGGCGCGCTCAGAGTTTAAAGCGAAGAGACAGCGACGGCAGGGAGGGAGGCCCGACTGTGGCGGAAACCAGGTTCCGCATGGAGTGTGAGAGAGCGTTTACGCTGGAAAAACTCTGCAGGGAACAGCGGTCTTCATGGTTTTGTACGGCCCAAGAGGGTGAAGTGAGGGTTACTCGGGGAAGATAACCCTTGGCTGAACCAGGGGAAGCTTGGGTTGAGAGAAAGGGGGTTTCCTGGCCCGACCGGTCTTCAACCCGAAAGGGCGGCGGCCTCCGTCTGCAAAGCCGCGTGGAGCCACTCAGACCTTGGGTGCCCCGTGATGGTTATCTGGCCAATAACACGAGCGTCTGCCCCGGGGCTCTTAGATAGCCATAAAACACCAGAGGATGTGGCTTTTTTTTACTGCAGACGCTATAGTAATCAGGCACCACGGTTAACGCCGCTCGACCAGGAGGCTTTTCTGGACCAATCCGATTGCTCCGCTTGTTAAACATCATCAAGAAGACGTTGTTAAACTTGCTGCATTCCTGCACCCACGCGCATTTCTGCCCTAAAAGGGGCCGTTGAACCTAATGTTAGTGGAGTTAATGGTAAACAAACTATTTGCAGCTGCATTCGTTATAGGCTAATAGTCACAGGCAAATACTCAGCTGGGGATGTGGGCTTTAGGTGGTAGCCCTTCAAAGTAACCCCACACTATGCGAGGAAACATTGCGTGGTGTTTTGTGTTGTGGCAGAATTATAAACAAAATCCATTGGCTGTTCTGATTTGGACACACATCACGGTCAAGAACGCTGCCTCACTGAGATCCAACAGCCAAAATAGGACATGACACAAATTCGAGTCCCAAAGAGCCAGCGACGTTTTGGAAAGCACCGCCATAATTTGTACATTTCTGTTTTCATCTTGGTCTATAATGGCCCAAGATGGTGGCTTGGCACGGCGCTGGCTGGTGTAGCTCAGTATCTGTTTACTGCAGACCAAGGCCAAGCTCCGACACAGACCGACCATGTCCTTAGCGCAGCCGCCTTCACACATAATGCGGCTTCCCCCATTCTCCTCCCCCTCCTCTCCCTGCTCTTACTTATTTTGCCACTCTCCGTAAACACAGCCCCAAATGCGCTGCCGGCCGGCCGCCGCTATGAGGAGCACATTTTTTGAAAAATTGACAGATGGCATAAATATGCTGATGGGGAGTGGGAGTGGAGATGCAAGAGTGTACGAGTATACGCACGTCGACTCGACGCCCCGCGGTTACCATCAAACAGATTTTGATGTACGCGGTGAAAACACACAAATACACTTTATGACACGGACACAAATACGCGTAGGCCTAGAGAGAGAGAGAGAGAGAGAGAGAAAGAGAGAGAGAGAGAGAGAGAGAGAGAGAGAGAGAGGGGGAGAGAGAGAGAGAGAGAGAGAGAGAGAGAGAGAGAGAGAGAGAGAGAGAGAGAGAGAGAGAGAGAGAGAGAGAGAGAGAGAGAGCGAGAGAGAGAGAGCTGGGCGGCGTGGCGCAGCGAGGTGTCAGAGCCCGTTAGCGGCCGTTGGCTGGACGTAGCTCCAGAACAAGGCGGACAAAAGCGGTGCCTGTCTCCCCTCA
>NC_079415.1:11555606-11568106 GCF_026213295.1 Gadus chalcogrammus
TTTTCCATTTAAATTTTACCATTAAAATAATGGCGTTAATTACTCGTACATACACAATAATTATTCTGATTATTATTATGTTTCTATGTTTCTGATATTTTATTGTATTCCTTTATTATTTACTTTACTACTTTTCTTTACTTTACTACACAAGCTTTCCATGAAAAGCTTTCGCAAAAGATAATTACTGGACTAATTTGGACTAATCATAAAAACAGCCATATATTTTATTTTCCTCAGAGTCCTGCACCATAACTCAGCTCCATCGAGAGACAGAAATATTACCACAGAGCTATAAAAACTTCCGATGGAAACCTAAGCAGCCTACGCACTCAGGAAACAAATAAAACATCTTTATGAGTGGGATTTTATGATCTTAATAGCTAGAGTCCCAGTCCAATAGACTCTAAGTGCTTTCCTGGACAGTTCTGATCTTTGTGCTGTAGAACAAACATCAGGCGATGTGGCACTGTAGTACATGGGAGCTGTTTTGCATAATATAATGTTTACCTTATCACATGTGGTGTTAAATGCTTTTCTTTCTAATTGATCCATACTATACAACCGTATTATTACTTGGAGTATAAGGTGGTTGGGTTACTAGCATGTTTTATAACAGCTAACTTAAAAAAAGGGAAATCTATTATTTTCATCCACATAGCCAGCATATTTAGTTTTAAATAAGTTAAAAAAAAGTACTTTGCAAAAAAAAAAGTAACAGTAAGCTGTAAGATTCAACATTATAGAATATAGAAAAATCTGAAATGTTTAATAAAGTCTACTTTTTAATTGATGAAATTAGATGTACCATGAACAATCGTTTTGAAGGTAAAAAACACAAATTAAATCCACAAAAATACCCCCCATAACAAAAGAAACACAGAGTGCTCTATCAACTAGGTATAAAAATAAAAATAAATGTATTATAAAATAAAATGAACCATTGTCTTGACGCCACTGTACTCCAAAACCAACCACTGGGAACCATTATCAAAACTATATCCGTCTGGCTTGAATTTCTCGAAGAAAACATAGCGTTGAGCTAAAACAACCCAGCCACACACTTTCCTTAAAGTCAAGCGCATGTCCTTACTTCACACATAATGAATCAGTGCGGCTTCAGAGCCCCACACAGTTTGTGTTCGGTCAGGTATTCTGAGTAAGAGGACCCTGCTCTTCACCATCTCCATTGTGTCCTCTTCTCCTCTGCTTCCAGCTAGCTGGTTACTTTGAAGTTGGACTAGAACCTTGGTCTATGACCCGGGCGTCTTTATTTAAAAGACAATGCAGAGCTGTTAGACTATTCTCCTGTCCTTTGTAAGTGCTCGTCTAGGTGTAATGCACACTCTGTTACTGCTGCTGCCCTCTCACAATAGGTAACCTCCGACCACTACATGATAAAGGAACAAAGGCAGGGCAGAGGGACTCTGCTCCGAGGCAAAAAACACATCCCACATCCCAATGTCATTTAAAACATTCCTCAGCCAAGCAACCTGAGATAAGCAATAAAATCGATACGATTTCATCTACATTGCACTTCAGGGACCCATAAAAAAAAGTAATTAGGCTAACTATTATGCCTAAAAAAAATAAAAAATAAGAGGCTAAAGCTGACTCTAACAGATTTGACTAATTCCCTTCATTCAAACAGTCTTCCACTTGATTAATCGGGAACGTAGTATTCTACCCGATCCGAGGAGTCCCATTGGCTGGAAGGAGGACCCTGCTATTGGCTGCAGGGTGACACTCTGTGCCGAGCCTGTGTGCAGGGACCTGTTACTCCAGATGCCCTCCTCTCGTCCCCTGCAATGTTTGCTGCTCCACACACGCGATCCCTCGCTTCGCTTGGGTGCACCCTCTCATCGCATTACTTCTGCTATTCTAACCCCTTCATCAATTATGCACTAGAATAACTCTGGGCCCTGGCGGAGCCAAGACATAAAGGGAGATCATCTCGGCACGGGCTTCCACAGCTTCTGCCTGCGTGTTCCCACTGCGTTGCCGCCACCGGTGATACGAAGGCCAAAAATGCCACTTAGATGGCACCGTACGGCCATGATAGACGCTTTGGTCAACGCGGGCAAACACCCAAAATTTGATTATGGTATGAACTTCTAACATAACCCGATCACAGCGGGGACTGTCAAATTATGCAACATTCCTGAATGATTAAGAAATATGCTTTTCCTTGATTAAATGCGGCGATGTCGATTTGTTTAAATACCGCTATAAAACGAGTGATTACAAGATTTATTTCCCAATAGTAATTTGTACACCAAATGTGCGATAAAAGCATCCAAATGGTGTGCTTTGCAAAAATAAGAAAAGAGTATCTATGGTTCAAGAAAAGTCCCAAGGTTCGTAACCTAGATTTATCTCCTTGATACAAAATGGAGTCCCGTTTGAAAATGGCTGCCTTCGTGCACCGCTCCCCAACACAGCAAAAAGAAAATGCGGGTATAAAAAAAGTCATGAAAGTTGGGGAGAGCATACAAATCCGGGCAGATTGTAATTTGTACACCCATGCATGATTGTATTTATCCAAGGAGCACAGGCCAAGAACAGACCATGAACGTATGAGATTAATGAAAGTTTTCTCTTTATAAATTGAGCGTTACCAATAACAAGCAGTCTATTAAGGTCGTGAAGGCTCTGACCTGGATTTCTCCTGGTTGCGTGTCAAGGACCAGGCTTCCTGTCCGAGCTCTATCGTGAGATCGCAAACAGCATGTTAATCTTTAATGGGTCCCAAACCGCCGAATGTGCTCAAATCCAATCGGAAGAAACACTTTCTGTCTCGTTGGACCAGACAGCCTAGACGGCAAAGGTAACACAAAGTCACGCTAAGTTCATGAAAAACAACCGTTCTTCAGACACATTCACACCATTTTATTACGTTAAGAAATACATATTATCAATCTGCCGATTTCCAACTCGGAAGAAACTTTCATAGGAATTCATACAAAATATTCAAAGACGGCAGGAATAAGAAATTGAAATAAAAAGTGAAATATTGGGGTTTGTAAATGAATATACACATTCACTTATAAAGCACATTTTTCTTGTCAATCTAAATTTTTAGTTTTGCATGTGATTTTAATGCATTTCTGTCCCTGGTCTGTCTCACTGCTTCTATCTTTACCATAAATCCCCCAAAAACTGTCTTCCATGAACGTGTTTTAAACCTCCCAACACCAGACCACACCAACATGGCCCATGGACAGTATAAAATAATCCATCACATACACCAAACATACTAGCAAAATGATTATGCTACAACGGCAAATTCCCCGGTTATCGGATACTGCGTCTGCTATTCCCCGTCACTTTCCCCGCTGAACACCCTCTCCATCTCGTACTCAAGTCTGTCGTCGATTCATTCCTCCTCACATTTGAATGCTTCGACGTCAAACGCAGCACAAAAGCCCCCTTTAGGCCCAGTCCGCCCCGGAGGATACTCCACCAAATAGAAGGCGCATAAAACATCATTGTGGCTTGTGGAAGGCATTTTCTAGGAGATGTTCCAACATCTGGTATGGCCCCTTGGAGTACGTTATATGTGTTGGGCTCCGCGTCGTTACTGACTGCTGTCGTTCAGCCAATGGACCTTAGGAAGGCCGGGCCAGAGTGCCACCTGAGATCTGCTGCTCTGAGCTCCTCCAGAACCAGAGAGCATGTCTGCCAGAGAGCTTCACTGCGGCTCACGGGAGCGGGCCGCTGCCCGGTGGGTTAGCTGGGCGAGGGGCTCTTTAGGCCCTTTTAAAGGCAGTGTTCAGAAGCTTTACTGCAGTCATTAGGAGCTCAGGCTGATTAATGTGAATGGTCAGGCAAGGCCTGGCTTTCTGAGAGAAGAACAGAGAGGGGTGAAGGGTCCCACAGGAAGTGTTTTGTGTCTCCACACAAAAGGAGGGCTGACCTCTTAAGCCCCTTAGAGCCTCTTTGCTAATACCCTGGCCGGTGCCTACAAAGACACAGGGGATGCCATTTCACCACTCACATTTAAACAGAACACATAAAAAAAAGGGTTTGAGACTGAAGCGGCGGAAAAGTGAACCTCTGTGCACTCAAGTGAAACTGTGAGATTAGGTCCAAAGAGTTGGGGGTCCGCCCCCACCCCGGCACCCACTAATCCCCTGACTGTCGCGCATATCAAACGCAGGGCTCTCGGCTCATACCTCCGACGCCCCGAAGGCTGGCTTCACTACAAAGACTACAAGGGTGCATAAACCTCACGTTTAAAGTGCGATACACCGGGGAGGGACATTATATACCCGCTATAATAAAATAAAAACACTTTTAGACTCATTATTAAGCAATGCATTCACTGGAAATGTGGCCATATGGGGGGTTTAAATGAGTGAAACAAAAGCGCAATAAAAAATCAATCCACAACAGGCACACTTCGGGAAGCAAACTCGACTCTGGAGCTTGTGCCAATCAAAAGGGGGGATTCCCCGGGGCTGGGGCATATTCATTTGAATGCAGACAAAGCAATGGGACACCTTTGCCCTACATGAAGGGTCGTATAGCAGGCCAACCTCTCCACAGGGGGACTCTTCTCTCACAGAGAGACAGAGCGGATAAAACAGCCCTAACCAACTCAAGAGCTCAGGCTTTTAAGGTACACGGGTCACCTTCAAACGAAATGTGAAGCCCATTGCCCGGACGTTTTTTCTATGAAAGATATTCAATTACCTCTAATAAACAATGTGTGCCGTGCCTCTTGAGTTAAAGGCGTGCGGCACTGCATTTCCCGTTTGCCAACCCTGTAATTAGATGGATGTTTTCTGTACCGTTAAACTTATCTCCTCTCTTTCTGACAGCTTCTAACTCTTTACTACCTACCAATTTACAGCAGGCAAAAAATTATAGACCCCGGCTGTAATTTCCTCCTAATAGTACCACCCCACCGTCTGGGGTTGTCCCTGCATGTGAAGGTATTAATTCAGTGGGCCGTTGAAACACATTTTTCTGGTAAGGAGGCTATTCGGGGGGTGGGTGTAACCTTTCTCTTGTAAAGAGGAGGCGAGGGAATCCCCCTCCGACAGACAGGTTTCTGACCTAACACCCAGGCTCATAACCGTGCTTTGTGTTGCTCGCCCCGGAGACTGTGCTTCCGGAAGCTCCCGGCTCCCCCCCCCCCCATCTCCCGCGCCATGCGTCTCTTCTCCGCTTCGTGCCCCGTATGCTGCACTTCCTTCAGACAGATACAGGCTCCTAAGGAGGCCATGCAGGGCGGCACAGTGGGAGGATATTGAATTGATATGAATACATTACAGCATTACTACATCCACAAAGGACCGGTTTAACAGAGGAAAGAAAAAATGACAACGAAGCCGTCTTTCTTCGTTATGCGATATTTTTGCAATGCGTACTGTAGACTTGAAGCTAGGCTGGGCAGATTTATTTAAGACGCGTTTTTCATATTTGTTGAAATAATCTTTATATTCCGACCGCAATCGATAAATCACATGCCCTGACAAGAAAAAGAAAATAGTCTGGTATGTGTGGCTGTAAACTGAGGGCTGTAATAAGCACATCCAATCATTTCAATAACACCGGCGCTCACTCTGCCCCTGCACGCATTGCGCATGACCAGAGTTTTCCACAAGGCTAGGCAGACCTCTTGCTTAAGCTAGCGAGCTAGTCACATATGGGGGAGTCGGTTTTGAGAGAGACCAGAAGGGGGGGCTGGGATTTCGTTGGTTGAAAACTTTCAAAATCTAGCTTACTCTGGCTTGTTTTTCCAAATGGCCTGACATGGCCTTTACTTGGAAAATATATTTGTCAGTCAAACCCAAACAAGAAAAATAACGGGTAAATTACAACTCAGGCTATAATGCCCTCTCAGAGAGATACTGTGGGTATACATTACTTTAGGGGCTAGTACACAATACAAAGAGGAGAGTAGATCAAAAAAGTGCATATGGGATGCAAATGCCAAATCGCAAGTCATACCATCGTTGCATCGTCTATCAACATGATGGCAATACGATATTTAATCCATAATGTCCGGCCCAAGAGCCACATCCAACACTCTCCTGTGCAGCCTCTTTGGTTAGGCACTAATCCCGGATCCATCCGTCCTACTAGGTAATAACACGACTTTCAAATCAGAACCCGATGGGCCGGCGCTACATCTTGTCTCCGTTGCGTTACACAGATATTTTACCCAAGAAACACTGATCCACGCAAGTAAATAAAGCTTTCAGAATGGGGATTTCTAATAATTCTACAGTGGCCAGTCTGCACAGTGTTAATTCAAAACCTTTGGAGACAGTTGTTTACTGTTTACTAGTGCTGAGCCAGTTTGTTTTCGCTGTTAATATCCAATTACGTGCTTCCACATCCCTGCATCCAGCGAATGAATGGCCGATACAGGAACGAAGCAGGGGGAAAGAGAAACGCCCGTTCACCCAAATTCCTGCTCCTGAGACCCAGTCAATATTTGGTTATGGCCACTTTTTGTGACCATTTTCTTTTTCTTTTTTAATCCGAGCGGAACCAAGCAGCAGGGAGCCGGGGGAACCGCCAGAGAGGGAAAACGAGGGTAAACACTGTGAACAATGCACACGGAGCCCCGCACAATGCCACTGGGAAACTATAACAACACCAGTCTAGCGGCCAGGGAAAGACTCTGTGTTGTTCCTTAAGTGGAGGTTAAAAGACAAGAAGCGCAAGGAAAGCAAACAACGGAGGTTATTGGAGTCGGGTGCTCGGGAGGCGAACCCGGGCACAGTGTGTGAGGGGGGATGAGGGTTATGAGGTCCACAGAAGCAGCAGAAAAAAACGCTCTCCCGTTTATTAATTGGTGGAAACAGCAACGGATGTTAAACGGCCGCTATCTAAAAGACTGATCAGTGAGATATAGTGAAAGGGCCGGCTACTGTTACCAAGCCCACAGAGCGGGGGCTGCTCTCACAGTGCATTGGAAATCTCTTGATTGTGTTAGGGGAGAAATATGTTGCATCTGTTGTGGGCAGCTTAAGATGTGCATTATCAGTGCTTAGAGAAGCTCCCCTGGGGTGACACCACTCCTGCAGGATCCTGGAATCTGTCCCCCCTCCAGCTGTCACTTCGTTAGTCCCACCCAATGAGGTTGTCTGATGACGAGGGGTATCGGTTTCCATGGCGTCGGAGACACAAACAGCTCGGGAGATTAGGGACGGAACCCGGCCCTGATTCTCCGTTGATCCCACCTATCAGCAACAAATAAACACCTTGGGCCATGGCGGTGGCTGCGTGCGGACCATATGGGCCCTTGTTGGGTTTTAATGAAGCTGCTAAATAGAGGGTGAGCAGGGAATTCGCTAATAGCTTCTTGTTAGTGCTGCGGTAACTACACCACATGCAGGCTTCGTTCTGTCATTTTGTTCATGATACAGATAGTGATGATGAGAATTAACATATGGGTCTAATTCCGCTCACATGCATTCTGCACATGTCCCGTCACCGGGCTCTTTCGGAGCTATTTCCGTCCAATTTCGGCCCACTCTCTCATTTCTCCATTTGCAGCGACCGAATTCCGTTCGAAATTCGGTTGCGGCTAATGTGAAACGAGACCCACTTTAGACAAAATACAAACGGTGGCCATTACCGTTGATGCAATTAAACACAAAAGAAAAATGACATTTGGTCTTTTTTGACCATGTACATTGAGAAAGCAGACACAGAACCGGGTACTCAATGTTCCCCGCGGGGTTCTTGTTTCATTTGAATTAAATCTACAGCAACGGGGCACCTTTAACACAGGATGTGGCTAAATATTCCATAAAGAAGTATATCTATTCAGCTGCTTAAGCTACATTAAGACACCGCACGCAACCCTCACAGCGAGACCCTTCCTCTCTTATTTTTTTCGGTCATTCCCTCGTTACGTGTGGTTGACTTTGAGGCATTTATTTTGAGACGGGTCGAGAACGAAATCCAAACGCGTGTGTGACGCAAGAAAGAAAAACAGCAACGCATCTTTGCCGTTTCAAATTCCTCACGACTCACTTCCCATTTCAATTCTGGAGCCCCCGTAGTGGAAGTCATGAATGGCTGAGTGTGGCCCACTGCTCTGGGGGCCATTTCCTCTATTTTGGTCAAATACGCCACAGAGGAAAAAGAAAAGAAAAGAAGAAGAGGAAGAAGAAGATGAAGAGAGGGGAGAGGTGCTCCTCTGGAAGTTTGCAGCGCACCACAGCGGGTCTCTGGGCTGTTCAATGGCGAGCATGGGTACATTAACCAGCAGCCAGCAGGGGGGGGGGGGGGGGGGGGGGGGGAGCGGCATGCGGGGTCCTGGTGTGGAGTACTGTTGGGGTTCTGGAGCGGGTCAGGGGGGGCCCAGTGTCTTTGGCCCCAGCACTCGGTTACAATACACAGTCCCGGGTCGGGGCATAGATTTAGAGTTACTCATTTATTTTAGCCGGGAGCTCCATTCTAGTGAAACAAAGCCCACGTGGGGAGCCTGTGCTGGCCCATCGCCGCCTCTCCCCTCTCCCTGTTGCCCCCTACCCACCCCACCCGCGGTACTGCCCCGCTGTTGACCCAGAGCTGGGCTCCCTCTGTGCGGCTCGCCCATACTTAACCCGGGGCCCGTCCGCTTCCCACATAGCGTCTGACCCCAGCATGTGTGTGTCTCACACAGCACCACGCACCGCACGGAGCCGTCCCCTGTCGCCGGTGAAATACCAAGTGTACCCCTCATTGTGTGGCTCAGCGTGGGCCAAAGCCATGATTGGGGAGGGCGGCGTAACCCTGGGGGCAGAGGGGCCCTGGAGCTAAACTGGGGAACTTAAACGGCCCTTAAAGAAGAAAAAAAAAAAGGCGCACTAAAGCAGGAGGAAGGAGACTGTTATTTTCGGAGATGTTATCAACTGTTACGGCGTCTGAGTTATCTGGTTCCCTTTGATGCCGGAGTGCGATTTCCATTTGCATGTTAGTCGCGTTCCGGTCCTTTTTCAATGATTTATATACTGATTCACATTTGACGCACACTACCATGTAATAAGCAAACAACAGTGCGATGTGTTTGTGTGAGTGACGGATTATTCATGTGCTGGAAGTGTGTATGTAAAAAAACCCTAACAAACCTGTTTTCTTATCCATGTGTAAATATAACCTTCATTATGTTATTGACTCATGCTGGAAACCGCTGCCTTTACAACCAACCCAAGAACCCAGGATCCGCTGAAGGACCAATCATCATCAACCCAGCCATGTGTATTGTCTCAGGAACAATAATGATAGATAGCTATTTGGTGACGGACTAATACTTGAAAATGATAGACTGTGGAGCCGTGAAAGCGGCACGTCCCTATGTGACACGCATGGCTCTCTGTACTTTCTCAATGAACATATTATGTAGGCGTAGGCTGCTTAACAAACTCTCTCAAAGGAAAGAAATGTACAAGAGGGGTTTTGAAAGAGAGTCATCATTACACACTTCTGAGTCACGGGTAAAGGTTATCCAACGAGAAAGGATTATGAGAATAAAAACTCATTCAAGTTTCGCCAATGTGGAATCCAACCGGTTTTTTGGACTACTCCCCGGTTTCGGATGTGTACAAACTGCGGGTGCATCCCGGGCCAAAGAAAAGAGTCTTAAACCATACATTTACTATTCAAAATATTGTGAACACCTATATCAATACGGAGATTGCATATTTTACATTTTTCATTGGGCACGCTGGTCAACCTAATACGTTTACCAAACCCGTTGTATGAAATACTAAGTGGCCCTATTTGTGCTAGAATTACACATCTGTATTCTACTAGTGAATGTAAAGCAGCGCGCGTCAAACATAATGGCACATATGTTGACTATTACTTGTGAAGGGTTAGGGTGATTGAGGTGAGGATCTCGTCTCCAACAGATCAAGCGGTACTTTGTTGGATGCGATGAGACCAAAGGCGAAGTTCAATTCTGCGGTCAGACGTGAGACGTACCTGGGATTGGTGCGGTTCCAGAAGACGGCATACCGGTCGGTCACCACCTTGGACGCCGGGTCCTGAGCGTACACGCACATCCGAATGAAGAGGAACAGGAGCAGGAACATCTCCACCTGCAACATCGCTCTCCAAAACTTGGAGGAGCTTTAAAGTCCTTCTGGGCGCTGCCTTTGATTTTGGTCAAAGGGGTGACGCACGGTGAGGAGGTTTATCACCTGTAAAAGACGCCACGCAGGGTGAGCGTTTAGTCCATTACTTGCGGCGTGAGGCCAACTTTGCGCTGATAAGTCTGGTGAGAAGCGGCGCGGTTCTGCGATGTCCTCTTCTGCGTGGCTCTTGACTCGGCGCTCGACTCTATCCGCGTAGAAAAAATGGACGCATCTCTTGAAATCGCTGATATGTAAAAATAGGCATGAGTGAGGGTAGTATCTTGAAGATGGGTTTTCTTGAGAAAAAAAAGACAAAGTAAAACGCGCTATTAACGGAGCGCGAGATGCGGGAACACCCGCTTGCAGCAATCTTATCCCCAGTCTCTCCAACTGCGCGCTACGACACTTTCTGAAACTCGGGAGCCAAATTGCCCCGAGAAGTGACAACCTGTGTCACTCCGAACCAAAATAAACGTCTTCCAACAGAGAGTAAGGGGGAAAAAACAACCGTACCCCCAAAAACAACCACCTCGCTGACTCCCGCGGCTGTCGTCGCGGCACTCTTTTAAAAACTCTCCCGGTGTGGGGTTCGTGGTCGCGGGGCTCGTCTGAAGACTCCGCGGCGGTACTGAGCGAGGGCTGGAGGGAACCCGCAGCTGTCCGCACGCTGCGTGGAGGAAAAGCGTCTTCGGTCTGCGAATAAATAATATTCTGTCCTCGTCGAGCCGCTAACGTAGACCTGTTCGTCACCTGACGGATAGCCAGAGCACGGTCGACAGTAAAGGGGCGGGGGGGGGGGACAAAGTGGTGTATCAGTCAGAAGAAACGTACCAAGTCAGCTCTCTTGCTCCCGCGGCCATGCTTCCCCGGACCCCCCTCCTATTGTGCCGGCGCGGGTACAGTTTCATGCTCGCGCACACTCTCATTGGTTTGAATTTGAATGACGGGCGTTTCGCTTACAAAAACAACACCCCTCCTCTTTTTGGGTGGGGGGTTGGGGGGGAGGCTATATATTCTCCCCTGAGCAACGTGTAATTAAATTCACAAGGTGCATACGTCGGAGGTACGCAATTACGCACGGAAGGGAGTTTGCGTATTTTATACTTCTTTATACTGTAATGAAAACTGAACCAACAACAGACTACACACAAAACGCTCCACGTGCTTAGCCGAATACGAGGAGGCGGACCGCCCAGACATCTGATGCCACTAACGACAGTGACCATACGCGCAGGATAATATAAAGTAGTCCCCTATATGAATGCCTCAATTTTAAAACCTGCTCTTTTATGTTGAGGGAACAGGTCAGTGAGATCAACATGTCTTGATGCCTTTTCTACCTTGTATGCGACGTGAGCTGATTGCTGTTATTATTATGGTATATTTAATTGATTATTGAACATGTATCCTCGGTGTATGTTGTGTTGGAGGTTTAACTCCCTAACTCAATGCGCCGCATAGCGGCGGGAAAGGGAACTCATCCTCAAACAGCCAATATGCTTTGGATTAATTCGATATTTTCTCATTGGTCACTGCGAAGAAAAATGCACAGAAGACGCATAAATCCCCTCGTACTGATAAATGACCAACAACCAAAGCAAAGGTTATACCTGGAACTTAACAGTGTGTAAACACAACCAGCGCCGCTGAGGAGTATCCTCCGTGATTGAAGTAGCGCAGAGGCGGAGACGGCGGCTCGGTCTGCGGCTGAACTAATCCCCGTCATAACAACAGGACCGCTGTGGAGCGTCAGCGCGGGATCCCGGGCATTTTACACGCACTTCTAAGACACTAAACACAGGGAAGCTCACAGTTCCCTCTCTTCTGGTGCCTGCATCCAGCCAAGTTTAAACAATTTGACTCAACCTGACTGGATAAAATAACCTCGGTCTGTATTGCTATGTCAAGACAACTAGAGCTGTCCAAGATAAAAAGATGTCTACAAGTAAAAACGTCAATGGGTTACTTAAAAAACTAAATTGTGCAGAAGGACATTCTTTGATTTTTCTCTGGATATTTCATTTAACATTTAGGTCAAATCCACAGAGCCGTGAGACAGGCAGAATGCATCGGCTTTATGGCCTGTGTGTGTGTGTGTGTGTGTGTGTGTGTGTGTGTGTGTGTGTGTGTGTGTGTGTGTGTGTGTGTGTGTGTGTGTGTGTGTGTGTGTGTGTGTGTGTGTGTGTGTGTGTGTGTGTGTGTGTGTGTGTGTGTGTGTGTGTGTGTGTGTGTGTGTGTGTGTGTGTGTGTGTGTGGGTGTGTGGTTCTTTCTCTCTGGGGCTAAGTTAGAGTATATGTTTATATAGTATGCATGTATAAATGTATATCTGCTTAATGTGCACATGTGTGTGTCTCTCTCTCTCTGGGGCTAAGTTAGAGTGTGCATAAATGTAGATTTGCTTCGTGTGCACATGT
>NC_079415.1:11570606-11573106 GCF_026213295.1 Gadus chalcogrammus
GGCTGTTTTTATAGGCAATGTTCCTGAGAGCATTAGTGAGTAAAGCGTGTGACCCATACAGATCGCCCTGCCTAGAGTCAACGCAGAAAAAAATAGAAAAGGCCAAGGGTTGCTGACATTGGAATTTCAGTTATTTAGGGGGGAGTGGGTGGGGGGGGGGGGGAGTTTGCACTTGATTTGATTCTTTTTCAGATACGGAGGGAAGAAAAATAGTTAAGCATCAACCATCTTTTGACAACCCACGTTGTAGGAGCAGGGCAGAGTGGTCCTGGCTCTGGGGGCTGCCCAGCGGACCCCCCGACCTGTCAGTATGATGCCGACCAGTCCAAGCCCACCCGGCCCCCCCGCTGGGAGCCGTGATGTCACAGCGCTCCAGGGCCAATCGTTATAACGCTCATTGATCGCCCTTATTGCACTTCCGATCCAATCCGATCACTCACGCCCATTTTCAGGGAACAGTTGCTGAGAACCAAGTAGTCCGGAATACACAGGAGGGAAGGGGACATGATCTGATAAGGGCCTCTACACTTCTGATCACGGCCAGTTAAAGGCCATCCTGGAGCAATCCTCAATTCATGTAAAACAAGGGTCTAGGGGTACATAAAGAACCGGCCCTTTGAAGTACTTCTCCACCCCTCAAACTGATTAATTATACACCCAATACTTGGGTATCTTTTAATACCTCATCAAATGAACACATCCGCAAATGAGCGTTTCATTCATTGGTCTTTGATCCGAGGGGGTTTCGGAGTTGAAGTGGCCACTTGTTTCCTAACAGGACGTCGGGGAGCTGTGAATTGGTCAAACGAGATCCGCCTTTGAGCAGCGTCGAATTGATTGTTTGAAGGACACAACCATTCAGTGGCTGTCTGTGCGGTGGTGGATCTGAATGGCGAGGCGGTCGATGGCTGGGCAGCTGGGCGGCTGGACCCAGACTGGCAGGCTGGTGGTGGTGGGCGTGTGGGTGGGTTGGTGGGTTGGTGAAGGGGTTGCACGAGGGTTAGTGTTCTTAGTGAACTGATGGGGAGTTGTTGTGGTGTATGGTTGTATGAGGGGGTACTTGTCCGTTGAATAGGGTGGTGTCTGGGTAGTTGTGATGGTGTTGGGTTGTTTGAGGGGGTACTGGAATAGGGTGGTGTTTGGGTAGTTGTGGTGGTGTTGGGTTGAGTGAGTAGGTACATGTCACTGGAATAGGGTGGTGTTTTGGTTGTTGTTATGGTTTTGGTTTGTGTGAGGGGTACTCACTGGAATAGGGTGGTGTTTGGATAGTTGTGGTGGTGTTTGGTTGCGTTCGGGGGTACTTATCCCTGGAGTAGGATGGTGTTTTAGGGTGCGGATGAAGGAGGACTACATGGTGAAAAGCTCCCAATGTCTGGCTCCACTTCCGACAGATATCTGATGTTGTCGTGGGAAGGCCTTGTTTGAGACTGACCAGACACTTTTTCTATAAAGTTCAGGGACCAAAGGTGGCCTTTAGAGCGCTTGGGAGACCGATGCAGTTTGCTTCGGTTTCTGTTTCAGTCTCTGGAATTCCCCCCAACTCAAAAGGGAGACGTCTAATGGGAAACGCGGTTCGTCACTAGTGTATTAAAACGAGCATAAAAAATAACATAAATAAACGGTTCCGTTGAAGTTCGTTTTTATAAGTTGATATGATACTATTCATGAAAATAAAATTAGATTTGAGGTTAACATTATTGTGCTGAATCTCATGGTGGAGGTAAACTGATATCTCATTTCTTGCCGCAGTAAGGGAGAAATGAAAAAAAAGTTAATGTTTTGCTTACAAAAGATTTGCCAGCGATGTGATACGGAGAGCCATGCACAGTCTTGTCCCAATATTTGCTTGGTGCCTTATTCCTTTAACAAATCACATCACCGGCGAGCATACCAGATCTAGTTGTTTCAACTCTAGTTGAAACAACTGGAGGTGGAATGCAGTCTAATGATGTGGCAGTGATAGGAACAAAGTGGGCCAACAGCTAGCAAAGCAACAGTACACCTTTGCTTTGATATCTGTTGCCCCACTTTGTTTCTAAGGGAATTCATCAACCCCAAAAGTTCACTTGAAGTCAGTTTTAGCCTGATCAATAATGAATTAAACAAACTGTCAAACTGCTCAGGTTTATATTGTAGAAAAAATGCTAGACCAAAATGTGTGCATCAACTTATTGTTAAATATACTCTACGAATTAAGACGGCAGAGATTTCAACATCAAGGTTTTAGAAACAGAAGCCTTACGATAAAATTCAGATTCATGAGATTCAAATAATAATTGTATTTATTATGAAATAATAACATGTATTACTTAAATAATCAACGTTGTTAATGTAGCACCTTTCATTGTTCAGTATGTCAACGTCAATGTACAGTAAAACCGATAAAATGGTTTAATGTTGCTTGATAATTACTAAATGATTTTTGTAATCACCAAGGTTATTTGAGTTTAGTTAAAGTGGTATGCAGAAGTGTTATATTTGTGAGATTTCTAACTCTGAT
>NC_079415.1:11580606-11600606 GCF_026213295.1 Gadus chalcogrammus
CACACACAAAAAACACACACCCACACACACAAATACAGGCAGACACACAAACACACACACACACACACATGCATATTAAGAGAGTGAGTGTAACATTCCAAATAATCACTAGTTGAGCTTAAAGCAGCACATTCATGTTGTATCGACAATGTGTCTCGAGTGCCCTGTTGCGTTGGGCTCAGTATTTTTCAAAACATTTCAACATTCAATGGTACTGGAAGATGAGTTCAGGCTGTGCAGGGAGACGTTTTCTTCTGCTGAACGCCCAAAGTGTTAATTTAGATAAGCTGAGCTAACACACTTGAGTTAATCAACATCTGTTCCCCAGAAAACAAAGAATGCCAGCACACTTATCTCCTCCCCCACAGAATGGTGACTTTGCTCCGACTGACCCAGGGTGTTGTTGGGTGTCAGTGTGTGGACACCACTGTCTGAGGCTCGGTCAACACATACTGTGTTCTAAAAGTGTCAATATTAATCCTCTAGGTATTTAGGAGTAAATCACACACTCTGTCCTTGTGCCTATCATCTAACCATCCACTTATACAGCCACATAAAATGCCATAGCAACGACATCTTAGAATCTATAAATCTTAGTTTTGACGTTTTTTTCAAAATTCCCTTGAAAGGTTATTCAGCTATAGCAATATTGTACTTTTAAACCTAAAAAGAATTGCAACAGAAATTATTTCTTAATTTCCATCCATAAATATTTCAAGGCAAAGTTACATACTATTTTGTCCAGAAAAAGAATGCATAAGATTGCCTATTACTGCAAAACTATACAAATATAACTCGTATCCTCATTGTCTGAGTGGGTTTTATTACTAAAGAATATTGTCGTTATACCTGTTAATGAACTATGATCTCTCTCTCTCTCTCTCTCTCTCTCTCTCTCTCTCTCTCTCTCTCTTTCTCTCTCTCTCTCTCTCTCTCTCTCTCTCTCTCTCTCTCTCTCTCTCTCTCTCTCTAAGTCCCTTTCTCTCTCTCATAAACAGGGCTACTATTAAAAACTGTCTTGAAGATGTCTTTACAGTGCTCTTTATCATAGACAAACAAGGTGGTTGGTCGGCAAGCAGTGATCTGCCGAAAAACAGTTAAGAGTGGGTCCAGAAACTGAACCTCAATAGTTGTCCAAGGGTGAGAAGAAAGAGGTCACAATTAAACAGAGGGGTGACTTCCTCTTTGGTCAACAGTCGAATAGGCATCTTTGCTAAGGAAGGTTCCTTACTGAGTGAAATGACCCGGAAGTATCGAAGTGGCAGCTTTGATAAGGGCTGTTCTAATTCTCTTAATGCTAAGGAAATGTGCTTCAGTGATTCCTTCCTTATCCCCTTTAGCATAGGATGTACTATACATCCTTTACGAAAAGAAAGGAGATAATGATAATTCCTTGACGGAACAAACTATAAACATTACTGACAATTATTTTCTTACAATGCATACAACCATTCTTAATGTTATAACTTGATTCCCTTTTGGGAGCCTTCATATAATTTCTTATCTAAATTCCAGCCTTGGTAATGAATTGAAAACAAAGTGGGTATAACGCAGGGGCAAAGTATATATTATGCTTTCTTAGTGGTCCATCTTCGGAAACTTCTAGTTTCACAATGGCCGACCCATAAAGCCCACCGGTGTACCTTACTGTGGGGGCAGTTGGATTTTTTCTTTATTAATTCTCCTCCTCCTCCTTCATTTTTTCATTGACCTCATGACGTTTTCATCAAGGTCAAGAAAATAAGTTAAGAAAGGACCTTGGATACCATTTATTTTCCAGAAAGCGTGTGTCAGTCCTGTAACAGCCCAAGTCCAAAACACACAACTAACGCTGTCATGTGAACAAGACATTAAGAATTACAGATAATAAATAAAAAGAAAAAAATTAAAATAAATCTTTATACTGTCCCCTTCTTGACAGATATATATAAAGATATACAACACATTTGGTTTATAATGAGTCTGACTCAGACGCAGCAAATCAGATATATGCATCCCCAATTAAGTATGTCAGGATCAAATGATTAAAGGTATGAGATCACTTGTTAAATGTCATGTTACAAACTGTCCTTTTTTTCAGCTCCCTCTCACACACACACACACACACACACACACACACACACACACACACACACACACACACACACACACACACACACACACACACACACACACACACACACACACACACACACACGTTTGTCTCGGTGGATATGAGCGCACCACATTCCCTTCCCTGGCAGAGCATTCTGTGACCAATTGGACAGAGGAGCTCATTAGTGAGGACATACCGGGTAATAGCTCTTCATTTCACATGAGCGAGGCGACCTTACGCACCTCGGGGGTCAAAGATCATAACATGCCTCTCGTTAGCTCCCAGGGTGCAGGTTGCCCACCTTTGGTTCGGTTTTGCTACGGCAGTGGATTGGTTTGAGACCCCGATGTCTTGATAGTCCCAGCCCCATCGGAAACCTGTCCCCTGTTCCCGCTCTCGGACTCTCCAGAGTTTATCCGACCCTAACACTCAACTGTGTTTAGTGTCACGGACGGCTCACAGATTAACAATGGGGGGGGGGGGGGTGGTATAGGGTGGGGGGAGATGTGTTTGTGTGTGGGGGGGGCTATAGGCTGGGGGGAGGGGGGGGTATAAGGGGGGGTAGTTGGAGGTTTGGGGGGGGGGGGCGACCCCACTCCTTACCCTGGTGCCTCCGTAGTGGCTAACGCATGGCTAACCCCCGCGGCTCAGGACAGAGACACTTCTGTCAGGGGGAGGATGCTACCCTTTAACCCAGAGGTGAGCCCTTTTCTCACAAAGGGCCGATTGGGCCACAGCTTCAGCGACGTCAGGCTGTGAGGCGCTGGTGTGTCGGTAGCATAGTAGCAGCCCCCCAGACGTTGTATTGCACTCGGAATAATAAAAACTAAGTGTGTCTTTTATAGTTGCCGTTGGTCAGTTTGATATAAAATGGTTATTGCACTTTGGCCGTTGTTGTCGAGATGATGTGGTTGTTTTAGAACCACATTACAGTCAGTTGGAAGCACACGGCAGCCATGACCGTGATGATGTTTGGGAGGCTCACGCTAAAGAGACTTGCATGTATTGCCTTTGTGGCCTGAAAGTGTTGCACAGTAGAGACTAGTTTGTTGTTCCTCTAGCGACCGGTAGCTGGTTCACAGTAGATACTAACAGGTGGTTCTTCTAGCGGCCTGTAGCTGGTTCACCATTGGTGGATGCAGAACGACCTGCCACTAATGGGATTTCATTGGTGCAACACAAAGCCACTACATTTCTTCTTCGTTCAGTTGGGATCAAATTCGTATTTTTACACTCTATGGTTACTAGAGTTTGTTCTAAGGGTGTGCTCTCTTTAGGGAAGTGGTTAAATACATGGGTCAATCCTCCTCCTTCATGGTGAATGGGTGAGGGCTGTAGAGACACCAGCTGGTTTTATGTTGAATTTGTAATAAAATAATGTAGAAGTTACTCTGAATATTGCGTTACCAAAAAAGACATACCGGGAGTCCAACGATAAGGGAGGGAATCTTTTGTAAAATAAACCTCCTGGTTGGAATTCCTAATTGTTTCTGTTCTTATTTGATGAAACAAATGAGGAGGGGGGGGGGTATTGAATTAAACTTTTTATAAGCAAAAGGGACAAAGAAAGAGAACATTTTGACTATTCTTGATCTCAAGCATACGTACCAAAATGGACAACGTCAATACGTAGCACAAATGAAGCTATTGAAAGAGGTCTACTCATCGAAGGATGAGTGAAGAATTAACAGAGAGAGAGAGAGAGAGAGAGAGAGAGATAGAGAGAGAGAAGGAGAGAGAGAGAGAGGGAGAGAGAGAGAGGGAGAGAGAGGGAGAGGGAGAGAGACAGAAGGAACCACACACACATTAACAGCCCCTTGTATGCACATCCACAAATACAATCAGAATCACACTGGCTCCATCAGTGGCCATTAAAAGTCAGTCAATACAGCAAACATATTGACTGGCCCTGGCAAGGACAATTGATAAGACAAAGTGTGTTATGCACACACTATCACACAGAGACACACACACATACACACACACACACAAACGCCAACCCACACACACACACACGCACAAACACACACACACACACACACACACACACACACACACACACACACACACACACACACACACACACACACACACACACACACACAAACAGACATGGATAGACGCACAGACACATGCACACACACACACACACACACACACCGAGACTGACACACACAACCCGAGAAGGCACACACACACGCACATACACACACAGACACACACATCCACACCGAGACGACACACACAAACACACACACACACACACACACACACACACACACACACACACACACACACACACACACACACACACACACACACACACTCACACACACATACACACACACGCAAGCAGCTCCCGCAACTCCGAATCGCAGGGGCATGACCTCCGGCGTTGCGGAGAGGGGGAGAGCCGGGGATCGGGCGGATGTGCGTCTGCGCTGGTGGCGGGCAGAGAGGGACAACAACACGACAACACACTGTTCAGTCTCTGATGGAGGACATGCTCGTGCATACACAGTGGCGATATTAGCCGCCGAGTCGCACGGCGCCTGGGCACAGCGGGAAAAACAACACTAATGGTTTTTGCAAATTCAAAATAGCGGAATCATTAAGTATTGCGACAAACAGTGTTTGTTCTGGTTCTAATGCGGCCGCAGCAGCAGAGTGTGCCGTTTGTTATCAGGTCGCGTTTCGCCTCAAACTGTTTGGGAGGACGGGAGGAAGATGGATAGATTGAGATGGATGATAACTCATGAGGTGGTTTTTGGCAGTTAAACACTGGTGGGTTTTTTGGCGGTTTTAATGCAGCAATGCGAATGATTTAAGTATTAGGCTCACAGATGCGGAAAAAAAAAATATGAAAGAAAAAACGAGATGATCTTAATTGCGGTGTAGAAAGTTTTACGCTGAAAGCGAAAAGGAGAAAGTGGGAAATGTCATACGGCAAACTTTCACTTCTGTGGCGTTTAGCGTGGAAGGCGATGACTCTACGGTACAAACTGTTGAAGGACATTCATCTTTACAGGCCTTTCCATATGTCACCACTTCATTTTATACCATTACACAATTTATAACACCATTTCCAACCTGATTAAATATTATCAACAGAACCCAGGTTGCGTGTGAAAAGTGTGAAAATGTGTGTACAACTCCAACATATGCTTCCACTTACCGGCGTTTTTCAGACAGTTATGTGTAATCATAAAATCCCATATGAAGCATAATTCACTTTATCTGACTGTTTTGTATTTATTCTTTATCTCATTGAAATATAACATTTTAGAACTGTTATCGGAGCAATTACCCATATTTCCTGGACTGACGTCATGAGCATAACTCATTTGACGCCATGGCAACGCAACTGCTTTGGTTCCTTGGACGTATTTAGATTGAATGATTTAATAATGGAAATCATATTCTGCTATCCAATAATAGATGAAAACAAGTACACATCGTACACACAGGTGCATTTGAATCCGGTTATCCTTTTTCATGTTCAACAGAAAAATAATGCATTCTCTTTCAAAAACGGAAAAAGGAAGTTATGTTTGAGGGAAGTCTGACAGTCAGCACACAATGGCTTCTCTTCAGATGAACACAAGAGATGAAGTCATCACCCTGCAGCACCTTGTCGTAGACACTGAACCCCGAGAGCATATGTGCAACACACACACACCCACACCCAAACACAAACACACACACACACACACACACACACACACACACACACACACACACACACACACACACACACACACACACACACACACACACACAAACAAACACACACACTCACACACACAGAGACCCTCATTATCAGTAGGACTACATACGCACAGCTTAAACTATAATGACCAGGACTTACGGCAAATGAAATAAAACACAATCATTGATTTGCACAGCCGTGTCGTCTGGATAGCAACATTATCTATCCAGGACTATTTCCATGAACTTTCTTTAAAAAAAATGAAATCATTATTATAGGAAGAGGAATATTATGCCTTTAATGAGGGAGCCTGCTGTTAAACGCCTTCGCCTTCAGGCGGGCATCGATATATTTCAGGGACCCATTCACAACGTTATAAATGAAGCTTCCAAATGAAGACACTGGAATCGGTTCAGTTTATTTCCCCTTGTATCTGAAATCTCCCAGCCAGCCACTCGCATGGTTTTTGTGGGCTCACAACTGCTATAGTTAAAGCACTTGGAGCTGCACGCTATGTATGAACGGTTCTGAACAAATAAACTGTATTATTATCATTATTCATTGCCAGCTGCCTTTTTGGGGTTTTGTTGGATAGCCCTGAGTAGCAACAAGAGGCTATTCGGTCTATCCTCCAGACTCAAAGAAAGGATTTGAATGATTTCAAGGAGGCATAGTGACAAACATAAGTTGGCTTTATGTCGGTAACACTGGTCTTCAATATCCATAGGCCTGCATTGGAGCCCAGATTGATAGAAGGAGAACACATATGATGCCTGCTAAATCCTATACCTCATATAGGCAATTAGCCATGAAAGGCTGGGGTTTACAGTGGCTAAAGAACAGCTAGGGGGTAAGTAAAGCAGAACCCCCTAGCTGAAACGGATACTTACAAGGTTACTATAGACGGCCTAGTAAAGTTTCACCAAAAAAATCACACAGCAACATAAAATGCGCTAATCAGCATATTAGTGATAGCATACTTTGAGATTAGCGGAGCGTTAACACTAAAAATGAATTGTTATGTGGCCACAGGTGTGTGTTTATAGACTATTCTACAGTGGCTTGGAGCCAATCAGATTCAAGGAATGTAACCATCTGTTTGACAAACATTCTAACTGCATCCTTCTTTCACAGTTTGTAACACGATCAGATCAAAATGGTACAATCCACTGAGAACAGATTCATGTGAAACAGCATTAGTTTATAATGGTACAGTTCACTTAGAAAAGATCAATGTGAAACAGGATTAGTTTATAATGGTATAGTCCACTGAGAACATACCCCATGTTGAACAGCATTAGCTTATAATGGTATAGTCCACTGAGAACTGATTCACACAGCATTAGTTTAAAATGGTATAGTCCACTGAGAACAGATCCATTTGAAACAGCATTATGAAGGTACAGTCCACTGAGAACAGATTAACACAGCATTACTTCATAATGGTATAGTCCACTGAGAACAGATTCACACAGCATTAGTTCATCATGGTATAGTATACTGAGAACAGATTCACCAGCATTAGTTCATAATGGTATAGTCCACTGGGAATAGGACCCTTCTGGCTATCTATCGCCCCCTGCAGGTTGGAATACTTCCAGTTGGATTCAAGTAGAGGAGGACGGGCCGCTCCCCCAGGTCCAGTATACATGATGTGCTCCAGCCAGCCCGCTCATTAAACAGACTTTATGTCAACAGACAACAGATTCACACAGAGTCAAACAAGGTGATCATCTAACACTCCCATCATGTCAATACGCCCCCTCACCTCCCACTCAGGAGATTGTCTTGCACTGGAGTGTTTCAGTGAAGCCAAATCCCCACAGAGGTCTGTTTAAATCAGCAGCACTGCCAGCAGAAAGAGCTATGCAAGTGTGGTTTGAATAAGTGTGTTTGTGTGTCGGTGTGTGGGTTTTTAAATGTGTGTTTGTGTGTGTGTGTGTGTGTGTGTGTGTGTGTGTGTGTGTGTGTGTGTGTGTGTGTGTGTGTGTGTGTGTGTGTGTGTGTGTGTGTGTGTGTGTGTGTGTGTGTGTGTGTGTGTGTGTGTGTGTGTCTGTGTGTCTGTGTGTGTGCATTTGTATGTGTTTTGAAATGTGTCTGTGTTTGTGCATCTGCTTTTTCATGTGCATCCATGTCAATCAATGTGTGTATCCATGGTAATCGATGCTTGTGTCTGTGTGTTTGTGTGTGTCTGTGTGTGTATATGTGTTTATGAATGTGTGTGTGTGTGTGTGTGTGTGTGTGTGTGTGTGTGTGTGTGTGTGTGTGTGTGTGTGTGTGTGTGTGTGTGTGTGTGTGTGTGTGTGTGTGTGTGTGTGTGTGTGTGTGCGCGTGTGTGTGCGTGTGTGTGTGTGTGGGGGGGGGGGGGGGTATGTGATGCGTGTGCATTCAAATACGTGTGTCCAATGATCATATTTGCCTCTCCAAATGTATATGAGTTTAAGCCCCCCCCATGCCCGTTATTCCTGTTACATTGATCGTCCGTGGCCTCCACTGTGCGCGGGTGTGCAGGGCATGTGCTTTTTGTAACGAACTCGTCTCAATCACATTTGCGCTTTCGAAAGACCCCAGTGCAATCAGTCGTGTGAACCAGGCTGAGAAAGTGCGTTCACGGAAAACACCAAGCGTATATCGGCCTACGCACCCGCACTGAGCACGATCTGTCCTGACTACCGGGAACGCATGCGGTCCCATGGTCCGCTCCCAATCCCGGGATCGCTAACCTCCTCCTCCTGACGCGAACGTCTCCGCACACACCGCTGGCCCGACGTAAGCCCGCTCCGTACAGCTGTTTGGGTACGTAATGTTGGCCACTCCAAGAGACCAATGCCCCGATCCCGCCCAAATCCCGTTCATCTGATCCGGTGTATGGCTCCCCTGGGTGTCGTTGGTCAGATGAGGGCTGATGACTCATAACATTTACTGGAGTTTCCCTGTTTTTGTCCCTTTTTGTCGGATCCTTTTGTCGAGTCGTTCAATAGGTCTCCGTGTCTTTACAGAGAATATTATGAAGTTAACTATTTGTACCAACATTATGAGGAGTAGTGTATAATACATACCAACATTATGGAGTTAACAATATACCAACATCATGAAGTGAATAATATAAACCAACATAATGAAGTGTATAATATATACCAACAATATGAAGTGTTACCAACACTATGAAGTATATAATATACTAACATTATGAAGCTATCTATAAACCAATATTATGAAGTGTATAATATATACCAACATAACGAAGTGTATAATATATACAGACAGCATACAGTGGATAATATGTGCCCACATTACAAAGTGTAGAATATATACCCAGATTGTGTCCTGTAGTGTAGACAAGGACATGTTGGTCTGCTCAGGGGTGCGACCACAAAGTGCGTCTCTGCAGAGAATATCTCTCCCCTCAACGCTCACTGTGTCCTTCCATGGTCACCAACTTGTTTTGGTATTCAGTGAAAGACGCGTTCTGGGGGATCTATATTTAGTCTCTAAACTCTGTTGTGTGTATCCCACTTGTACCGCGACCTTGAATTCATTATTTGTTCCCATGCGTTATTCGCATTCACATCCGTCCAATCCGGTCGCTCCGTTTGTCCTTTTCATGTGCTCCTTATTTCTGTAACCCCCCCTCCCCACCACCATGAGCCCCTCCTCCCCACTCGGGCTGTGACTTCAATGGCCTCCGATACAATCTAACCCCGAGCAGGAAGCCAGTCGGCCCGCCGCTACCGCAAGCCCCGAAAAGAGCAACTGTATTTTTATATGAATCCCCCAATTCATATAAAAATGAATCCCCCAACCCCCCCCCCCCCCCCCCCCCCCCCACACACACACACACACACACACACACACACACACACACACACACACACACACACACACACACACACACACACACACACACACACACACACACACACACACACACACACACGTACACACACACACACACACACTTACCCTCCGTTAACGGGGGGGGGGGTTGTGATGCAGGCCCTGGACAACAGCGTTAAGCACAAACCGCCAATGTCCTTGGACTATTGTGAATTTGAGCCAAGTTTTTCAAAAATTGTTAAAAAAAAAAACGTAATATTTTTTATAATTACAGTACAGAGAGGAGGTCATGCCATCTCAATAATAATAATAATAATAATAATACAAAAGATATTCGATTTATTTTTTAACCATAATTCCAAAAATATTGTTAAATTTTTGGGAACAATAATTCAAAATAGTTACCATAACGAAAGAACCGCTCAACTGATAACAAGATGATGGAAGAAAGGAATTGTGGAGGAGAGTAGAAAAAGCTCTTTCAAGCACACAGAGAAGAACCCCCTGCCCTGTTTAAACACAGTGTTGTTGTATGGCTGGGTAACGTTCAGTTCACACACACACACACACACACACACACACACACACACACACACACACACATACACAAACACACACACGTACATGGCTGCTTGAGAAATGGACGGTTGGTCAAGCTTCACCTGACTGAGGCGACTACAGACAAGCTGTTTCACGTGAGGGTCAGCTAGTTTATTATTTGATTATCTGATTACTTTGAAATTTTGTCAAACACAATTTTAAGGCCAGCGGAGCACCTGGAGCACAATGCCGACCGCAATTATTCAGAAATCATCAGCTATAGATAGTCCAAAATGATATCAGATAGAGAATTAAGCCGGGCAAATATTTGAACGACCAATTTATTTCCTTTTGTTTTAACAGTTTTCAAACGGCCGTGTCCCGCCTCAGTAGGACCTGCTGGCTGCGTAATTGCTAGTCAGATACGCATCGTGCCGCTGTGGAGAGAGATGACCCGATACCCGACGATAACAACCAGGGTGCAGACTGAAAGGAGACGGACAGGTAAGGAGACCGAGCTGTTCAACAGGGAGAGGAGCTTCCATCTGTTGGAAACAGGGCTTTAAAGAAAGCACAGTGGAATTAAACCATTGTGGGTTCATGAAAATAAGTGAGTTATGATTCAGACGTCCTTATCGGCTGCAAGGTTCTATTGAACCGCGTTTATACTGGATGAACCGATTCAACAACAGACAAGGACAGCGGAGCTCTGTACATCGCTACCAAGGATGAGGATAAGGAGGAGGAGGAGGGGGAGGAGGAGAAAGAGGAGGAGGAGAAAGAGGAATAAGATGAGGAGAAAGAAGAGGAGAGAGAGGAGGAGGAGGAGAGAGAGGAGGAGGAGGAGGAGGAGGAGGAGGAGAAAGAGGAGAAAGAGGAGAAAGAGGAATAAGATGAGGAGAAAGAAAAGGAGAGAGAGGAGGAGGAGGAGGAGAGAAAGGAGGAGGAGGAGGAGGAGGAGGAGGAGGAGGAGGAGGAGGAGGAGGAGAGAAAGGAGGAGGAGGAGGAGGAGGAGGAGGAGGAGGAGGAGGAGGAGGAGGAGGAGGAGGAGGAGGGATACTAATCCTACGTTGGACAGCAAAAACAGACCGCTTATCTGTCTTCTGAGGAATGGACATGTCAGATGGTCCAGATAGCTGCCTAATGCCATGAAACGCTGCGGCGCACAGCGTTTTAACCCATCAAGTCATTAGCATGTCAGTGTGGAACTGGTGCCCGCTTCCCAGGGACCAATAAAGCCATTTTTCCAGGTGGGCCCAGAGATCAGGAGCGGCCGCAGACGCGGGGACCGGAGGTCCGGCCCCCCCACTGGGATCCTGTCACCAGCTAGTACGTCAGCTGCTGAGCCGTTGAGCACTTCCCCTTCTCCCTCCAAGTGCACGCCGATCCAGACGGGAGAGTGCTCAACAGCCTTGCTCGCCATCAGGTTTCTGGAGAAAAGTGCCTTTTTTGTTTTTCAGCAACAACTCAAAGTTCAGCATGAGGCCGGAGTATCCCCGAAAGCATTCCAATATCGTATATCTCCAACCCTGATGGATAAAGAAGACAGACTTTATAGGTTTTTCCTCTCTATTTTCCTCGGTATATACATGGTAACGTCGGTCCGAGCCCTGGACAATAGTGCGTCAACACACAGCGCGCCTTTAGCTCGTAAACTCACATCACCACTAACCCTCAAGACGTCATTCTCAGCTCCGCGGGGCGTCCTCGTGTACTTTTCTATCGGGTGTATCAGGTACGGTATGTCTGCTTGCCATCGCCCCCCCCTTAACACTTTGGACTTTGATTTTTTTTCCCCCTTTGATAGAAAGCCCAGATGTTTATGAAGAGATTTATACGTTGCTCATTTTGAACCGGGGGTCGGGAGCTAGCTAGCGTGATATAACCATTACCAGACCGCTGCTGCTGCTACGCCGCTCCAAACCTCAGCCTGGGTATCGACTTCATCGAGGAGCCATAACGGAAACTCATGGGGGCTCAGTAAGTCAAAAGAGGGCCCTTGATGAAATCTGACTTTTGACGGGGACGAGAAAACAGTGGAGGTAAACAAACCAAACCACAGCCAGTGCACGGTGCCTGATGCGTTGGTTTGGTTCGGCATGCCGGTGCGGCGTCTCAACACCGGGGATCTTGCGATGGGCTTGTGTGTGTTTGGTTTGTTTACCTGTTTTTTCTGTTTTTTTCTTTTTGGAAGAGGGAACAGAGTGAGGGGAGGGGGGGAGGGGCAGGGGGAGGAAGATCAAGGGGCACACCTTGACGATGGTTCCCTGACGTGTATCAACCAGGTGTTGCCGGGTGAGGGGGGGGGGGGGGGGCTGCTGCTGTTCTACCAGCGTTCACCAGCGTGGCAAGCAGTCAGGCAGAGAGACACACACACACACACACACACACCCTCTGGATGTGATTTGGTTTGTTTACCAAAACTGCCTCAGCCTGCTTTTCATATTTTAAAACACGTACGGGTAATGCGGTATTAAAACTAAACAGAGTTGAATACCTTCTTTTTTTCATCCGTTGTTTTTCCATCCGCTGGGTGGCTGTTGGCCTTGAGTCTTCAATGACGTCACGGCGACGTATGTGCGTGTGTCTCCGTGCTTCCTGTGACCGCTCATGGCCGATATGCATCAGCAATGAGCATCATGTTACCGTCATTATGCCTTCGTCATATGGCAGGCCATTAGGGCAAATGAACGTCTGCTACAAAGTGCTCCTCGGATGCGCCCCTATGCCAGTGTTTAATGTGCCCGTTGCACGCCACACCGCAAACGACCACGTGCACAACCAGTCGCCAATCTGGCTACCCCTTATTGTGACACCTCAAATGGAGCCCTCCTGGGCTAAATGCGTGTGAGGGCGTTTTTAATAATGAACGCGTTCCCTGGTTGACAGACAGGAAACGGGACCACCCCCGCGGGGGGGGGGGGGGGGCTGGCGTTGGGGTGATTTACGCGCGGCAGACCCCGTGGAGGAGTTAAGAGCGGTGAGATGCCAAAACAGCGGCAGGATGAATGTGGGAGTGATTATTTTTATCCCGTGATAGGATATGACCCTGATCTCATCTCCTTCTCGCCAGAGGGGGGGGGGCTGATGGACGCGTGATGTCACAGACGCTCCACCCCCGGCTCGTTCACTTGCTCCCCTTCAACTCTGCTCTGGTGTCACGTTGTGTTAACCCCTCCATGTGTGTGTGTGTGTGTGTGTGTTTGTGTGCGTGTGACACATGTGTGTAGTGCTGAACATGACATGGTGGGTTTTTGGCGTGACGTCAGCCCGGATCAAAACCATCGCCGTGGCGATTTAAAGCACTGCAGAGGTTACAGCTGTACAATGATCCCCACAGGAGTGGCAATGTCTCTTCTGTTAACCAGGACGCTAGGTCCTGGTTAACAGAAGAGACATTGGCACTCCTGTGTGGATCATTGTAGAATCGTGACATGCAAACTTATTGCTAACAATTTATGTATTTCAATAGCCTCAGTCCAAAAACCGAAAGGCGAATAAATCGTAATTGTCTAACATAACGTGTGCACAAGTGATAAACAGTTTGATCCAAACAGTAAATGTATCTAAATTGCCCTAATTAGAGATAATTATTATCCATTAAGCACTGAGCAATCAAGACTTGTGACCTCAGCAAGCCTCCCGCAAATACATTCTCCTTGAACACTAAAACTGGTTAGAGATTTTAGAGGGGCTTTCTTCGACAATGCTTTGGGTTTGATTCACGATAATGTCTGACAGTGTATGTTACTGGTTTATCCGTCTCCCGACCATTCAATCAGGTCCATGTTCAGCGCCTGACTCACCATGGTTTAGTCTTTTCTCCCTCTCCCTCTGACGCAGGCTTCAACCCAGCAGTCATCATCTCTCTCTTCCCACATGCACTCCGCTCCTATTCACATCGTGCATTGTTCGCCCCTATTTCTACCCCTTTCTTTCACTCTCTCTCTCTCTCTCTCTCTCTCTCCCCATCTCCCCCCTCCCTCTCTCCCCCTCTCTCTCTCTCTCTCTCTCTCTCTCTCTCTCTCTCTCTCTCTCTCTCTCTCTCTCTCTCTCCCTCTCTCTCTCTCTCTCTCCCCCTCTCCCCCTCTCTCCCTCTCTCTCTCTCTCTCTCTCTCTCTCTCACTCACTCTCTCGTATCCGCTGAAACCTGTATCCCAAATTATTAAAAACATTTCACCAGGCCGAGGCAGCGGCTCACAGAGTCCTCAATGAAAAGGACTGGGTCTGTCTCTCGGCTGCGGTGGAAAGTGCTCAGAGAAGCCGCTGAATGCTTGGTATTAATAGCGCCTCGCCAACACCGATCACAAATGGAAATGCTTTGTAAGGAGGTGTGAGTCTTAGGGTGCTCTCTCAAAGGTAGTCAATGTAGCAAAAGTACCAAACCTTCGCCGTGATGACAAAGAAAACCCGCTCTCCCCTTCCCTGCTACGGCTGAAGTATTGCTCACCTGGATGGAAGTGATGACCGACCCGTTGATGGACTGACGAGATGTTTCAGCGTTGAGAGGGGCTCACCGGTGAAACAGGTGGATAATGTTGTGCTTTCCTGTGAAACTGTGCCATTAATGTATGCAAACTAACACATACAAACAAATACTGGTTTTAGAGTTGAACGCAATAGGGCACAGACAATGGTTTTGATTATGATTTGGGCAGGTTTGTTTGTATACAGATATATTTATTTTGGAAATGTTATTTTAGTTGCCATATTTTGTGTTTGTTTGATTAAATATAATACATGTTTTATTGATTTTATTTGACCGTATTGTATTTCACAGTTGGAGAATATAGAGTATTTTTTTCGCAGTGCACATTTTCAGAGAAAACGCAAATGCATTCAGTTGACATGAACATTCACCATGTTCATTTATGTTCCTGAGGTGAACTATCACCATGTTAATGTACTGTATGTTCCTGATGTGAACAATCACCATTAAACATTCCTCTAGGATTTCAGTTCAACTACCACTCTAAATGTTCCTTTTATTTGTATTAATATATTTATACAACTATCGAAATTCAATTTTCCACAATTCATTAGATATTCTTTATGAAAATACAAAACAAATGGAAATCGATGCCTTTGTCCATGTTTGTTTTCAAGAAACAAAGTCTAAATCACATTGCGTGACTGAGAAGCAGTCATAAAATAAAAGATGACAATTAACAGGGTGACGACCCTCCCTCTTGGTGCATTCCAAAACTCTTTCCCATCTGAGCACCCCATCTGAGGCTTCGTCACTGAGGCATCAAGCCTCAACGGTATCACCCTGAAAGGAGGTGCAGGGAGTACCCACTGCTTGAGACAGGGGAGCGGCCCCAATCAGCACTGACCAATCACAACAGTCAGATCTGGTAGCCAATCACGTCGCTGAATCGCTAAACCGCTAAACCGCCTTCTTTTCGGATACACCGATGTAGAGGAGGGTGCGATGCTGATCGAGGGAAAACATCTGGAGGCTTGGCGGGAGGCGGCAGGGCAAACTGAGGCCGACAGACTTTTGGAATGCAGCCCTGGTGCAGGGAGGCAGGGAGGGAGGGGGCGGGGCTGAGAGCCTCGTCAGCTGATGGGTTTCACCTGTGCAGGTTTGCCCTGGAAGGCTTTAAATGGCCGACCGCTACCCATCAGCCAGCTGGTCTCTCTTCTCCCTCTCACAGGCCGGTTGGCCAGCTTGGGTTTCGTCTGGTATGGTCTGGTTCCTCTATCTCGGTTCCGCGAGTTTCCCCCCACAACGTTTCCCAACGGAACACCGCTCATTCATCATAACCGGCTTCTTGTCATGCTGTTGTCATTTATAAATACATTTAATGTGCGTGTGGACATGTGTCATCTGTAACGTCATCACAGAAACTCAATGCGCGATACACAAACAGTTTTTCCCAACCCTGGGAAAACAGTTTTCAACCCAGGGGGATATTTCATCAAAGTCGCTAACGAAGGCGGGGGTCAGTTGATTGAGCCCAGTTAGTACTAACGCCAACTTCCACTTGAGGCTCAAGCCATTCCATCAAACCAATTCACCTGGTTAGTTCAAACCAGCCGAGAGGGAACTTTTCCAGCGGCGAACAGAGGCTGATTGTGGATGTATATGAGGAGTTCAAGCATATAATAACTCAAAAAGGGAATACCGTAACCATAAACAGGGAGGCAACCTGGCAAAAAGATTGTAGATCTGTTGAATGCGTATTAAGCGTAACATATTTTAATTGAATATTGACCAATGTTTTGTAATTAGGGAGATAGTGTTGAGGTAACGTGTTGGACTTGCGCACTGTCGACCGGGGTTCAATCCCCACGCAATTAGTTATTTAGGAAGGATTACTGGAGAAATCAAATAACTTTTCTTGCCATTTATTTTCCATATCTTTAAAGAAATAGGCCTAGTAAATGCAGCCAGAATTATTTTTTCTAAATTGACTAACCATAGTATTTATTTCAACAGAAGTGGTCGGGCCGAAACTGACCTGAATGGAATTTATGTGGCTGACAATTTTTATTTGGGTTCTGGGGAAATTGTAAGACATATTCATGTATAAAAAGTCAATTATTAGCCCTACTTTCTCTGGCATAAAGGGAATTACAAAAATAAGCCAATGTCAAGAATTCTATAACATACTCAAGACGTGAACTCGGGCCTGACACACCACAGCGTCAGCGACCGCTCACCCAACTGCTTGTTCTCGATTACGGTACAATAAATCGATTTTATAAAATTGTGTTGAAAATATTCACGATAACAATAGATAGCGATTAATTTGCTTATTTTATTTGCATCATTTAATCTTAGACCCTTAGTGAAACTATAGGCTGTTTGTACTGTTTGTTGTTTGTACTAAAATCGTGAGGTCTAGGCTTGCCGGAACCTTCTGATGGTAGGCTACACTTTTTCCGACAGATGAACTTCTCTGAAACACCGCTCAAGTAAGCCTGACAGTTTGCCTGCCACCAACCAGGTTAGTTTTGTCGGATGAATTGCCATGGTTATGTAGCGGAAATTCCTTTAGGTCACGTCAATGGAACAGAACTCTAACTGAAAGTAGCGAGGCTAAGCGAAATAAGCCCGGCTTTGCGTTTAGCTTGGTTGAAGGAATACCCCTCAGGTTGGGTTTCGTGTTGGCTGGTTCCTCTATCTCGGTTCCGTGTTCTGTTGTATGTTGAGTTTCCCCCACAACATTTCCTAACAGCAAAACGTCCATTCATCATAACCGGCTTCTTGTCATGCTGTTGTCATTTATAAATACATTGAATGTGCGTGTGGACATGTGTCATCTGTAATGTGATCACAGGAACTCAATGCGCGATACACAAGCCACTACCACCTGTCCAGTTCTTCCCAACATGGGGAAAAAAGAGTTTCAGGCAAAAGAGTCTCAGCCAACAAAGTGGTTGTGATGTCACAAATCCTGGATAGAGCTGTGACTCTGTGGCTCAGCATCCATCAGAGTGACTGGAACAACTGCAACTATGATAGGAGCAAAAGGAGTGATCCGAGAGCGCTGACCAGGTGGGTTCCGCAGTGGCTGGGTTGTTGGTTCATCCAATCAGTCAAATCAGTGAAATATGAACTGTCCAGATGCGAGGCAGAACTCGCTGTGGTTCTGGTTCAAATGTCCGTTCAGATATATCGTCATTGGCAGTGAAGGATCATTTGGCAGGATTTTCATAAAATTCCATTCCATCTCTGATTTCATCCAGCCTTCAATGAAAGACGCACGCACGCAAGCATGAACACATGCCCGCAGACATGCACACACACACACAGGCAGATTAAAAGATCAAGAGTCTGATAATACGAAGGGATTGGGAAGATTGTGAGTTGATAGATATTGAAGGTGACCAATGGACTGAGCAGCAAACGAGTGAAATAATACAAAAAACATAAGAGTCACAAACCTGCAGCCATATTGACTGTATGTGTGTGTGTGTGTGTATGTGTATGTGTGAGCAGTGTGCATGGCTGTGTATGTGAATGCGAGTGTGCTCGTGTGTGTGTGTGTGTGTGTGTGTGTGTGTGTGTGTGTGTGTGTGTGTGTGTGTGTGTGTGTGTGTGTGTGTGTGTGTGTGTGTGTGTGTGTGTGTGTGTGTGTGTGTGTGTGTGTGTGTGTGTGTGTCCCACTAGCCAGCAGGTGTGGGTTTGGTCTGTGCTCCATTGAGCTGTATCTTGGTGACTTCTCTCCCAGCTGTGGCACAACATGGCAAAGAGTGTGTGCGTGTATGTGTGTGTGTGTGTGTGTATTTCTGTTTGTCTATGTGTGTGTGTGTGTGTGTGTGTGTGTGTGTGTGTGTGTGTGTGTGTGTGTGTGTGTGTGTGTGTGTGTGTGTGTGTGTGTGTGTGTGTCAGTCTGTCTGTCTGTCTGTCTATATGTGTGTGTGTGTGTGTGTGGGGGGGGGGGGGTGTCTCCCCACACGTGTGTGTGAGTGTGAGTGTGTGTGTGTCTGAGAAGAGAGCAGTGCGGAGTGAGGAAGAGGAGGGTGTAGATGAGCCCTAGCATCTGAGTCCTGAGACGTTGGGGCGAGATGAGGGCCGTCTGTGGATGAGGACAGTCCCTCTGTGTTCAGCCGCTCACGTCTGCCTGCTCATTAACAAAGTAATCTAGATCCTCATCGTCGTCCTTCAAACCATCCACCCCAAAACCCCCCCACCCTCCCCCCTGGGAGGAAGAGACGATCAAAACCATAACAACCGACATCATCACTTCCTGCAAAAAAAAAGCATCCAGGTGACGTTGTTCCCACTGACAGAGCTACAAACGCGATATCTCGCTGCTCCAGCCGTTCCCAGCCTTTATGAGGTGTTTGTGCCCCACAAACAGTGGAGCTTCGGAGCTGACAATGCCGGCGTCTTGTACGATGTCTGATCCGTGCTGTCATCACACAGCTCCAGCGCTCTGGGGCGACTGGGGACAGACGTGTTGATGTGCATCTATCAACCCTTCGTTCCTCTGCTTAAATAAGTGTTGTTGATGTTACTGTCGCGCTCCTGATGATCTAATATTGTGTGTTTTTTTGTGTTTGTTTAAGTCGGTGTGTGTGTGTGTGTGTGTGTGTGTGTGTGTGTGTGTGTGTGTGTGTGTGTAGGTGCTTTTGTTTGTTTGTTTGCGTGTGTTTTTATGTTCGTTTTTGTTTGTCTGTCTGTTTGTGCGTGAACTAGCATACGTTTGCGTCTGTTCGGGTGCTCTTGCGTCTGTGTGTCTGTGTGCGTGTGTTTGCGTGCGTGTGAGTGTGCGGTTGTGTGTGTTTGCGTGCTTGTGTCAGCGTGGGTGTGTTTGTACTCGAGTGTTGTGTGCCGTGAGGTGTTGACAAGCCCGGAAGGAGATTGTCAAACAGAAGTAAACAGTACAGCAAATCTTGTTATTTACTCAATCACAAAATGACTGTTGATTGCGTTGGACATTGCACACACACACACACACGCACGCACGCACGCACGCACGCACACGCACACGCACACGCACACACACCTAGATTCATCCATTCTCATCTTCTCTCTTTTTTGGCTACATTTGGTCACCCATGTCTCTCTAATTGTGCAATTTGGAGATCCACAGTCTCCCTTCCAGAGCGCTCATCAAACTAACACCTCGGCTCTGGCCTGTTTACGCACTGTTCACCTCTCTGTGTTTTTGAGCAGCTATAATTTGCGGAGGTGCCACATGCACACATCGACTACCAACATCCTGCTCTTCAGCCCCACGCCGCATGTTTACTAGAATCCCTTCGTTATATTTAAAGGCACAATATGCAACATGGTTGATGTTTGAAATATGCTCCAAAACACATTCTGCCGGGAAGGCGCTAACATCAAGGGCGAGGGGA
>NC_079415.1:11613106-11620368 GCF_026213295.1 Gadus chalcogrammus
TTTTTCCTTCCCACGTCGCTAGGGCTTGTCGATCGGAGGGAAATTATTTCTTGAGTTTACGATGTGGCAGATTGTTCCTGAACCGCGGCTGAGGTCCTTTCTCCTTGTCGTCAGCAACAGTTAACGGCCCGGACGTCCATCTGCCAAACCCATGATGGAATAAGCTTCTGTCAGCCATAGAAATATTAGATCGGTAACTACCATGTTTAAAAGGTGACCGTTGGACTGGGCCATTTTCTAATATAAGAGAGTACTTCACTCACACGCACTGAGATAACCGGGGTCTGCATTATGAAATCTGTTTCTGCAAAGAAAATCGGGGAAGGTTGGACGATTATCCCGCATTTGTGGTCAGAAAATGATGGTACACCGCTTTTCACGGAACCGGAGTCAAAGTTGAGAGACACATTATTTCATCACAACACGCTTACGGAAAAAACAGCAGAAAAAGGCGGCAGTCCTCATGCTTTATCGTCAAGTTAGACCGCAACAAACAAAGCTTGTCATTGGACTTCAGATGTCGAATACAAATCAGATACTCCAGCCCTCTCCCAGGAAGCCACGCTGGAATGCTAGCTTTCAGAGTGAAAACAGAAACAAGTCAAACCAAGGCTCTGCACACGAGGAGAAGTCAATACTTGTGTGCTTGAAAGCAAAATAAAGACAAAAACATCTCTGCGGTTTTGACAGCAATCAGCGAATGTGAAAAATCAAAGGGGATGGTATTTACATTTTCAATCTAGGCACATTTGAGATGGTGAATTTTGTTGGGTAAAGAAGAGAAAGAATGAAAGATTGAAGCTAACAACTACTTAGACAGCAATCAAACTTTGGAGCAAAGGCCTTCCAAACCAAGACCGATTCATTGTTTGTTCTTATCGGGGTGATTGGAGGGCCGGAGGGGGTTGTTGGTGGTGGTGGGGACATGGCAGGAGAATAGACTCCAGATAGAAAAATTGAAATGACATGCCTGGAACGTATTGAGAGGTCTCCTCATTTAGACGAGTTTAAGTCCTGGTCGAACGAGGGAATGTGTTCAAGGCAACAGCCGATTCGTATAATTGGATCCTTTTTCTTGGAGGTGTAGCAAACACCCTCTCTTTTCTTTTGAATTGCTGTGTGGTAGAAGATGGTGGATTCTTACGATTCACTTCGGCAATAACTAAAGTTATTTGGCTGCTGGTGCATGATTTCCAGGCTTTTCGGAAATTATTTTGGGGTCATATTCTATGTTTATCGATATGTGGAGATAAAATAGGCCACAAAATACGGAGTCTAAATAAACACGTTTGAAGGTTATTTTACATCAGTCCCGTAACGAATAACAGCATTTTCCAGTCAGAAACAGTAACCAGTGAGGAAGACTGAGATGGATTCAACCTTGATTACTGAAGACGAGCTCATGCTCCGTCCTTAGACGCAGAATCTCCAACGCATTGAGAAGATTACATTGTAATGGAATTTTTACTTTGTGTGCTTTTACACAAACGTGGAGGTGTTAGACTTGCAAATATTTCTTGCTTTTTCAAGCTTCCAGATTCAATATGGTTTATTCGTCAGATGCACAACAATTACAGCAGAGTACACTGGCAATGAAATTCTTGAGCAACACATTCAACATATTCAAAAATGCAACATAAAAAGGAAAGTAAAAGTGAAACACAAACTGGACCGAAAATAATTATAAAAAATAAAAAATATAATAATAATTGCTGTAAACAAAATAGAATACTCAACATTAAATAATTGGAACAAAAGTATAATATTTTTCTGTGTCATTCATAAGTGTACTTCCTGATGTAAAAGGATACTTACACTATTCTGAGGAACACACTCAGACCTTGCGTCAAGCACGACATCTTCAGAGCTTTTATTGCCTTTCTCTTCTTTTTCTTTGTTATGACCTCAGATCGACCGCGTCAGACGAGCACTGTTACAAAGAACGTTTAACTGACTGTTTTCATGCACCATACAAATGTCATCCGGCGCTATTATTCACAGCGATGTGTCAGTGATAACATAATGAACAGGGGATCACATGAGAGCGTCTCTAGAATGTTCTCCCAGCCTAACCTCTCACACGGTGAACAAACATCACTGCTGGGGAGTCACAGGGAGATGAAGATGAAGCCAGATTTGGCTGGAGGACAACCATTTTAATATCATCAATTTTAACTGGCCCATTACCTGCTCCCACTAGGAACAATACCAACATCATTTACAGAGTTATTAAAACCGAAAAGACTAATGAAAGATTGTGTAATTACTATGTGTCAGTCTTTACTTGTAGGGGGAATGGAGATTGATTCATTGTAATGTGGTGCGGTGGTTAACGCAGGAGAAAGCCACTGTGTGTGTGAATGGAGGGGATAAGAGATATAGTGGTTGGTGCTGCTTGGTATGAATGCAGGCCAGAAAGCGTTGAACTCCTTTCCACAGGATGCTCTTAATGAGTTGTTGGCAAGAGAGAGGGCAGGACTTTTACTCACATGGGTTTAGAGGCGAGAGAGAGGGTGGGACATTCAGTTACATGGGATTAGAGGCGAGAGAAAGGGCGGGACATTCAGTTACATGGGGTTAGAGGTCAGAGAAAGGGCGGGACTTTCAGTAACACGGGTTTGGAGGTGAGAGAGAGGGCGGGACTTTCAGTCACATGGGTTTAAAGGTGAGAGAAAGGGCGGGACATTCACTTACATGGGTTTAGCATGAGCGTAGAGAGAGAGGGCGGGACTTCCTGTGACGGGACATCCATTTCCATAACACGTTTCAGATATGGCTTTGTCAAGTTCTTTGTCAAAAACCCATTGTTATCCCTCCTTGTCCTTGTTGTTTTAGTTTGGCCGTGTTCTTGTTCGAGTCGCTCCGATGCACACAGCTCATATGAGGTCTGACACCGGAAATTGCAGTGAGGTAAACAGGGGGGTAACACTACAATTCATGACCCTGTCTCAGCCTAAGCTAGCGTAGCGGTGCTGTGATTGGCAGAGCTCTGTCTGCAGGGGAGAGACAGGAGGGGGCGTGGCTCTCGGGACCCAATTAGGAGAGGGTGAGTAAGTGACAGCAGGTGTTGTCAATGTACCAATTAACTAACATCATCTAAAACAATGTCTCCTTCACTGAATTTTTTTATTTTAACAGTGCTTCAATTTATGTAACGTAAGATTGCCACCATTTGGTTGCTAAAACCTCTAGTTTTTACTAAGAATTGACTCACTGCGATGCAGGAAGTACTTCTCTAGAACTGTATACTATACTTACATCTTTCTTTGTCTCTTCTTTCGATCAAAACAGCAATTCCCTCTCAAATCTTTATTGTCAACATGCCGGTGGGGTTGTGAGCCTCGCTTGAGATTGACAAGAGGGCAATTTAGCGGGATTGAAGATTGATACGGTGACAAGCGAAAGAAGGGACCTCGTCAATCAAACAGTTCGAGTCTCACATTCTCTTTCACAACGGGAACAAACGTGGTAAACTCTCAGTGAACACGGCTAGCAGCCAGGGGTTCCTGGAGAGCTAAGGCTGAATCACGATCCCACCTTCATTTATTTATTCTGTTTTTTAACGACGCAGGTAATTTATCTGGGGTTTGTGTTGTGCATGAAATCAATAAATTCCCCGGGACGATCTAAGTACAAAGGAACTTCCATTAGTAAGGATAAGAAGTTATCACAGGCTCGAATTATGTCGGCTTTAGAGTTTAGCTTCCATATTAACACCACTGTTTGTTTAGAATATCATTGTGAAGATGCTTTGTGTGTGTGTGTGTGTGTGTGTGTGTGTGTGTGTGTGTGTGTGTGTGTGTGTGTGTGTGTGTGTGTGTGTGTGTGTGTGTGTGTGTGTGTGTGTGTGTGTGTGTGTGTGTTGTGTGTGTGTGTGTGTGTGTGTGTGTGTGTGTGTGTGTGTGTGTGTGTGTGTGTGTGTGTGTGTGTGTGTGTGTGTGTGTGTGTGTGTGTGTGTGTGTGTGTGTGTGTGTGTGTCCTGGGTTGCATCAAGGACACAAGTGTGACGTACTCATTCACAACGACATCCAAGAGTGCAACTCAGAAGACCATACCAGGCCACAATGGAAACAACGGCATCACATAGCCAAACACACCCCAGGCCTTAAAAGAGTATCACTCGAACCCTGCAGGCACAAAAAAAGAATTAAACTCAAACAAAACACAAAAGCAGAGTTTCTGAACATTGCTTTCTGCTTTGGTTAAGTCCTCCAAAATTTTCCTTTTTAACACAAAGTTACATGATGAATGTTCCCTCCTCAAGCCCGATGAAGATGATGATCCCCTCTTCCCCACAACCCAACAAATGTCCGCACACACACTCGCTTGTTTATCGCAAACGAACCCTGCTCCGACGCGAGGACGAGGCGGCGTGGCGAGCGGGAGCCATCAGGCGCCGCCGCCGCTCCCAGATCCTTTATTCCGCCAGACGGGATCGGACGTGGAGACGGGATAATGACACTGCGTCTCATTACCCTCCCCCTAGCCCCCCCCCCCCCCCCCCCCTGCCCCCACAACACCTGGGCAATGAGGCGGCGAGAGCCCACACCGGTCGTACACACCGGGGCCCTAAGGTCCGGGGGCCCCCCTCGCGTTGTTGCGTTGACATTGCCAGATCGGTCAGTCTGATGAGCGGGGGGGGGAGGGGGGAGGGGTGTGGAAGGCCGGCCGTCTTGGGGTGAGGTGAGGACCGGTCAGCCTTTGACAGAGTCGTGTCCAGAGAGGTGGCCAATTACACGGACGCGCCTGATGCCTCGGGGTGGGCTCAGGGGGGAGGGGGGGAGGGGGGTCATCTAGGAAAGAAGTGGAGGTACAATCGTTCACTTTGGGATTGGCACCGCAAATAGGCGACAGCTCCGCAATCCCTCTGTTGTTTTTGTCGTTTATTTTGTACTTTTTCCTTTATGGCATGAAAACACTGCCACAGAATAGGTGCATTAAAGTCCCCGAGTGGTCCACCACGCCCCCCCTGCTCCAAGGGCTGGTTCCGTCATCACGGGGACAGCAGGAGATTAAGGCCCGAGGCTCCATTGTCAATTTATGCCCCGCAAATTACGTCCTCCGCTTGGCTCTTCCTGTCCTACCCGGCGCCTTCGCTCCAACTCTATTATTGGTTCCTCCGCGTGTACTCCACCTCCACCTCCTCCTCCCTCCCTCCTCCACCTTCTCCTCCCTCCATCCTCCACCTCCTCCTCCCTCCATCCTCCACCTCCTCCTCCCTCTATCCTCCACCTCCTCCTCCCTCTATCCTCCACCTCCTCCTCCCTCTATCCTCCACCTCCTCCTCCCTCTATCCTCCACCTCCTCCTCCCTCTATCCTCCACCTCCTCCCTCCCTCCTCCACCTCCTCCTCCCTCCATCCTCCACCTTCTCCTCCCTCCATCCTCCACCTTCTCCTCCCTCTATCCTCCACCTCCTCCTCCCTCCCTCCTCCACCTCCTCCCTCCCTCCCTCCTCCACCTCCTCCTCCCTCCCTCCTCCACCTCCTCCTCCCTCCAACCTCCACCTGCCTCCACACCGACATGAATGTGACTCATTCTGTATATAATCACACAAACACACACACACACGCACCCACACACACACACACACACACACACACACACACACACACACACACACACACACACACACACACACACACACACACACACACACACACACACACACACACACACACACACACATACAAACACAAACACAACTCTTCTTTATTCCTGTCAGACTTGCACAATTGGCTCATTCAGTGGGTCAGGACACTCCTGAAGCCCAATAATGGAAACAAAGATACTTGCGGTCACGTCTTCACTCCTCTCACTCCGCTCGCACCCATAATGTGATTTTGACACCAAAAACGGTTTCCCAGAGTTCCCAGCAGGAGGCGCGGGGCGGTTGGGTTACCATGAGCTCCACTGAACAGGTGGTGCTGAGGTGATGCTGATCTGTATTATCACTGTCCTGTTTACTGAGGGCTGGATATCAGAAGAGAAGCTCCAAGTCACGGCCACCAGACGTGACTCTGTACAGTGTGTAATGTGTGTGTGTGTGTGTGTGTGTGTGTGTGTGTGTGTGTGTGTGTGTGTGTGTGTGTGGTGTGTGTGTGTGTGTGTGTGTGTGTGTGTGTGTGTGTGTGTGTGTGTGTCCGTGCGTTTGTGTGTGTGTGTGTGTGCGTGCGTGTGCGTGTGCATGTGTGGAAATGTTTAAAGTGTATCCGTTTAAAGCGCATTGAACTGAATAATATTGTTCACACTCAAGCGGAGACTCACTGAAGCGGGCTCAGACGTGACTTTAAAACCCAGGTTCCGTTTCGTTGGGCACTCCAACCCGGTACAAAAGAAGCACGGCAACTCGCCAGAATCCTAGCCACTGCTCGCCACTCCTAAACCAAGAAGAGACATCTCCTCCCTCATCAGGTTTTTTAATTTAACGCGAGAGCCCTCCCTCTCTTTTTCACCTTAAAGCTATTATGTCTGTCGAGGTGGGGGTGGGGGGGGTGGGGGGGGGGGGTATTTATAGCCCCCTCTGCAGAGCGCAGCGATGGCGTGTGTGTGTTGTTTGTTTGCGCTGCGAGGCCACGCTAACACGCCCGGCCAACTTTTGAAGAATGCTGTTTGAGAGCGGCACGGCCTCGCGGAGGACAGCCCCCCGTTGATGTGATGTCTGGCCCCCTGCTGGGCGCTGGTGGGAGGGCGGGGCCGGGCGGGGGCCATTATGCATATGTAGAATGTATTCAGGCCCTTTTGGGGTGTGTGTGTGTGTGTTTGAATAGGGGGATCAGTGAGGGGGCTTTGAAAAGTGGGATCTTTCTCTTTTCGCTTTCAGGGAAGCAAAATAGGCTTTCAGTGCGGCACAGCCAGGGGCAGCCATCAGCGCCGCTCCCTGGGACTCACAGAGGCACCGCGGCTCACCGGAGAGGGGCCGGAGCCCAGAGGACGGCCCAGCCCTGGGTCCATCTGGAGCCCACTGGTGCCCCCTCTCTCTCTCTCTCTCTCTCGCTCTTCTCGCTCTGTCTCGCTCTTTGTTCCTCTACCACATTCCCATTATTCTCTCTCTCTCTCTCTCTCTCTCTCTCCTCTCTCTCTCTCTCCTCTCTCGTCTCTCTCTCCTCTCTCTCTCCTCTCTCTCTCTCTCTCTCTCTCTCCTCTCTCCTCGTCCTCTCTCGCTCTTCTCTCTCTCTCCTCTCTCTCCTCATCTGTTCTCCTTCTCTCCTCTCCCTCCTCTCTCTCCCGTCTCTCCTCTTCTCTCTCTCTCTCTCTCCTCTC
>NC_079415.1:11620468-11632968 GCF_026213295.1 Gadus chalcogrammus
AGGAGATGAGAGAGAGAGGAGAGAGAGAGAGAGATTGAGATGAGAGGGAGAGAGAGGAGAGAAGAGAGAGAGGAGAGGCTGAGAGGAGAGAGAGGGCGATGATGAGAGAGAGTGAGAGAGGGAGAGAGATGTATGGAGAGAGAGAGAGAGAGGAGAGATAGAGGGGGGGTGGGTGGACTTGGGATGGACTGGGGTGTAATGGTTTGAACCAGGATGAGATGTTTCCAGAAGAACCATTTGATGTGTTGACAACCACAGAGAAAATCATGTGGACATCAATAAAGTAAAGGACAGACAGACAGAGAGACAAACAAACATCCAGAAACAAACACAAGCACATTTACACTCACACACACACACGCATGTCCGCTCACACACACACACACACACACACACACACACACACACACACACACACACACACACACACACACACACACACACACACACACACACACACACACACACACACAAATATGCACATGCAGACACACATATTTGAACACAAACCCATACCCATTCACACACACGCACACAAATATGCATCCACACACACACACACACACACACACACACACACACACACACACACACACACACACACACACACACACACACACACACACACACACACACACACACACACACACAGATAAATGCACACACAGATAGCCACACGGACATACTGAAAGACAGATAGAGAGATAGATGGCAAGATACTACCGGCGCCCCAGAGAGAGAGACAGTGGAAACGTGAACAGATACATCTTCTTTCTGTTGGAAATGAGTGTCGAAGCTTCATGTCGAGAGAGAGAGAGAGAGAGAGAGAGAGAGAGAGAGAGAGAGAGAGAGAGAGAGAGAGAGAGAGAGAGAGAGAGAGAGAGAGAGAGATCGAGAGAGCGAGAGAGAGAGAGAGAGAGAGAGAGAGAGAGAGAGTTCTAATTGTTCCCTTGGAGACCGCCGTTGGAGAGCGGCCTATGAACCGGTGGTGTGGCGGGGCTCGTACTCTGCGAGCCGTCCTCATTAGCGGACCACCTCACTGCCCAGACAGAACGGCCGGAGAATTCTGACTCTCTGACCAGCCAGATCCTCCCCGCTCCAAACGGCCGAGACGTCCAGCACCAACGTTGCATCTCGGCGCGGTGACCGTGGTTTTAATCTTGTCGAAAAAAGGCGTAGATGAGGTGGATGCAATGGATAGAAAGAGAAATTCCTATTTTTGGATGAGATGGACAGATTTGATAGAAAGTGAAGGCCTCGTTTTGATTGAATCTCTCCTCCCCTCCTCCCAGTGTGCGTTTAAATGTTTGAATTGTAACTGTTTATTGATATTTGTTTGTTTGGGTGTTTTTTTGCAGTCTTGTAAAAAAATAACTCTTCTTTGTACTTTTATCCTGATTAATATTCTGTATTGTATTGATTATTAAGAAAAGCGCAGAGTTTTTGCTGTCATGATACGCCGAGAGCATCTATAATGCAACGCCATGACTCAGTGAAATCTAATCTTCGCTGCTGAAGACATTGGTTACTTAGGGAGAAGGAGTTTTGTTGTGTTGGATTATTACATTGATCATCCTATTAAGGCAGATGTGATTACCATTGAAATGGACTTCTGAGGACAACTTTGCAGAGACCCCATATTTAAAAGCTTCTGATTGTGAAACTGAAATCCTTGCATCATAACAGGCTGGTACAACAATCTCGTTTGCATTTTGTGTGTTCACCTTCCTCATCCATCATTCATCATGAGGCAGTTTATAAATCTAAAAATATTATTGAAAAGGTAGGTACGATTTGAGATTTTGAGAGAAAGAGAGAGAGAGTAGAAAACAGTGAACACGATTTTGAAACTATACAACCCAGAAAACATCCCCTGCCTCTGTCCTCCCTCCCTAACTACGTTTCTCCGCCATTGAGATTTGTTGCACTTCAAGCACGTGATTGACAGGAAAGATGAATTCCCCAAACCAATCAGGGAAGAGACGCCCTGATTGGTCACAATGAGCCGGGAGCGGTCTAAAATGTGTTATGTCTCATGCAGCGGCGAGGGCAGTCGACTCGAAAACGGATATTCTCCCTACGCATTTAGCTGACTAATAACTCAACGATGACCAGGCTATTTCTAATAAATCACACCAAAGATATATCTTAAATCGTAACTATAGCGCCTTTAATGAACGATTGGAGCTCCTCAACATCGGCGCCGAGCGTCTCCTTCCTACGACAGCGTGTGCGCATCCCGTGATGGCAACATTCAGTTTAGCATTGATTTTAAATTTGAGCACTTTGTGAATCTTGTTATGGCTTTATTATTCCCCAAGTGAGACATCGCGAGCCAACCACAGGCCTAGTTTGGACCGTATACACCGTGGGCTTGGCTCTGCACAAGCTCCATTACGGAGCAACATTTCGCCTATTTGGTTCCACTAATAAAAAATAAAAAAAACTCTTAGCGAGCTACCATTAGAGCAGGTGGATTAGTCACGCCGCACCCCGCACCACCATCACACACACACTCCCACACACACACACACACACACACACACACACACACACACACACACACACACACACACACACACACACACACACACACAGAACAAATGCGCACACACACACACAAGCACACTGAACAAACGCACACACACACAGAACAGTCGCACACAGAACAGCAGTGCATAAACACCCACTCGCAAAGAGTCACACCCATTAACACACACTCGCTCACTCGCACTGGCACGCACACACACACACACACACACACACACACACACACACACACACACACACACACACACACACACACACACACACACACACAGGGAAGACACGCTCACAGAATAAGCACGTACTCTAACACACACACACACACACACACACACACACACACACACACACACACACACACACACACACACACACACACACACACACACGCATACACACAAACACATCCATGCACACACACACAAAACACGGAACAGGCACACGTGCTCTTCAACACAAACACACAAACACACACACATACGCTATTATGCTGTGGCAAGATGACGATAGTCCTATAAAAAGAAGACAGAACAGGATGAAAGATACATGAGTGAATAACAGAAACATGGCCAGGGAGCGTCTCCATGCACAGGAGAAAAAATAACACGTCATTAATCATTTTTGATGTGTCTGTTTGTTTACTGTTTATCCCCCCCCCCCCCCCCGACATGATGACATATAACAGCTATATTGAGAAATTAAACATGAAGATCATTCTAATGAGCGAATGTTTAATTACTTAAATCTTTGAGTACATTTTCCTCACTGAAAGAAATGCAATGTGTAGGACCTTGGTTATATATTTAGACCTCCACAGGTTCATGGTTTTCCTCTGCCTGGTGAAATTAATATCACCACAGTTGACATGGTACACATCCCATGAGAACGCCCCCCCCCCCCCCCCCCCCCCCCCCCCCCCCCCTCCCCCCCTTAATAAAAATAAGAAAATAAATAGACAGTTGACAAAACATTGCTAACCAACAGTATGAAGTAACAAAAGCAACGCCCTGTTGGGCCAATTAAAGCACCATTTTAAAATCTATACATTAACAACAATTAGCTCTTATATGTTTAGGTCTGCGAACCACGCAGCGGTGAGCAGCCAGAATGTCAAGCATTCGCCTCCCCCCCCCCCTCTGTCGATAGTGCAGCTGGGTCGTCTCTATGCGGTGGCTATTTAAAGCGCTTGTTTTGATTTCCACACATGAAATACCACTCCGTCTTTAAAACCCCCAGGGGGCCTTTTCCTTCTGTGACCTTTCCCTGTCAATCAATAAAACGATCCCCACTTTGATCAAAATGCCCGTATAGGACGTATATATTTATATATATCCATGTCCAGCGGTAGGGGTTGTCGACGGCTCGGTCTCTGGCCATTCCGTTACGGCCAAATAATTGATCTTTTAAATGGTGCATAGCGGTGTGGAATAGTTTTGACAAGCTATTATGATGAAGCATGACATAATGAGTTACTGTCGTGTCTGACGTTTTCTCCAAGCGAGCTCACCGTTAAAGGGATCACAGAGTCCAGCAAGAGATCCATCACTGACACCATGGTCACCCACTGAATGAATTGCACCTGATACCACTCTCTTTAATCCATATATTTTTATATATATATATATATATATATATATATATATATATATATATATATATTTGCAGTATACGTGATTAAGATCCACAGACATTAATGGTGGCTATCCAAGGTCGCTGTCGTCATGTCTGTGCACTGTGGCCCTCTCCTCACTCACTCACACACACACACACACACACACACACACACACACACACACACACACACACACACACACACACACACACACACACACACACACACATACACACACGCACACACTCTGACACACACACACACACACACACACACACACACACACACACACACACACACACACACTCACACACACACACACACACACACACACACACACACACACACACACACACACACATACACACACACATACACACAAGCACACACGCTGACAGACACACACACACACACACAAACAAACACACACACACACACATGCACACACACACACACACATACACATACACACACACATGCACACAAGCACACACGCTGACAGACACACACAAACACACACACACACACAAACACACACACACATGCACACACACACACACACACACACGCTGACACACACACACACACACACGCCCACACACACAGGCCCACCCTCACATGCACACACACACACACACACACACACACACACACACACACACACACACACACACACACACACACACACACACACACACACACACACACACACACACACACACACACACACACACACACACACAAACAAACACACGGTCACCAGCTTTTGCAGACACCACACATTGATTGGGTCAATCTATGGCTGTCTACAGTGGCAGTTCACTGTGACACACCAAAGGCAAAAGCAATCCATTCATCCATCTATCCATCCAACCATCTCTCCATCCATCCTTATCGTAGCTCTGCTACTGCTACTGCGCCTGCTGTTACTGGGATCATTGCCTCAGTGTTCTCTAGTGGTCCTTCGCTCTGTGGTGAAGTTCTGCGGTCCAGTGATGTTTGTTCAGACATACACCTTCATATTAGAATATTGGTCCTGTGTTCAGTCCAGGACTTTACAGAGCAGTGGTCCTGTGTTGGACCCGGACCCTATAGAGCAGTGGTCCTGTGTGGGACCAGGATTCTACTTTAAGAGAGGGGACACTTGAAACTGGAGTCTATCGATCGCAGCTGAATGGTGCTGCAGAGCCAGCCTCTGGTCATGTGACACATCAGAACTGCAGGTTCAGCCGGTCAGGTCGGCCTCTGAGATATCTTGTGGACACCATTGTTAGATTTGTTCGATGCGGTTCGGAATACATTTCAGAACAATATAATTCAGTAAAATACGATACACTGAAATATAGCACAGTTAAGTAGGGAACAACACAATAGAATAAAGTACAACACATTATAAATACAATGCACTACAGTATACTAGAGTACAGTTCAGATACAGTACAATACAGTACAGTACAATACAATAGAATAAAGTTTATATACAGTTAAAAACAATACAGTCAAATAGAGTGCAATACAGTAGCGAACAATGCAACAGAGTAAAGTACACATACAGTAAATAGAATGCACTGCACAATAGTTGAGTAGAGTTTTGTAAAGCACAGTGCAATTGAATACAGTATACTACAGAATAGTAGAGTACAAAACCAAAGGGTAAAGCAGAGTACAATAAAGTACAATGCAGGTAAAATTGAAGGTAAAACATGCTTTGCACTTCTAAAAATATACAAACAGTAGAATACACAGAGAGACAGATGTGTTTATAGAGTACAAAGAGTAAGTAATGCAATAAATCGCCATTAGTTCTTTGTTCTCAGTCCCTATGCATGGGGGCACATAGCCATTAGAAATAACCTTGATTTAACCTGACCTCAATCCTACCCTGCCGAAGCCCAACTTGATGGGTTGAGAGATGCGAGCGGGAGATTACGACAGTGCGCTGTGTATGAAGCTCCTTCATGAGCTCATGAGGCAGACAATATGGAGGTCATTATGGATTTCATGGCAGAATGCTTTGGTTTGCCTTGCAATGATTAACGTCTGCATTCATTGGATCGTATCACAGCCAGTTGCATCCCGGGTTCTGAATCCTTGGCTCATGTCAACACAATGGAGTCACAATCGCAACAACGCAAGCTCAACGTGTATGTGGGTGTATGCGTGTGTGTGTTTGTGATTGAGTGTGTTGAGTGTGTGTGCATGAAATGAATGTGTGTGCTTGTTTATGCGTGTCTGTGTGCGTGTGTACATATGTGTTTGTATGTGTGTGTGTGGGGGTGGGGGGGGGGGGGGGTACTGTGTGTGTGTGGGTGTGTGTGAGCATGGATTTCAGATTGTTCTACATTTCGTTTAGGCACGATGCAGGGCGGTAATGGGAAAGAAAAGGCAGATCAAATGGCTGATTAAACTTAAATGTTGGTAATGCCTTCGACCTTGTCCGGGGTGTACCAGGGTCTGGTACGCAGTGTGTTTAAACGGCTGTGTCATTGTGAAACTAATCCTTTTTAAAAACACTACATTCTTCACAGCATTATCACCGCGGGCCAAAAGGTTGGACTAAACGCAATAAACTGGTATTAGGGAAGTAGCTGCCATTCCTAGCCTAACAAGGGGTCGGGGCACAGGGGGCAGGGGTGTGGCCAGCCGGGGTATGAGCAGCCGGTTTTGGGGCAGACTCTATAGGGGTCGTTATGGAGTAGTACTGTAGTTCATATGAACAACAGTGTGTGTGTGTGTGTGTGTGTGTGTGTGTGTGTGTGTGTGTGTGTGTGTGTGTGTGTGTGTGTGTGTGTGTGTGTGTGTGTGTGTGTGTGTGTGTGTGTGTGTGTGTGTGTGTGTGTGTGTGTGAGTGTTTGAGTGTGTGCGTTTGTGTGTGGTGTGTATGCGTGTGGGTGTGTGTGTGTGTGTGTGTGTGTGTGTTGTGTGTGTGTGTGTGTGTGTGTGTGTGTGTGTGTGTGTGTGTGTGTGTGTGTGTGTGTGTGTGTGTGTGTTTGTGTGTGCGTGTGTGTGTGTGTGCGTGTGTGTGTTTGTGTGTGTGTCTGTGTGTATAGATTTCCAGGGAAGAAACTGTGTAGTTTCGGTTTGATGCTTATTAAAGACTGCTCTGATACCTGCGTAAGAAAAGTATGAATTCTAAAAAATCTATCAAGACCATCTTGATAAATAGGGAGAATTTAACCTATAACCATCCTCTCAACGTGTGTATGTGTGTGTGTGTGTGTGTGTGTGTGTGTGTGTGTGTGTGTGTGTGTGTGTGTGTGTGTGTGTGTGTGTGTGTGTGTGTGTGTGTGTGTGTGTGTGTGTGTGTCCCTGCGTGCGTGCGTTTGTGTGTTTGTTTGTCCGTCTATCTATGCGTCTCTCTATCGATCTGTTTAATACGTTTCGTATGTTGTTACGTGCACTGCAAATAGATGCATGTTCGAAACCATCGGCAAAGAGAACCCCTTATCAAGTTACATAAGGACACAATTTACATTCACCATGTGTTACAATTTGCCTTGAATATGTTTATAGTAATGCTCATACTGTGAATAATGTGAAGGGTTATGGGTGTGTTATGACGGTCCTTGTGCGCCATCTAGTGGCAGATTTAACATATTGGCACGGGGTCATTGTCCAGCGTACACCACAGCTTCTCGTCTGCATTGAATGTGTTCGCGTGAGGCCTATGCAAATACAATGAGTTGACTCTCCGCCTAGAAGAGTTTCTGCTGTCGTCTCTAGTTCTAGGCTACTTAATGCCACACCTTTTACCTGGCTCATGAATCAGACCGACAGGTTAATAATGACTTCACTGAAGTTCTTCCACAAACAAGCGGAGGGCATTTGCACAGCAATAAATACGTCAACCACTGACATATTTACCATGCATTGTTTATTGCCTGAATGAAAGGATGAAGAATAATTCCGATGGCCAAACCGATGGCCAAACCATTACCTCAGTAATATGAATCTTTGTATTATAAAACTATATTATAGACTATGTCTATAGGGCATGTGGAAAGAAATGTATTGCATTTTGTATGCTACTGTTTAGAATGAGAGAAACCCAACAAAAGCAGGTATTTGTCTTAATACATTAGGCCTGTGTGCTTTAAAACATGCCATTATGTTTATTAAAACTACTCCTCACAAGGTTAGGCTCTGCATGAATTCTATGGTGGATTCCCACAAACACACAACAGAACATACTGAACAAATATTTATGTCTGTTATATAAACATACAGTATATCAATAAATATATCAATAGATTGTATGTGACTGTTTTGGATCGCGTTTAATAAACAAATAATGGTTGGCTGTAAATCAATGTTTATTATAGCCTGGGGCAATGTTGTGAGGAAAAAACATCATACAAACCTTTGGGCATATACGGACAAGTCATCAGGGATTAATTTTTAATCACAATAACCCCTCAATAAGATATAAAGTATGTAGAAAAATATACAATTACAATGCAACCTACACATTTTTGTGCAGTTACACCCGATATGTCTCATTTTGGTGTTTCTTCACAAAAAATAACACAAGTAATTCAAGGCACAGATATTCTCACTAAATTTACGGCTGCTGTGATAGAAACATCGGAATATGCCTAATTTGAAGAATCCCTCCATTTGCGACGTCAATACTACCAGACTCCCTTGGGCCTTTGTGGCTTGATTAACACAATCACAAATAGATTCATTCAATGTACATTTACAAATTTGTGTCAATGATAGTTACTTCATAACAAAAGAAAATATATATATACTGTATATTCCAATGTAACTTTCATCCAACTGTTGGAAGAATCATGAATTCTGATCCTGTCAATGAACACATTTGAATGTGTTGAATCTTCCTGTCCAAAATAATCGTGGGTTCTTTAGAAGGCAGGGGGAAAAAAAACAGCCCCACGCTATTTCATTTGCGGGTCGCATTTACAAATACGAACCGAAATCCACACTCCCTTTTCAGAGGGCTTAACACTCTCCAACGTCCTCTTCGGCTCATCTTCTCGGGCGTCGTCCGCCGTCCCCGCCTCGTGCCTCCCCGACCCCGCGTCCCCAGCGCTGCGTCTACTGGCCGCAGCTGAAGGGCCTCTCCCCCGTGTGCTTCTTCCCGTGGAGCTTCAGGCTCAGCGCGCCCTTGAACCGCTGGCCGCAGATGGCGCAGCCGTACGGCTTGGCGCCCGTGTGCGAGATCACGTGCTTCCGCAGGTTGCTGGGGTTGCGGAACCTCTTGCCGCACTGCTCGCACGGGTACGGCCGTTCGTCCCGGTGCACGCTCATGTGGTAGCGCAGCTTGGCCATGCTGCTCAGCTGCTTGCCGCACAGGTCGCACACCGGCTTCCTGCCGCCCTTCTGCCCCGTGTGCACCCGCATGTGGTTCTGCAGCGCGCTGGCGTGGCTGCACCGCTTGCCGCACGTCTCGCACACAAACTCCCGCTCGCCCGTGTGCGTCAGCATGTGGTGCTTCAGCCCGCTGCGGTGGCTGCAGCCCTTGCCGCACACCTCGCACACAAACTCCGTCGCCGCCGCCGCCGCCGTTGTTGTTGTGTGCTTCCGGCGCAGGTGCTCCTGCAGCGCGCCCGCGTCGCTGCAGCCCAGGCCCAGCTGAATGCAGCACGCCTCCATGGTCACCTCCTGGCCCTGCCCCTCCCCGCCCCGCTGCCCCAGCAGGTGGGCCACCCGGTGGGTGCACAGCGACGCCGCCGACACGTAGCTCTTGCCGCAGACCTCGCACACAAAGTCCCGCGCCGCGGCCCCGTGCAGCGCGTCCTCGTGCTCCGTCAGCGCCCGCCCGCTGGCGAAGGGGCCGTCGCCGGGGCAGAGCGCGCACAGGAAGGCCTTGGCCACCGCCGCGCACGCGTGCCTCTGCAGGGAGAGCGCGCCGGCGAAGCGCCCCTCGCAGAAGGCGCACGTGAGCATGTGCGCCGCCAGGACGGCGTGCCGCCGCATGTGCCGGTTGTAGGTGCTCTTGTAGGCGAACTCGGTGTCGCACTCGTCGCACTTGAACAGCTTCTTGGCGGCGCCCGTGTGCCTCAAGGCGTGCGTCTCCAGCCCCTGGGCCCGGGAGAAGCGCTTGCCGCACAGCGAGCAGACGTGGGGTTTGGAGTGGGTGACAAAGTGCCGCTCGAACCAGCACTTGACGGCGAACGTCTTTCGGCACAGGGGGCACTGGATGGGATCCGGACGGCTCCTCTTGGACTGCTTGCCCCTGGTGGGGTCCGGGGTGGAAGAGGGGGTCGCGGGGTCAGCGGGGAGCGGGTCGTCGTCGACGTCCCCCAGCGCTGCTGCCGTTGCCTCCTCCTCCTCCTCCTCCTCCTCCTCGTCCCCTTCCTCGTTGGCGCTGAGTCCCGGGACCCCCGTTGGCGGTGACATCGCCTGGCTGTGCGGTGATGCAGCATGCCGATGTGGTGACACCACCTGGGGCGGTGTCATGTCAGGTAGAGGCTGTGGTGCAGCGGTGCCATCCTCTGGTATCACATGATCACCTACGAAGATCAAACAGGTCAATGTTAAGCTTTGTGATTGGCTGACAAAGCTCACAAAATGTGTTTTGTTTAATCGGATCGCAGTTGGGATGCAGTTGTGATGACGAGGGAAAATGTGTAGAGTTTGATTGTGCAACATAAGATACTTTGGTTAATCAGGTTGGATTATCTTCATAATCTACAATTATGAAGATAATCCAACCTCATCCCCTTGAAGATGAGGATGAGGTCGGATTATATTCATAATCTACAGATAGGTCAATTATGGTGGTTTTAATTCATTGTCAGTACAATTGTTAACATGTAATATTGAAAGGTAGTTAATTTTAGAGCTCTATGAATCGTTATAGAGACAAGTCTGCTAGCCCACCTTGGTCAACATCTTTGTGTCTTTCTGCCAAATCTGAGTCAGCTCTCTTTTTTCTCATACGGCCAGACGTTCTTCTGAATGGCAATTCTGGGATATAAAATGTACAAAGATTTAAAACTGCAATAAAGAATCAGAACAAGGTCAATTAAGATGACAGATTAATTAATTTAAGTAGATAAACAAATGCTGGCATTTGATTTCCCATGAGAGGATCAGACCCTGTGTGACACTTGATGTTTAATTAAAGTAGGATTTGACCAGCATGCCCATGCAGCACTTGAAGGACTTACGCTTTGTGGGGCCACCAGCTGTTTTTGATTTAGCTCTCCTGGGTAGAGTCTTCTTCTCGAGAAGACCATCTTCTGCCAGGGACATTCTTAACATTGCTGCTATTTTCTCCACTGCTTCTTTGGTCCATGTTTCCATGAGGGATGCAAATTTTCTCTTAATAATAGATTGAAATTGTATGAAAGCATTAGAAACTATCAGGATGCCAGCCAATCAATTTAATGTACTTTCAAAAGCTTTATCAGCATTAAATGTGAAAATTTACATTCCTTTATTTTAAAGACGTCTTATTTATTTAGAACCATATCTTAATATTTGGTGTATGGAGCACTGTGGTGTTTTACTGTGCAGGGTGCGATCTTAAATATATATTTAAATATGTGTGTATGAATTTCAAAAATGTATTAATTTGACCAGGTTTAGCGATTCATGGAAGCTTGTGGCTTGCAATACTCAACCATTTTGAGATGTAGGTTAACTGTCAAATCATATATTAACGTAAAACTAGCAGCGGTTGTCCGGTGCAGACAAAAATAATGTTTTTTCCATTTTTCAAATTGTCTCACGTAGCAATTACAACACAGCAATTCGTCCATGACGAAGTATTGGAAGGTTATTGCTAGTAATGGGGTTTATCATTTTATTATTAAGTTGAAATTATCATTATGGGGAGAAGTATTTAAGAAGCCACCACGTTTCTCATGCGTGATGTGGAAAAAAGTTTTGATTAACCTAGGGTAAGGTATATGTACTACTTATAGAACTGTACATTATTACGGATGAATCACAAAATGAAGGCGTGTCGCCGACCAAAGGATTCTGCTGTGCCAGCCTTTTAGCAAACACATATAACGTTATACAAAGCTATCTCTATCCCTAGCTCTCTCAACGTATGTCACTACCGTCAATGGGTTGATGAACTGCGTCCCTTCCTCCGTAATTCCGTTCTCGGCTTTAATAACAATCATATTATGTGAAGTTGGACTTGAACAACGTTTCGAGGTCATTGTCGCGCACTCGTCCAGAAGTCGGCTCAGCTCCGAGACCGCCGCTTCTACTACAGCCGCCATAACACCAGACATTTGTGTCTGGAAGATTTCGTGACTAAACATCTCACTAAATTTAACATTCACAAATAGCAACAAAATCCAGAGGCTACTACCCCTGTTGTATTATTGTAAACAAATGTCTACAAAGAGTGGCA
>NC_079415.1:11637968-11677968 GCF_026213295.1 Gadus chalcogrammus
GGTGTGTCATATAAAGGTCACAGTGGATAATCAGGCAAGGCGATTGGCTAGCCTGGCTTCCGAAGTGAATGTGCGAGATAAAATGATTAACAGACGTCTCCGGTCGATTGAGGACCTGGAAAAACAGGTTGGTTTATTTCCACTTAGCAATTTATTTATTTCAATGCACACACACACACAGGTAAATACATGGTTGCTCTTCAATAAACATAATTTCCCCAAATAATTAAGGTGGGATGGCACGAGAATGGCATCTACTTCCATCATCAAACAAGTTGACTTAAGCGAAAAAGTTTTTAAATGAATAAAAGAGTTATACCAATTTCGAAGTCATTTGTCCACTTGTTGACTATTTCAAAAGACAATGAGAACCCAAAACATGGATGGTTCTTTTTAGTGCACCGCTGCTTAGTCTTATTCAGGAAAGAAAACCTCTGTTGAAGTTGTTACCTTGTTTTTATTTTCAGCTGTATGACATGAGAGGTGGTATGCCGCTCCCGCCAAAGGTCAGACTCTGACGCGCCGGGAGATGAGACGCAGCTGCATCAACACCCTAAACGACGGAGGATAAGCCTCGTAACTCAGTGCAGACTCTCTCTTACAAAGGTTTGAAATGAAGCTAGCCGTCAACCTCGGGAGAAGGATGTATGGAAGTGTGGACTAGAATATGTAAATGTGGAAATAAAGGACCTCCCTTTTCCTGTGTGTGGTGTGCCTGGTGTGAAAGTTCTGTGCCTCTTTCATTTGTTGAAGCTGCATTCTGCTGTTCAGTATCCATCCCAAAGCATTAAAATAAACCATCAAAACGTGTGAAGAAACTGTGTCTCTGGCCTCAAGCAAAACCGGTTCCTTCGTTTTCACGCATACTGCTCAGACCAGTGTGCGCGTGTTTTTGTGGATGCATGTGTGTTTCTGTGGGTGGGTGTATGTGTGTGAGTGTGTGAATGTGTGTGTGTGTGTGTGTGTGTGTTTGTGTGTGTGTGTTTGTGTGTGTGTGTGTGTGTGTGTGTGTGTGTGTGTGTGTGTGTGTGTGTGTGTGTGTGTGTGTGTGTGTGTGTGTGTGTGTGTGCGTGTGTGTGTGAGTGAGTGTGTGTTTGTGTGTGTGTGTGTGTGAGTGTGTGTGTGTGATTGTGTGTGTGTGTGTGTGTGTGTGTGTGTGTGTGTGTGTGTGTGTGTGTGTGTGTGTGTGTGTGTGTGTGTGTTTGTGTGTGTGTGTGTGTGTGTGTGTGTGTGTGTGTGTGTGTGTGTGTGTGTGTGTGTGTCCGTTTTTGTGAGTGTGTGTTTCCTGAGTGTGTGTGTGTGTTTATGTTTAGCAGTGAAATTGACAAATAGTTTGTAAAGAAGTATGTGGAAATATGGAATCATATAACATTATGGGGGCATGACACTTCCTGTTTACAGGAAGTGTGGCAAACACACAATCCTCCTCCCAATGACTTTTGTGAAAAAAAAACTGTCAACCTCAATAAGTGAAGGAACCCTCTGAGCGAGAGAATCCAGCTCAAGCTAAATTTGTCAAAGGTTGTGTGTAAAAAGCCCTCATCTATCGGATGACCTCAAGGCAGGCATGTCTGTCCCCATCATAACCAAAACAAGGGCCACCACGGAACGAACTCTGGCCCACTGAGAAAGAGAGAGACATTGCGAGAGATGGAGTGAGAGAAAGAGAGAGAGAGAGAGAGAGAGAGAGAGAGAGAGAGAGAGAGAGAGAGAGAGAGAGAGAGAGATAGAGTGCTTTAGAGGTGGCAAAAGGAAAGACAACATGCATATGCATGTGCGTTTGTTTGTGTATGTTGGTGGTGTGTGTTTTCTGTCTGTCGGTCTGTCTGTCTGTCTGTCTGTCTGTCTGTCTGTCTGTCTGTCTGTCTGTCTGTCTGTCTGTCTGTGTGTGTGTGTGTGTGTGTGTGTGTGTGTGTGTGTGTGTGTGTGTGTGTGTGTGTGTGTGTGTGTGTGTGTGTGTGTGTGTGAGGTGTGTGTGTGTGTGTGTGTGTGTGTGTGTGTGTGTGTGTGTGTGTGTGTGTGTGTGTGTGTGTGTGTGTGTGTGTGTGTGTGTGTGTGTGCGTGTGTGTGTTGGTGAGTGAGTGATTCTTGAGATTTTGTTGCCTTTCTTTTGTTTCTGAATATATTTTAAATGTATTTCTTATTGGTATGAGAGAAAGTGCATATACATAGCAAGTAAAATGTAAGCCAGTACAGTAGCCAATGTTTAACTTGGGCATGCCTTCAAGACAATTATACTAAGTAATATAAGAGACCTGATGATGATAGTACAGACAAGTAATTACTGTGGTGCAGAAATGAGTAAGCTACACATTAACATAACAGCTTACAGGTAGGCGGGGAGAGAGAGAGAAAGAGAGAGCGCGCGCGAGCGACCGAGCGAGCAAAGGGCGCGGAAGTGGTTAGGATGCTCGAGCGGGTTTATCTCCAACCCATATTTACGAGCGCGTCCTGAGGCAGTTGGATTATCTGCTCGCGCTGACACACTTTTACCGAGGACAATGTCTGCTCATGGTAAGAAGAACGCTTCACATTACTGGTGGATCAAAGTTTTGGGTTTGATGTAATTGTAAGGGGAAGGCTTGAGACGCGCGTCTGGCGGGACTTTGGTGCCCCCTATCGACGGGTCCTCTTCAGAGAGAGAGTGGGCGAACACAGAGCGGTACAATGTCTCCGAGGGTCTAAAGGTTGTCATGTTTTTTAACATGTATTGGTAAACTAAATGTGACTCATTACACATCGTCGGATGATACAGGCTGAATGCGACCTGTGAGTCACCCATCTTCAATCAGATAAAGCTGAGGAAATCCACCTGTGAACCGGTAGGACACATTCGATCGATTCAAGATCGATCCTCGAAGCACTCAAGCGATAGAACCGGGTAGACCTGCCCTTCTTCAATGTTCACCTCACGACCATTAAACAACCTAACCTTGAAATATTTAGTTCATTGATATTGCTGTAGGATATTCCCATAGGCCTGTATCTGACTATACTAAGTCAATATTAGGCCTACTCTAGGTGCCTACTTGTGCGTGCCCCATCATGGATCAATAGTTATGAAAGCAGCCATCTCCTCCACATGGAGCCTGGTTTAGGAAATCAGAAAAGCTTTGTTGCGGTTGAACGAATCTTTAAGGATAGGGTCTCATGTGACGTGGCTGTGTGGCCCTCTGTCGTGCCTGCTGCTTGTTTACCTTAGTGATCCCAAGCTTCATTTGCATCATTTGGCTTCTCTCTCCCGTCACCCACACCCAGTGTCAACACAGCACGCCTATCACTCGCTGCTTTATTACAGGCTATCCCTAGATGGATTCATAGTAACACTTAATTTGAAAGGAATCACCTATGATCAATGGTGCCTTAAATATAGCTTGGTTTCCTTTACAGTTTGAACCAGTTGTGATATTAATGTTCAACTCATGAGCATTCGTCAACGTTATAGAAGTACCAAATCTATTTAAATAGATATTGTTAAAAAAAAAAGGTGGTATAATGCAAATTACAACCTATAAACGATTAAAATAATAAATTATTAATTAAAGTAAGTAATAAATAATTATATATGCATGTTTGAAAAAAAGGCCAATCTATGTGCTGAACTGTGTCTGAAATTAAGAACAATGTTATATCAGGTCAACTATCTGACCTCATTATTATTTTTTTAAGTATTGCCGGAATGTATTGATGGAAAACTCCCTCAACTTCAACATATGCCTCGACCTTTCACATGTTCCTCATCATGTTTGTTTCCTTGTTTATCATTTTTGTTTGTTGATGGTTTTAATCTGTACTTGATGGGGAGGTGTGTTTGTGTGTGTGTGTGTGTGTGTGTGTGTGTGTGTGTGTGTGTGTGTGTGTGTGTGTGTGTGTGTGTGTGTGTGTGTGTGTGTGTGTGTGTGTGTGTGTGTGTGTGTGTGTGTGAATGTGAGTGTCTGTGTGTTTGTGCGTGCATGCACGTGTGTTTGTGTGTGTATGCATACATGTCTCGGTTTGTGTCTATGTGTGCACATGCATGCATGCGTGATTGTGTGTGTGTGTGTGTGTGTGTGTGTGTGTGTGTGTGTGTGTGTGTGTGTGTGTGTGTGTGTGTGTGTGTGTGTGTGTGTGTGTGTGTGTGTGTGTGTGTGTGTGCGTGCGGAATGTCCTAAACGCAGGGCTTTGGTGTGTAATGCTTCCCAATCCTTTCTAATTGGGATCAAGGGTTGTGGCGAGGGGTCCCATTGGAGCAGTGAGGAGTTTAATACTCCGGGGGGTCCACCACTGTAGCACCGTGCGGCTGGCCGGCGAAGACACACGCACACCCACACACCACTGGGGGAAAAGCTATACCCAGCCAACGCTGAGGCGGTGAGCCGCAGTATCCAGAGGTAAATATGCACATGTTCTAAGACAATGGTTACGTTTTGAAGGTTCATTTGATAGGATGGGGATAGTTTTTTTATCCATTTTGGGCTTTTAATGATAAGACTGAGGTGTCATTGTCCGTTGTGTTTATTTTTTCTGAAACTACATTTTGTAATAGAGTTTTTGTTCCTCTATCTATGGGAAAGTATACACGTCATATCTAACCCTCTCTTGACCCTTCCTCTTTTATCTTTGTTCCCGTAGGTATTGTGGCACAAGGATATGTGTTTTCTGTAAACCAAAAATCAATTCAAGGTAATTTGCCATACTGTTTATCGCTGAAGAAAAGGGAAGTACATTTTTGGAAAGCGGCTGCATTCCGAAGGGTTTGGGGAACCTTTTGACTTCCCCCTTTACCTGTTTCTCTCTTTCCCAGAATATGTCGACCGCAGCCAAAGACAGCGCAGGAAGTGCTGCCAGGGGTTCAAAAGCGACCAAGGACTTTAAAAAGGTCAGAGGCCATAGGTTTCATTCTATAGTCAGTATTACACTGCAATGACAATAAAATCAATGTGGAAATATTGGTTTATCATGTCAAATGTTACAATATAAACATTTCTCCAAAAGAGTTTGAAACGAACCAAAGGCTTTATAAAAAAGATGTGTTTAAACTACCATAACTGCACTCTCCATACCCTCGATATAATCTGTACATGCATCAGTATTCAGGCTGTAGAACCGCATCCAAGCCACACTATTTGGATATTTCATAACCATTACGTTTATCCCTGCTATTTTCCTGAGAATTGCATTCAGGAATTCATCAGGATTATGCATGCACATGGAAACATCCTGATTTAAAATCCTTTAGTTTAAGGCATGGCACACAGTAGATTAAAGGCGTTTAGTTGTGAAATCTTTAAGAAAGATACACAAAGATGTTGATTTTAATAATTGCATCAATCAATGTATCACGCAATATTTTGTGTTAATAATAGCAAATATGAAATCCATTTTGAAAATAAATTGACGTTTCCTGCCTTGAATGGCTCGATACAAAACAAATACCCATTTCACATACACATATCATCTAAAGGCCTACTTTGATAAAACTCTCTTGTGCAGGGACTTTGTTGTGTAGGGATGAAATCCCTAAATCTCTATCACATGCTTGTGAATCTGCTTGTGCACTTCAATACCAAATAATACATTGTTTGATTGTTCCATTCGTTCTAACTTTGGGTTCCCAGCCGACACCCGCTGCCCTGAAAGGAGCCATCCAGCTGGGCATCGGCTATGCTGTGGGCAACCTCAGCTCCAAGCCCGATAGAGATGTTCTCATGCAGGACTTCTCTGTGGTGGAGAGCGTGTATCTGCCCAGGTACGTGTATTGTGTGTTTGCTTGTTAAAAAAATAATTTTAATATAAATCTGTAAATAATGTAAAGCTGTATCTGTCAATTATGAACATAGTCAGTCGCCTGACCTCATAAAAAAAACGAAAAGCGTACTACTGATTAAGGTTGTGGTTGTGGCTGTTATCATCAGAGCTTGGTGCTAGGCTTATGATAACGTTAGCGATCGAAGATACATGAGAAGACGCAGACCCTGTGCATTGAGTTAAGTGTGCTACATCTTGCTTGGTTTACGATTCCATGATGGATTATTGCTGTAAGAACTGATAGGATGCGGAGATAACTGCTTGTTAGCCAGATCTCAGTCAAGTTTATACGCTCTTGGAACGCTCTAGTTAGTGAGTTGCAACTGTGCATGATGCAAACTGTTGTTGCTGTTGTTGTTGTTGTTGTTGTTGTTGTTGAGTTTGTTGGTAACAGTGCTCTTTCTTTTTGTCTGCGATACACCTTTTTGCTCCGTTCCAGTGAGGGAAGCACTCTCACTCCGGCACACCACTACCCTGACTTCCGTCTGAAGACGTACGCGCCACTCGCCTTTCGCTATTTCAGGGAGCTGTTTGGCATCAAACCAGACGACTATCTTGTAAGAGCCACAAAGACACACAAACAGAAAGAAGATACAGGAAATGTTTGACTATTCCACATCCTGGTTCTCGACCAGAAGGTGAAGTCATAAGTGTGATAAAAATCTTCTGTTCCCGCAGTACTCTATGTGCAATGAACCTCTGATCGAACTCTCCAACCCCGGGGCCAGCAGTTCCTGGTTCTACCTGACCAGCGACGATGAGTTTATCATTAAGACAGTGCAGCACAAAGAGGCAGAGTTTCTGCAGAAACTGCTCCCTGGCTACTACATGGTGAGTCTCTCCTTGAAACACAAACACGGCTACTTGACACGTCACTGTCCGCTGAGGGAAACTATTTGCATGTCAGTAAAAGCCACATGGGCCGATGCAAAGCTAAAGTGAAGCACTTGCATGACACACTCCATAACACTCCATAACCATGGCACCGCAGGTAACCATGGGCCTAGTCTCTAAAGGACAAGTAACCCAATAGGTTTATACCGTATTCAACCTGTCACAACATGTCGTCATTAGAAGCTGAGAATATATATTAATGGGAATTTACACAGTTGTCAGCTAATTTGTGTGAATTACATCTTTAATACATATTCTACAAAACCAAACCCACACATCAACGCATCCGTCTCTCCATCAGTCTAGAACCTGAGCTAACCAAACACATGGTTCTCTAGATCAGTCTAGACCCTGAGCAAACCAAACACATGGTTCTCTAGATCAGTCTAGACCCTGAGCAAACCAAACACATGGTTCTCTAGATCAGTCTAGACCCTGAGCAAACCAAACACATGCGTTTCTATATCAGTCTAGAACCTGAACTAACTCAACGCATGCTACCGACTTAATCATTGCAGAACCTGAACCAGAACCCGAGGACGCTGCTGCCCAAGTTCTACGGCCTCTACTACATCAACTGCGGCGGGGTGAACGTCCGCGTGGTGGTCATGAACAACGTGCTCCCGTGCGCGCTCAAGATGAACTACAAGTACGACCTGAAGGGCTCCACGTACAAGCGCCGGGCCAACCGCAAGGAGAGATTGAAGTCCTCGCCCACCTTCAAGGACCTGGACTTCCAGGAGATGCACGAGGGCCTGCACTTTGATGCCGAGACTTACAACGCCCTGATGAAGACCCTGCAGAGAGACTGTCGGGTGAGTAGTTTGTAGCCCGCTAGATCGCGGGCCGACGGGAGAGGACAAACCCGGTTCACGGTAGCCCGGGTTATTGTCCATCACCATCCCCAAGAAAGCACACTGATTAGAAGGGGTCATAGGTCGCTGAAAATCTGCCGTTAACCAGCCAACTGGCGGTCTTTCAGTATCGATCGTACACAAAAATGAAAAAAAGAACTATCACAAATAAGTCAATGTGAGCTTTGAAAATGGTATCATGTAATTTTAAAAGGACACTTTATGACAATTCAGCGCAATATATCAACACTGTGTGGTTATAATCCGGTGTAAACACATTCCACCGCCCGCCCTATCAATGCATTATGTAAGAGATATGTCTCTCAGGGACCTTACTATCGTCACGTATCTTTTGATTAAACAGTCACCTCCGCCTCCAGGATTAGCGCCAGCACAGTAGAACACCTGACTCTTATTAACGGGCCTAACGAGCCTAGGAGCTGGATTGCGGTACAGTAAATACGCGGCTGTGCATGCCATGCCGTCTCGGAAACATTATAAGCCTCCAGTTAGGTAACTGTTGGGATGTTAAAAGGCCCCTTTGTTCAGTGGGAGCCACCTCATGACATCAGGTGTTTGTTCGAAAGGGATTTACAGCTTACGTCTTACTGTATGTGTATGGGTTTCGTACGCAAGGGGGGGGGCGAATCCACCTTTATCGCAGGCCTTAATGGCTGTTTACCAAAGGCTTAGCGGAGGGCATTCTTCCCTTGGGTGTTTACATGGGTGATGAGATACCTTAGGCCCACATGCGCGTGTGTTGATATAGGATGGGAGGACTTGGGTAAACAGAATGCTTTATCCTCCCTGGCAGGTGTTGGAGAGCTTCAAGATCATGGACTACAGCCTGCTGCTGGGGGTCCACGTGCTGGACAAGAAGGTGGGGAGCCGAGGGGGCCGCGGGGACAGCCGTAGAGGCCAGAAGGTGCTGTACTCCACGGCCCTGGAGTCCATCCAGGGGAACGCCAAGGACCCCGAGCCTGTGGTGGACGATGACACGTGAGGAGGGGGGCTTTTATTGTGTAGTACCTTCCGCTCTGCTGCTGCTGTCTGAAGGTCGCTCTTTGACGTCATGACGTTCTGTGGCACATTGGGAGGTTAACCGCTTTGGTGAATGAGAGGATTATTTTCCAAGAGGATCATTGTTTGATTATTAAGACTTAGTTGTTGTTAATAGGCTTGGATTAGTTCGATCCTTAGACAGATCAATTATTACTGCTGTTTAATTATTATTTAGGCAATTCATACCAAAAACAATACAGTTCCGGTGACTTTTACAAATACAGTTGACTTTCTTACAGAATGGGTGGAATTCCTGCAAAGCATAAAGATGAGAAATTGCTCATCTTCTTGGGGATCATTGATATCCTGCAATCATACCGGTAAGTAAAAATGTGCTCATAAATGTCTGCTCATTCTGTTTCCTCGTTGGCCCATTTCTGTTTCCTTGTTGGGTGTTTCAGCGTCATAGTCCCAAGATTCCCAGATTAAATCAGACACTATGATAACATGTTTCCAGTTCCACTCCAAGATTTTGTCTTGCACTAATCTCTTACTCGTTAATCATACAATATAAGCATGTCATGCCAGTATTGGTGCATATTTCATGCACTCTAAACCCACGCACTATTCCACATGTGGGTTAACTGTAGTTAAAAGTGCTGAAGGTACGATTTAAGGGCTATTATTTGAGTGTAATGTGTGAGACTCCGTCAGCTATGATGGAGTGAACAGAATGTCTGTTTCTAGTTGACCAAGCCTGCCTCTGTTTAAGGCAATTTAGATTCTAGGTTAACTTCTCACCAGATCAGGGTAACTCTTTCTGATTGGCTCATTGAATCCATCTCTCCTGTCAACATTTGACAGGATAACAGACAAACATAGGAGAGCATAGCAGAGATGGATCCTTTTATTGTTTAGTTTCAAACTTTTGCCCTGTTCTGCTCTGTTCTGCTCTCTCTTTACAACTCTCCAATGTTACCGACAGAACCTTTTGTGTGTGAAGCAACAGTCTTGCCTCCAGGATGCATCACATGTCCCAGTCGAACAAGATATAAGGGCGGGATCAGGGTGATTGATCAACATTTGATTGACAGTACCAGGAGCACTAAGAAGACGCTCTAGTGGTGTTAATAGTAATGGCACTCATTTAATATCAGCAATGTATGAATGAATTTCAGTGGAATAGATGTATTTTTAAAGGAAAGTGGGTCCATTTAATGTTTTTGTTGAGACAAACACTGCCCTCTACTGCTGCTGTGTGGTACTATATTGTTAAAAATGAGTTTTGACTTTGACTCATAGTTGAACTTCCTGTCATTTTAGGTTCATCAAGAAAGTAGAGCACTCCTGGAAAGCTCTTGTCTACGATGGGGTAAGCAATCCTATGTGTGTGTGTGTGTGTGTGTGTGTGTGTGTGTGTGTGTGTGTGTGCGTGTGTGTGTGTGTGTTTCTGTAAAAGTGTGCACTTGTGTGTACGTGCGTTTTTGTTGAGTGCCATTTGATTCTGTGTATTTATTTTTGAGTGCACGCTTAATTCTTGCGTCAATGTTTATTTTCAGGATACAGTTTCCGTTCACAGGCCTAATTTTTATGCCGACCGATTCCTGAATTTCATGGGCACAACGGTGTTCAAAAAGATCAATGGTAAGAACTCCCACGTCTTTAGTCAAAAATGCATCAAGACAAGCGTATACGGCACAGCTATTATAAAATGTATGATTTCAAGAAATGATTTAATGGAACCGACTGAATTAAAGACACACTATGCTCATTGTTGTCAGATGTTGTGCAATATCTGCCATATTGGTTTAGTATCTCAACCAGAGACTCAGCCCTGCGGGTTTTATGTGAAAATGTTAGTGAAACAAACTCACTTGGGAAACTGCTGAAGCGCTTAAACAAAGAAAGAATAATACTTATCTGTTTCCTCTCTCTCTCTCATTCTCCCTCCCTTCCACTCTCTCTCGCTCTTCTCTCTCTCTCTCTCTCTCTCTCTCTCTCTCTCTCTCTCTCTCTCTCTCTCTCTCTCTCTCTCTCTCTCTCTCTCTCTCTCTCTCTCTCTCTCCACCCCCTCCCCCCTCCCAGCCCTAAGGGGCACCTCCTCCAAGAGGAAGCGAGGCTCCCTGTACGCGGCCAAGTCGGCCTCCCAGGAGGTCCTGTCCCCTCTCCAGCCCGGCGAGGAGAAGAGGACCCAGAGCATGGACCACCTGGATGGAAAAAGTTACGTGGAGCGATTGTACGCGCTCTCATTCACACCCAGTAGTGTCAGCTCAGAGGGATGGACAACAGGAAGAGTAGAGTAACCACAGGCCAATCACAGAGGGGCGAGGTCTGCCACACACTGCACCCAATATCGTGTCAAGAGAAAGTTGAAAGGTGCATCCATATTCATCTCAGAGTCCGCTAAAGAACTCGGTCTTGGACAGAATCAGGGTTATAGGGGTGTGGTCAGAATCCCTGCTCCTCCAACCCCCCCTCCCATCTCCTCGCTGTTTTGTGTACTTAGTACCTTCCTAGAGTCTGAAATGCAGTAGTTTCCTTATTCTGCATCGTCAATGTAGTGGGAGTGTATTGTAACTGGTCACCCGCTTGGCTTCGTAGCCAGGAGGAATAAGGAAATCAATAGAGGAATAAGGAAATCAATAGATTTCCTTATTCCTGAATGATTTGAATTTGAATTTCAAATACTTAATTTGCACCTTGATAAGCTGTAATAACTTAATAAGAAGTAGGTTTCAGATTTCAGTTGCCATCACGAAGTAGGTGTATAGAGTAAGTAGTTCATTTAGCCCTTTGGTGGATACAGTTCTAACTGTCAGGTACAGCTGGATCACAGAAGACATGTGAATGTAGTGCATTTATGAGGAATAGAAAGATGAGCTGCTCTTTCCCAGTTTCCACTGCCAAACATTCAAGTCTCAAGTCAAATGTGTCCTACCAAATGGGTGCATATCATTGACTTAAAACTACGATTTTTGACTGACTTTGAGACCTTTTATTTAGACTTTTTGTTATGTATAGCAAGATATACATAAATTATATTTGAATTAAAATAGAATGCAAAGCATAATCATGTTCAAACAAATCCTTGAAGAGGCCTCCATTTGTTTATTTGTGGTTTGTAAATGTGAGGCTGCAAATCAGGTCTCTCTTGAAAAAGAGCCTCAATGAGACTACAGCCTTAAAAATGATTTGATATCAATAAGTAAGTTTGAAGTCCACCTATTCACTGCCGACTCTGTTTCCCTCTGAAGGCTTTAGCTCCTCCAACCAGCCAGATCTGGTCCCGAAGAGCAGCGACTTGGCCCACGTTTCCTTTGACCTGGACTGCCCCCGTGACGAGGAGCCCATATTCAGGTCCTTCCTCGGGTCTCTGGGTTTATAACGTCAAGTATGTTGGTACGGCCCATTATGGCGACCATATTTAAGACAAAGGTTAAGATTGTTCAGCAAATTAATATAAATTCAAATAAATGGTTACACTGTGGCTAAGGCCAAAAATCCCAATACAGTTCCCCCAAATCCCTTCCTTAAATGTATAACAGGGCGGGAAATAACTTTACTTTACTTAACTTTACTCTTTTCACAGCAGCCAATCAGATACAGAGCTGGACGTCTACTTGGTGAGAATAAATTTGGTGTGTCTGTGTGGAATAATAATGCATTTCCCATTAATACAACAGGAAATGTTCTGTCGAAACAGTGGGCTTACATTATGACAACAGACCACTCAATGTTAGTGTTTTATTATAACCTAGAGAGGGCATAAGCACGACAACTAATCCGATATCTGTACCTGCTGACGTACACAATATGCCAGCGAGAGCTCTTTTAAGAAAATAACCGATAATTATTCTTTCTTGTTTCGTTAGTGAGGTTGGATGACCTCGCCTCCGCTGTGCCTCTCGAAGAAAAGCTCCTTTTTTATTTTCTTGACACACACAATGCAATAGGTGATCTTGTCTGCAGAAATACGAAGTGACTGTGTGGCTAATCAGAGGCCGAGATTCTTTACATCTGTTTTTCTTTCTTGTTTTGTTCTACTTCAACCAGGGTTCGTCATATCACTGTTCAAATGCTACAAACTGATGATAGATCTCAGAGGCTGGATCCCTTGAATATCTAAATATATTTATTAGATGGAACTACTGTAACTATTGATTATAAAGTCAATTTCAGCCACATTTGTTACTGCTTAAATGTGTCCTGTCTGCAATGAACTGTTGCAATACAGTTCTACATCTGTTTCCTCATTCATTCTGTTTTTTATCATGGACAATCTGCCTGCTATGTACTGTAGATTTACCCTGACCGTGTTACATCTTTCAGCACTGAATTTCCTTTTATTATCGGCTTGAGTCAATCATCCTGAGCAAGCAATGATCTTACTTAACATTTTACTCATTCATTGGAATGTGTTTGACTGTGTGTGTGTGTGTGTGTGTGTGTGTGTGTGTGTGTGTGTGTGTGTGTGTGTGTGTGTGTGTGTGTGTGTGTGTGTGTGTGTGTGTGTTTCAAAATATGATATTGTAATATATAAATGCACATTGATGCATTGATTTAATTTTTGTATATAGTGAAAAAATGGCTTAACGGTGAAATCATACCCATTTCAATTCAGTGTGGCTGTAAAGTGTTCATTATTGTATTATAGAATAACTTTATTTGCTAAATAAATACATACTTTATGTTGAAAATGAATGGTATTTGTGTGTCGAACTCTCTCAATTTGACTATCTTTCTGTGGTGTACCAAATTTAGTCACAGGGGGGCGCAAAAGCAAAAGGATTTCACTGATGGCTCTGCTCTAGTAAAAAATGTTTTATTATTATTATTATTATTATTATTATTATTATTATTATTATTATTATTATGTGTTTATTAGTGCGTGTGTGTATTTGCGCGATAGTGTTATCAAAAGTGTTATTTAAAACTGGTCAAAAATGAATACCAAAGAGGGATGATAGATCTACCTGGAGATATGTTATATTGTCAGGGCCACACAAACGGCCATTGTCATATCAAACGGATTACGATGCATTTAGTTTATGCATTGCATTGCATTCATTCGATTAAGGCCTATTCGTTTCGAATCAATGCGTGATTGAAAACAAAACAATTTTCTTAAGCTTTATTTGTCCCAGGTATGACTTGTTTGTGAGCCTCTATTGTGGTAGTAAACATCTCTACGCTTTTGTATATGCACACATAAAAGTAGGCAAAAAGGACACTTACTTAAGCCTGACACTACTCTAATTCGGTCAGAGGGTTAGTGTTCAAAAATACTTCCTTCTAGACAAACACAGTCCTATATGTCATTCAGTCCAGCCACAGGGTCTGTAGGTCTGCCTGGATTCTGGAACAGGTTCAACTAGTTTGACAACCATTGAAATTACACCCCAACCACTACGGTTGTTATCATCAAGAAAGAGAGAAAGATAAGGAATGCGGCAAATATGACTTTCTTTTGTCACAAACTTGATAACCTATTCATGATTTAATTAGACCTTCGCCGCATTAAAGGAAAGTGCGAAAAATATAATTATATCCGTCCATTCATGTGATTTTATGTGTGGGATTAGTAGTTCATTGGATATGAAATTGAAGTTAGTCATAACAAAAGAAAAAAAAAACTTGGCCGACATTGCAGAAGTTTGAGCAACAGAGCTTTGAGTCATTGCCACAATAATCTGACGCTACGGGACACACCTGCAGCCAAGATCACGCCCACACCTGCTACAACCCGGAAACCAGAGAGCGCAATTTGACGAAAAGGCAAAGTAGCGTCAGTAAGTAACCTTTTTGATCGCTTTTACATTATGTGAAACCTACAACACGTCAAAACGTACCAACTAATAATTTAGTACATGGGAAATCGGTCTACTCTCTTGTTATTGTCGAAAAATTGAATATGCGTCTAAAACACTGGTCCATATATGGGCATTTACCGTAGCCTGTTGAGTTTACTGGCAGCAGGTGTTTAATGTTGTCGAGTTAAAAGTGAACAAAATAAGTCATTTTACAGGCCTACCCTGTTATTTTTCCACCACCAAGGCCAATATATGTTCCTTGATTTGAAAACCTAACACGCCGATTTGAATTCGGTCAAGGCCTTGTTTCGTAGAGCCCCAGCGACTCTGCTGTTGTTATTGAGGAGCTATAAGCCCTGTAGTCTCAGGTAGGCCCCGATACAAAGAGCTAAACGTTCTGCAATGTATATTCAACAACAGGTGAGTATTCCCATTTAAATGATAAGTAATGTATCATTTTGTGTAGGCTATAGCTATGCTTTAGCCTGAAAGCTCGGCTCTGTTAATAATTAATCGGAACAGAATAGTGTGGCCTGTACAATAGATTACACTGTAAATTATCGTGCATTGGATAAACTTCCAAACACACCATCTGTAAGTCCATTTTTGCCAACGAGAATTGTGTTTCGAATTTGTATTTTGTAAATTCCATTTTGCTTTTGATTTTAACAAACCCAAACCTGTACATCTCAGATTACGCCAGGGGTTATAATAACACCCCCTCCTCACAATGTCCCAGCGACTTTAACAAAGTTATCTATTGAAGCATGACCGCTCTAAACTCTTTTTGATGAAAACCTTAACTTACCCAACATCTAGCAATAAAACGGTTAATGATGTGATTCATTATCTGCGAAATGACACACCCATAACATGTAAAGGTACTTGCGACAGACCGATTTAGGAAGCTTATTCAAAATAGCCTTTACAATATCAATAACAACAAATATATTTTGTATTTCAATTATGCAGATTTAGTTAGGCAAGGCCTAATTGTTTTGTGTGTTGGTGGTAACCATATCTAGATACTGAAATGTTTTGATAATGCCAAATGTTACAATGTACAGACACACGCAAAGATTTATGGATGGTCAAGACGACACTAATAGTCAACACAACCTTTATCCCATCCCTCCTCACCCGACTTGACCCAACCCTCCGGGCATCGATTTGGAGAGTGAAATGTGTCTCCATCTGGCCAACGCACGCATGGCATCATGGGCGTTGCATAACGGACCCAGTAAGAGAGCAGTAGTTCATGCAATCAGTCAGCGACTTACAATGGGTCACGGATCTTTGCCATTACATTAAGGCAGTACAGTGCGAGCTTCTCCAGTTCGATACTATTGTTACTACTACTACTACTACTACTACTACTACTACTACTACTACTACTACTACTACTACTATTATTGCAGGAGCACTACAATGTTGCTATACATGTGGCAGAAACCAACTGCTTGTGTAAATGTTAACACATTTAAGGCCGTTGATTAAGGGCTGAACACGCGTAGGGTTGGGGTTCCTCTGCATATTTCCACTGACTCAGAGTTCAGTGTCTTGCAACTGTTTTCCTGGCATTACACTGCACTCGTCGTCATTAGGAATAGTTTGTTTTAAAAGTGGAAATCTTTTGCAGGGAAAGTGTGGTTCTTTGTTTCTCCTGCACCAGGATGTTTAATCAAACTTTGTTCATTGAGGTTAGCCAATTTTATGACAGAAATTACAACAGTATCTACAGTTCAAAGCATAATGCCTAACAAAATGGGAACCTCATGTTAATCTTTGACACACACACACACACACACACACACACACACACACACACACACACACACACACACACACACACACACACACACACACACACACACACACACACACACACACACACACACACACACACACGCGCACACACACACACACACACACACACACACACCTCTCTCTCTTTTCTTTACGGGTTGGCAAGTCAGAGCACGAGGCCTCTCACGTATCCCAGCTTGTATGTTCGTACGGAGGTGTTGGATTAAGTGGTTGGGCCTGACTGCCTTCTGTTTCTACCCAGCGCCATGGTAAACGCAGGCTTAGCATCTTAAATGGGCATAAACAGGAGTAGAGGCATTCTATCTTGTCCCTGCGGACAGACAAGATATACAAGGCACCGATTAAGCCTCCCCCTCTTGTCCAATGTGGTTGTGGTTACCTAACATTTTAAAAATAGAGTTTTTCATGTCTGGCCGGAGCACGCTGCGCTTTGGCTTTTTTTTTTTGTCCTTCTGGAGAACCGAGGGATTTCTGCTCCCTGGCAGTGAAATCTCCGGCCCTTATGAACCCCCAGCACCCACCCCCCCGACCCCCCAGCCCTAATCCACACAGCCCGGCCGCTGGAGTATAAATCCCACCGGCAGCTTGCATTGGCCCACAGACCCATCATGGTGCCGCGCAGATTATGACTTTATTGATGTGACTCCTCACGGGACGTGGCAGCGTGCCGACCGATGGAGACAGGATACGAAATGACAAGATACAGACCTTTAAATCTGATCCCATAGGGGGTCGAGTGTGTGTGTGTGTGTGTGTGTGTGTGTGTGTGTGTGTGTGTGTGTGTGTGTGTGTGTGTGTGTGTGTGTGTGTGTGTGTGTGTGTGTGTGTGTGTGTGTGTGTGTGTGTGTGTGTGTGTGTGAGGAGATGGGCACATGCACGGGTGTTAATGGTGGGAGGAAGCTAAGCTTGGATGTGGGATTACAGAAGGAAGGGGCCAGGGATGGGAGTAGAACGTGATCCGGACCAGCTTAGTACCACAATTATATACCGGTGGCTGCCACAGCACTGGTGGCGGGCGCAGCGTTTTCATTAGTGTAATGTCCACAGAGTCTCCCAGAATTATGTAAGAGATGTGCCGCCGTGCCCGCTCAGATCTGCCCACCGGCCAGCGGCTGTGACATGGCCACGGTTTGTCCTTCTCCGCATCCGTCGGCAACACAAAAGGACATCTGTCAGGGAGAGGAGGAGGCGAAGGCAGCGGCAGTGTAGGGCACCCGACCTGAAGGCATAGTGCAGCCCTGGCTGCTGAGCATCAGAGCGGGCGCCAGGCCGTTGTGGAGCCAGTGCCGCCCCACAGCTTAACGGCGTCGTGTCGGCGGTGGGAGGGAGGGGGTGGGGGGGGGGGGTGGCGAGGCGCGGACTCTCAGAGCAGGGGATGAGGAGTGTAAAGGGAGCGTTGACGGAGCGGTGGCGGCGGTGGTTGGAGGAGGAGAGCTGTGTAGCGGTCGTGTCAGCTGGCCCCGGGGACGAGTGGATGCCCTGCGGGCGCCGGGGCGTGAGGAGCGTGAAGGGCGCGGCCGTGGAGCGAGGCGCAGGGTCGGGGTAGGGGAAGATGAAGTTCAAGAAGTTCATCACCATCATGCAGGCGGCCATGGGGGTGGTCCCTCTGAACAAGCGGGAGCTCTTGCCACCCGGCCGGAAACTCTGGCGGCCCCAGGGGTAAGATGTTCCCGCGTCGCATGGGTTTGTTTGCACGCGCGTTTTGCATGGGGCGCCGCGCACACGTGCCGTGCCCGCCTTGTGCCGGCGCTTGCCTGGTGTGTAGCCGATGTTTAATTCAACATCGGCCGAGACTTTAAGCTGTAAGCTTGGAATGCATGCACATGGCTTGCTGATTTTTGACACGCCAGGGGGCGAGCCAATCAGCGATGCTGCTGTAAGTAAAGTTGAACGCGGTCGTGCGTGTTTCTTTGAGGCGGGCGGTAGTGAAGTTTGTTGTTTTATTAGTGAGATGTATGTTGCAGATTACCATTACAAACAAGTGATAGTATGTCAGGCTAGGTGGAAAGAACGAAACCGAGCGATTGCATTCTGACAATGTAGTGATTTAACAGCGATTTCATACATGTATTTGAAAAAATTAGTGACGATTTGAAGTTCAACATTGTCAGGAGGGAAATAATACTTTTTCTCTTTTTTCTCATACTACATATCTACCCAGCCTAGTTTATCCTGTTTCTGACAAACATTTGGCCTACAGTTTAGTCTTTTATTTTTTTCCCCCATTTAATTCCTTTTATTGTAAGGCATTTGAGGCTGTTCAGAGTAATCATTAGCAGAAGTCCATCATTGGACACAGAATCCTGCCTGCATTGCCAAACTCCAGCTGCTACTCCCGTTGTACAAATTGAACACCGCAAAACCCTACTTTCTGACTCCCTGCCACAAACGTTAAGTCAAAAAGAGGTTTTGGCTTAGCCACATGTCCCAACATGCTGTCAGCGATTGGGCCAGAGATGCAGCAATTCAAGTGACTGCAGATTATGGAATTATAGCAGGTACAACCAGCACTCCCCTGGGGTGACCTTGTCTTTCACAGTGAGGTCTACATGGTAGCCTGTTTATTTATGTAGCATCTGACATACGCCTTGTGTGACTCTGTGTACCTGTTGGTCATTACCTCACCTCACATCTTCGGTACATGCCACAATACTGAGCTGGCCCGGGAAAGGAATGTGTGCTGATTGCTATCTGTAATCAATCTGTGAAGAGGAGAGGATATAAAGAGGAGTCTTTATATTGCATGTCTGCACCTCTGTATTCCCTGACTGAAAGGGTGTGCCTTTTTTTAAAGGAAAACCTACCCCAAGGCAGTTTGACTTGAATTCATAGTTAGGGTTAGCTCGTCCGAGACCCAACGTGTGACCAACTAGTGAAGTCTGAGGCTCTGTCGACGTTGAGAACAGTGGCAGTGTTTGTGTAGCCCTTGGCAGGGGAATCTAGTAAAGAGCAGCCATCAACCAGTGTTTCCCCAAACAAATCTCAGTGGGGATCTCTTTCTTGTCTTGTTTGTGCTCCATTCGTTCAGCGAGGTGGTGCTTTCATTTAGTTTTAGATTAAGGAGTGGCACACTTACATAGTGTTCTGTTGTTGTTGTTACCTTACCTATTATTGATTGCTTGAATATATCCATTTTTACACTCCCAACATTTTGTAATATATCAAAAATCCCATTTTTGTGTCATTTGTAAGGAACGCCATAAGCATCTGTCAGTTATTGGGGGGAAATGGGAAAAATGTCTTGCCTGTCAATGGTGCATGAATGCAACGCGTCAATGTAGGGAGGGGGGGGGGGGGGGAGGGGGGAGGGGGGAGGGGGCGGGCAGGGGAGGCAGAGATTGGAGGGAGGATGTTATTTTGGGGTTGATTATTTTCATAATCCTGCTCTTTTCTGCTCTTTTTTTTCTTCTCTCTTTTTAACTAATGAATCGCACCTAGGCTACAGCCTAAACACGTATTATAATTCTGATGGTTTCACGGTACTTGTCTATTTGAGAGACACCGTTCAATGGTTTATGTACAACAAAAATATTTTCTTTTGGTTTTTCCAAACCGGAGGGATTTCTTGTTTACTCACTACAATAGTTAATATAGTAATGTTCCTGGCAATACAGTGCCAGGAACCGGACACCATATCAGTTTCTTAGGCGAATGCTTAGTTGCACACTCTAATTGTAATGGAATGTTGTGAGTGCAGTAAGCATGTTTCTGTCATTCTATCTTTAGACCTCCTTCTGATTCATCAGCATCTTGTTATACCGAAATGAACGCTGATAGGTCTTTGTTACACATAGAACAGATACACTGTCCGTTTGTTTGGTAAAATGTAACACACGTGCAGAAGATTTACTCCGATGACAAGACATGAGAAGCAGCAGATTCTCGTCTCAGACTGTATCGTTGTTCCGAGCGATCAACGAGAACGTTCTAACTAATTCATCTTGAACCACCGCTGGCCATTCTCCACTGTCTGCAGATGAAACCGGGGTTGAAAACCTGAGAGCCTGAGGAAGGAACTTCCTTGCCAAGTGTCGGTTTCCGAGAAAATACTGTTGGAGGGCCAATGCTGTTTTGAGCCTGATAGTTGTACACAACCGCCTACAGATACGGCTTGAAGCCATTAAGGGCATTAAGTTATTTATTAATACACACATCAGTATATGGAGTTGTAACCATTGATCTGTTTCTTAATGACGGGGAACCATACTGTACATTTATATCATAACGCAACATATGCTGGGGTACTCCACATTTCCGGGTTCACGTAGCAGACTAACTTGTGTAAATAGTGTAACTTTTTAACATTTTGGTTATTTCTTCCTCCAGGGAGCAGCCAGGCCCTGAGTCTCCCCCCCGCTCCAGATCAGACCTCCTGACCTCCAGCCGCTCCTGGGACAGGTTCCACTGGACCAGAGAAGCACATTACCTGTACCTCCGTCGCCTCTCCTCCTCACGCAGTTACTCCGCCATTACCCAGGTAGGGGCCGCTCCAAGTCCATTTTGTTGTCCTGCTCCCTCTTTGGGCCTTCACCGCTGGTAACTCAGCCCGTGTCATCGGTGTGACATACATAGTGCAACCATTTTTTTTTTTTTTACTTTTTTTATACATTTTGTGTGAAAGGACTATGACTGAAATGTGAGGCAAACAGAATAATATGAAGTACTCATTTTCCGTTGTTGAGAATAACCTGTTTCCCATGAATTATTAGATGGTCAATCAGTCAACGAATCCCATCACAGAGATGGCAGGGCCCAAAGGGACGTCTAAAGTTGACAACGTGTTTTTCTTTAAACCATAATAATCCGACTGGGATAAAAGCAACCAAATTGATAATTTATTCATTACTTAAAGGATTCATGCAAATAATGATCAATACATTTATGTTCTGTCTGATAACATGAAATAAACCTACACATTACATACAATCTGATGAAAAAGCACCATTACCTTTCACACCAAATCAGAGGTAAATTGGGATTAATTTAGTTAGTGTTTCTACACACGCGTGTAGATTCGTGTCATGCCCCAAGGGTTACGTTCAAGCATGTTTAATGTTTTTCAGATGATTTTAAATAAAACAAAGTCTGGTCTTGCGACAGTTCATGTGTTTCAGGTCCGGCCAATAACCCTCTTCAACATATTCTGGTTCACCCTTGCCCTTCTGTCTAATTGCCTCCCACCGACCAATGGGGTAGCCCCCTCTCACGTCAGCTGAGATTAAGCAGAAATATGTCTCTGGAAGCCCCATTGTTCTCACTGTTTGTCAGGTTATTTAGGGTAGTGGAGCTACTTTGCATGAGAATAGATTCCACTTGTTCAGGAATGTTGTGTTGACTTTATACATAGTTCAGCTTTTTAATGGCAACAGTTGTTTATTCCGTTTTGAAGTGTATTTATTTTTTCATATTTATTAGCAATAAATCGATCAGGCTATTGTTATTATTGTTATTATTATTTTAACCTAATTAAAATGTATAATCTGCAAATAGTTTTGACTTATAACCAACTTGTACGTTCAGGGGGATTTCTAGGGCGCATCTTCATTCTTAAAAGTGTCCAATGTGTCCTTCGATGAGCATCGTCATACGGAACGCACGCGCCCAGAAACACAAACCCACGAACACACACAATAGGTCATTGTGTGTTAGGTTCTCGGGCGAGTCTGTTTTTTCCGGACCTTTTGAGTGCAACTGCTTTTCCTCCTCCGCGCTCGTCTGGGGAGCTCACAGTAGGCTCCCTTAAAAAAATCAATGCGATTTTGGAAGAATCCATCTTGGCAACATCGTAGTTTATTGCGCAAACTAACCTGACCGTTTTTTATCGATGGGAGTGCGGTAGTCCTTATTCGGTTTAGCAAAACATATTTTCAGGAAACTATTACTTTCAGGAAACTATCTTTAACCCATCTCTTTGGACTTGCCGTTGGATAAACACGACCCCTGCTCAGTTGGTACACCCTAAACCTTCGGGGCACGGCGCTACATTTTTTAGTTGTGGATATTCTAAGCTTTTGGAGTAGTACCTCCATGAAATATTGAGCCATGTCGGCTTGTATACAACCCTACTGTTGAGATACCCTACGGAAGGTGACATCGGATTACAGAATTTTGTACTTTATTAATCATCTTTGGAAGTCCAGTTCAAAGTCCACGATGCCCGTAAACGGAGGGGGTCTCCTCTCTTTGAGCCGATACGCGACACAGTATTTCAACGTGAGTACAACCAGGCAAAGGCGGACACGGATTCAAACCCGATGGCGTGACTAGTTATTGATATCTGCTTAATACTCTTATGACACGGACGGGTTGACTATGATAAATAAAGCCATCACGAGTTACCGGGAATGCGTGCCTGTTGCATCCTACCCCAGCACCTGCTGCCTACATGCGCACTTTAGTCCCGTTGACGTTTTAACAACATGCGTCAGGTTGTGTCCGGTTAACTACATTTATTAGCTTTAAACAGGGGTCATTGGAGTGGACAGTGCCGCATCTTGGGTCTATAGCGGCAAGATGTGTTAGGATGGCCTCAAAGTAAGACTTTTCTCATCAGCATTGTACAGTTATGTAGTCAGTGTTATAGTAGCGATGTACATACTGGTGAATTATGTGTTATTGTCCCTGCTGTTTTTCGTTTGTCGCTAATTTCTTTATTTTCTTTCTGGATTGCAACTCCTGCTGTGTTCTTCGCGTTGTAGTTCACCATTCTGGCCAGTAGAGGGCAGATTAGGACAATGTTTAGGTTGTACAACAGTCATCCTGATAACTTTTCAACCGTCTCACAGTAGGGATGTCGTTTTTGAATTTATTTAGTCAGGATTAAAGCGACCCTTTATTTTGTCTCGATCTCCCCTTGCTATGTGCCACATGCTTTTCACATTGTCGCATGGATTGTAGATTACAGTGTTACTAGTGTATTAACTATTATTTGACATAAACAAAACATCCCTGTTTTGGGTGTAATTTACATTGTCTGTTAGTTGAGATGGTTGTGTTGAAAGTGCTGTGTTCTGTATATCTTTGTAGTTGTCAGGTTTGAAATATCAGTGGAAGTGTGTGTGGGATGGTTGAGTACTGCATAAGTACCCTTCACAAAATGCCTGTGTCTAAACCACATTCTGTGAAGATGACTTCACCTTTCATCATTAGAACTCAGTGGGTCTTGTTGCATAAGGGTGTAAAACTAATAATCTGGATGTAGAATTTGTTGGCTTCTTGGCAAGTAGTTAACATTACAATATATTATATTCTAGGTTAGTTTATTTGATAAAGGCATTTCATGCCCTTTTCTAGTGACTATAAATAGCTTTCTCTAGCTGTTGACGTCCACAGGAAATGGAATCCCTATTGCTGGCTGTCCTATTCCTGTACAGGAAGCTACATACTTAGTGCCCTCTTGTTATGATACAAAGGTTGTATGCCTAGTACCGATATTTTGGATAATTTATTGTTGCATAAACCTGGATTGTGTGTATTTATTTCCATCAGCCATGTTGCCGAATATGAACTTTAATCTTGCATGCATAATGGCATAGAAATAAAAATAGCCTGCTTATTCAGCCTATGCTATAGCTTGTGGCATTTTGCAATATGATTGTAATTTGAGCTGAACATGCAAAGATTGCTGTACAAGCACATCCATAACAAGGTGACACACAGGACAATTTATTGGTATTTATCCTTCATGTCTGCATTGCGCGTAACTCTGTTGTTAGAAATCTATACTATGTAAACCAGAAGCCAAGGAGGCCTGTATATATATAGCCAAGCATGCCTGTATACAGGACAGCTGAGCATGAGCCTTACCCAAGGTACATTCTCAATCAGTGTTAGTAAGTATATCTGTCCATAAAATGAGGAAGTAATATATTGGTAGACAATATACACAAGATCAGATTCTGACTAAAAGTGATCCAAATTTTCTCCTTTTAAAATCCCAATAGTGTGTTATGGGTAAAACAATATCCAGCTCTCTCGTGACAGATGACGATGATCCGAGATCTTGCTTTTAATTTATTTGCGGTCAGGTTTTTAGAAATTTAAATACAATGTGCATTGTTATTCTAAAAACAAAACAAATGCTGTGATTTTAATAGGTGCTCCATCCACAAAGGAATAGACCCAAAGCATTGAGTGTCATCCTAAATTCTTCAGTTTCTAATGAGCAGCAGTTGGGAGGGTTGCTGTTCGGGAGAGGATGGTTTGAGGCACATAGTACAACTAATTCTACAAGATGCATGGCATGCAACCCACTGGCAAGCAGACTAATGGGCAGCAGTGCTAGGCCAAAACGCCAGTACATCCTGTTAAGCTTCAGCACGCTTTTAATGTTCTCATGCCGTTTCGTAGCACATAGTTCAAATGGCCTTTCTTCCACTGTAGGTACTGTCTGCAATGCCATTTTATATTCTCCAAATGTCCATAATGTGGGTAATGATCTGTCGCCAGATCAACTCATGCCCTGGTTGTGCTGTGTGCCAGGGATGTGTCCAGTGCACTGACTTCACACCCCACCATCTCGCCAAAAGGATGTCCCCATCATGTATAGGTCTGGAACTATATATGCTCCATTTTCCAGGTAGTTAATTGTACCTATTGGTTACTTTGGAAAGTTGGAGGTCATGATTCGTAGGGGCCCAATCTCATTACTTGAAAGCGGGTCAATTGTTATGCAGAGAGCTAATAGTAGATTAGGATGCACAACGACACACGTTCCTAGCCAACAACCCCTCCAGAACTTCTCCTTTTGTATATATTATCTCGACGAATGTCACCGGTCGGGCACCGGACCAAGTTTGTGCGTGCGTGTGCGGCTGGCCAGTGCGTGTGCGTGCCTGTTAGCGTGTCCCTGTGTTTACATGGAGAGCAGACTGTGGGATTTGCGCTGTATGTAGGCCAGCAGTATCCCTCTTACGTCAAAGGCAGGCGAGCAGGCAGGCAGGCATGCAGGCAGGGCGGACAGATGCCGGCTGAGCGTTTAGCGGTAGCCGGTGTTGCCGCGGGTATGGAGGTGTGTCGGTGAGCGTGGCACATCTGGGTGGGCCAGAGTACTATCGCCGCCGCCGCTGCTACTGCTTCTGCTGCCACTGCCGCCGAACGCAGAGAGAGGCCGGACCACCGAGATGAAGACTGTACTGGGGCTGCATAGGAAGTGGGCCCACGCGGTCAAGACCATCCGGATCTTTCAGGGGCTCGTGAGTGTGACCCGGGTTGAGAACAGGACGGGACGGGTCTTTTGGGGCGAGCCGCCATGTTTTGATTTTTTTTTTAGTAATCAAAGTGTTGACTTTGAGTTCGTTCTTCATGTGATGGTACTGATCCTTTTCAGTTTCATCGATGGCATGGAAACGTTGTTGCAGACCGATAGGAAATTGTAGTCGACTTTGGGTATTTATTCCAGAGAATCTGGCAGGTCAAACTTTTACGCTGAGAGGAAAGTACTGGCTCTGTCGATGTGCCATTTAGTGGAGATCGGGATTATAGTTGTGTCATTTGCAAAGCAGTTCATTACGCATGTTCAACCTTTACTTTTATTGAGGTGTTTTTACCATCTGTTTCCTGGATACCTGAACTGTTTATGTATGGCTAAGCATTTACTTACTATGCCTTCTAGACTGTAAGTCCTTCTTTGAAGGTTTAATTTAACAAACCGCACTCGGGCAGAGATTCACACTTAAAATCCCAACAATGACACCTTCAGAGCTTGTGTAATCACGGTGTTCAGAGAACGCCGGTTGCGTAAGGTTTTCCATTATTTAGCTGCTCAGTGAAATCTGATCGGCCAACGTAATCATGCCTACTAGTCTCTCTCTCACTCTCCCTCTCTGTCTCACTGTCTCTGTCTCTCATCCCCAGAACCCAGCCATGGAGGAGACCGTATGGGAGATGTACACTGTCACCCTGCAGAGGGTGAGTCCACTTATTGTTATTATTGATCATTATTATCATTACTTATTACTAGTATTATCATTATCTGTAATACCACATGCAATTCCATTTGAAATGCATTCACGGCTCAGGCCGGAAGATGATACTTCCATCCTACAGAGCGACTCCATCTGAATTATTAAACCGGCGTCCATCCGTAGCGCTGAGAAGCTAGACGTAATCCTACATGCCGCGTGACGCTTGTCACCGCACCACAGGGAAGACACCGATGTGTTGTGGCCACGTGTATGTGCATCTGGTGTAACGCGTCTCATTGATGAGCTAGCTGAGCTCATTGCGTGCCACCCCAGTGATGGTCTAATGTTGGCCTCTTACCACAGCGCTCTGACCACAGGCACCGCCACAACCAGCTGTCCTGGTGCTTTTATGCTCTCTCTGTCTGTCTCTCTAGCTCACTCGTGCTCTTTCTCTTGCTTTTCATCTCTCTTTCGGTCTCTCTGCTGTCATCATGCTCCAGCAAGAGAGAGAGAGAGGGAGAGAGACGGCTCTCTCTCTAGCTTTTCATCTCTCTTTTTCATCTGTCTCTCTCGTCCCTTTTCATCCCACTCTTTCATCTCCTTTTAGGTCAATAGCTGCTGTCCTCTGCAGGTTATTTTTTTTGCGCTTAAATTTGGGTCTTTCTCCCCTCCTTGTTTTGTCCGAAAAACAAGGATACACGCACGCGCATAAATATGGAGAACATATTCTTTTTTTTTTCTAGTCGAACGATTATATAAGTGGACCCTGGGTAAACGCAAGGCCGTCACCTGGTTACAAATCAAAGCAGCCTTTTTGAGGCTTAGCCGATGCTAAGTCGATTCCCCACTGGTTTATTGTTAATCTTCATAAGCACCATTGAGTAGAGGACAATGCATGAGGAGACGTGAGCGTACTGGATAATGTAACCTTGTCCAGCAGGGCTACTGTAGTGGAGGTCTCCTCAGTGCTGAGGCAAACACGCCAACAGCAACATCGCTTTAATGGAAGCACACAGTGGGCCGAAAGTGCCCCGTCATCCAGATCACGCCCATGAGTTTGCACTTCGTGGGGGGGGGGGGGGCTGGGGTTGTAGCACGTGCTGGACTATGATGACTGTTGTCTCTAGGGAGTCGTGTGGGTAATGGGGATCAACGCGGATCGAGCAGGTGGTTTAGAAACCTGGACGAGACCGCCACTGATGCTGCCTATGTTGTTGATGCTCTGGAGAAGAGTCTGGAGAGCTGGTGGAGAGACCGTAACTGATGTTGGTGCTCTGGTGAGGAGATCGCTTCTCTAGTGAGCTGGTTAAGACAAACATCAGGTGCTGCTACTTGCAGCTCGGACGCCCTGTAAAAAAATGAAATATAAATGAATATTTGAAAAAGCTATTTTTACAATCCGTCTACTCACAGGTGTAATGCAATTTAACACAATTAAACACACTTCCCTGTGTGTAATCACCAAGGAGTACATATCAAACGTGAAGCCTACGTGGGCGTAAACGTATTCCCATCACGTGTTTGTCTCCGGTGCTTCACCACGGCAGAGAGCTAAAATTGAGCTGGGAATAACGCGAGGATTATCCCAAAGACAGGATTTACAGAGGTTGCACATTGAAGATGGCCCGTGCCCACAGGGGAACACACTGGCTGAATTCAATAATTTAACACATGAACTAAAGCTCTCTCATCCAGCTCAAGGCAGATTGGAGCGTATCCTCTTGTGCCCCTCATATTCACAACCCCCTGTTATCATAGTGTGGATGGAAGAAGGAACATGGGGAAATACGGTTTTGCTTGGGGTTTTCTACCGGTGGCCGTCCGATAAGAGACTCCACTGTACTCCTATACACAACAAAACACTGCAAAGTACTAGATGTACTCAATTTTACTGTTTCGCCTGTAGTGACATAATTTATAACATAACAAAGTTCATAATTCTAGATGACATGCTCTAATTATTCATTTGTTGTAAAGATGTAAACGGGAAAGAAAAAAGACCAGTGCCCCATTTAGTTTTTTTTCCATAGCTCATGTACAGCAGAAGCGTTCTGTGAGCCTGACTCTAAGTCTTGAGTCTTTATTTACACATGAGTGGAGCCCACCACCCCCACTGTCCTACACGCAATCTGTCAGGGTTTCATCTCCCGGAGGTCTCAGCAGTACGAGTAGCACGCGTGATGTTCTGGAGTGGCTGTATATTCTCTCTCTCTCTGTCCCTCTCTATCTCGGTATCTGTCTGTGTGTTTCTGTCTCTCTGTCTGTGTGTTTCTGTTTGTCTGTCTGTTTCTCTCTCTCTCCTTCTGTGATTTTCTCTCTCTTTCTCCCGGTGAACCATCTGGCAGGCAGAGAGGTGGTGCTGATTGCATTTATTCAGGCCCATATATATTTGGGTGCAGATGGGAGGGAGGGTGTGTGTAAATCTCTAGTGTAATCTCATTTTGTAGAATCAAGACGGCAGCAGGTACATTTGTAATCTAGGAGCAAATTCCAAACACAAAGATCGGGCGTGGACATTTCCCTCTATGTTGTTTCTAAGACATCCGTAAAACATAAAAATGGGCCTGCCTCAAGTAAATACCTCAAATTCTTCAGGTAGAGATAAGGATAACGCACTGTTACAGGAAATGGGCTGTTATAATAAGACACACACACACATGCATAAACATGGCACACACGCATACACACAAACATGCACACGCACACAGACGGATGGCTGGCTAAACTCCTCACACACAGGCCCCCCTGCAGTGCAACGGAGGGACAGAGTGTGTAATCACACTCACAATCTCCTTAATCACCGGCCCGCAGCGTGCAGACGGCAGCCTCGGTCTTATCCGAACACACTCGTACGCACGTGGTTAGCATCACACGCTCTGGGCATCGCAGCGCACGTTCATTCTCCCCCTCCATCCGTCCATTCATTACTCTAGGCAAAGGATATTAGCTGAATCGTACAACATGAAGCCTTGACCTTTCACAAGCGAGACCCAGAGACGTGGCTCAAGTCATATGTACTGACTCAAACCATCGGCTATTCCACACTATGGAGGTCATTCATCCTCTTATATAGATTGTTACACACAGACAATCACACGCGCGCACACACAAAAGGGAGGTCATGATGACATCATTGTGTTGACACCCGCAGGATTCAAAGATGGGCTTCGGCATCGCCGTCTCCGGGGGACGGGACAACCCCAACGAGGACAGCGGGGAGACGTCCATCGTGGTGTCGGACGTCCTGAAAGGAGGCCCCGGGGACGGCCTGTTGTTGTGAGTACTGTTGTCTGGGTCCCTCTCAAAACGTTCCTTGAGGCCCTTAAAGGGACTGTAGCTCAGGTTTGTTCAGTGAAGGAGAGTCCAGTTAAGAGAGGGAGAGGGAAGAAAAGAGCAGGATTTAGGAACTAGAAAACCCCCCACAAAAAAGTCCTCTCCCTCTGATTTTACGCACCTGTGATTGATAGGCAAGATAGATGCTTTGAACCAATCACAGAAGAGATGCCCTTATTGGTCAATAATTAGCCAGGTGTGGTCTTAAATCTAAATTGTCTAATAGAGAGGCAGGAGCACCTCAAAACCACAACACATTTCCCGCTCTTATAACTAAGGGATGGCTATACCATTTCTAACAACAAATTACACTCAAATAATAGCTCCTAGATCTTTTTGTACACTATGCGACAGAAAAGACACGATAAGAACGACGCAAGATGCTGGGGTGAATGCAGTGAAATTTGCAGCCTCAGCATCATTCGTCTGCCTCTGTTGTATTTGTCAGCACCAGTCGCTCTGTGAGAAATCCGTCCCCCACTGTGTAATCTGACCATGAGCGTGTGTGTGTGTGTGTGTGTGTGTGTTTCCCAGTGAGAAGGACCGAGTGGTTCAGGTGAACGCCATCCCTATGGACGGAGTGGTGCACTCCTTCGCTGTGCAGACCCTCAGAAAGTGTGGGAAAGTAGCAAAGATCGTGAGTATTACCCGAGACTTTACTCTACCAAATCAGACACGTTTCAGGGGATATGTAGATATGTTACGACGACAGTCAATACGATCAAGAATTTGTACTGTGTTTGAAACTGGTAAACATTAGCCTGGATTTGAAGGCTGCATTAATTTGCAAGAAGTGAACGTATCTTTAGTTCTAGTTAAAGATAGTCGAGGATTTTGACTCATTGGGTATTCCAGGTATCAGTTATCTGTGCATTGAGTAGATAACAAAGGCTCAAATGAAAGTCAGCATCTCAAAATTGTCAATGTTTGTTGTGATGAGTCAGTGACATGAGCCACCAGGCCCTTGACTATAGGACCATGCTTTATCATCAGATAGCTTGTACTGCGTTTCATCTGGTGCCATCACATTGTCCCCCCCCCCCCCCCAGACGGTGAAGCGCCCCAGGACCATCCCGGCCTCCTCCGCCAACCGCCCGCCCTCCCCCGACGACCGCGTGTTCCACAACGACTACAACGACGACTACAACTACGACCAAGACCGCCGCAGCGTCTACAGCGGGGGTCCGCGGGACCACAGCCCCGAGAAGGAGCGCGGCGGCGGCGGCGGCTACACGGACTCGGGCTACCAGACGCGGGAGCGCGACTACGACAACCACAAGGACTACGACCGCGGCGGCGGCGAGCGCGGGCGCAGCGCGGACCGCGACCTCAGCCCCGACCGGCCCTACCGCCGCGACGGCAGCAGGGGCCGCGTGCTGGAGCACGAGCGCAGCCCCGACCGCCGTTACCGTAGCGACCACGCGCTGGAGCGGGAGTACAGCCCCGACCGGCGCTACCGCAGCGAGCGCACCCTGGACCGCGACCACAGCCCCGACCGGCGCTACCTGGGCGACAGTCCCAGCCGGGGGTCCCGGGACCCCAGCTACGAGCGGAACCGGCCCCGGGCCCCCAGCGATCGTAGCGACCGGGACCGGGACTACCGCGAGCCCATGAAGCGTGGCGGCAGCCGGGACCGCCTGGACCGCTCGCCCTCCCCCCCGCCCCCTGCCCTGAGCATCCCCCTGCCCCGCCCCGCCTTCCGGGACCTGGAGCCCCTGGAGAAGCCCGTCAGCGTGCTGCTGCTCAAGAACCGGCCCAACGAAGGTCAGCGCGCACGCAAACTCACACGCACTAGCACACACATTATTGCCTCAAAATGACACAGCCTAATGACGCTAATGAGAACATAATGACGCACTCGCGGTCACGTAACTTAAAAAAATAGATGAATCAGTCACATGGAAGAGGATGCCTCTTTCAGGCCCTGTACAATTCAAGTCATTAATAAGACGTCCATTCAAGTGTTGCAACTCTAAATCAGCACACACCAGCACATCCAAATGTCATTTCATTCTCATATCGGAGACTTTTTGTGTGAAACGTTATGAACATTTTAAATGTACTACATTATTTCATGACTGGTATATGTCCTGTGTTGAATGTCCCCCGAGACTAAAACCTGTCCTTCCTCACCTCCAGAGTATGGTCTGCGTCTGGGCAGCCAGCTCTTCATCAAGGAGATGACCAGCACCGGGCTCGCTAGCAAGGATGGGAACCTCAAAGAAGGAGACATCATTCTCAAGGTAAGGCTCAAGTTCAGTGCCCACTTTTCAGGAATTAGGTGCATTAGTAATATGAAGGACATTGAGGTCAGACGAAAACGACACCCGTTTTCTCCTTTTCCCGCCCTCAGATCAACGGCACGGTGACGGAGAACCTGTCACTTAGCGACGCGGGGAAGCTCATCGAGAAGTCGCGCGGGAAGCTGCAGCTGGTGGTGCAGAGAGACAGAAGCCAGGTGCTGGTTCGAATCCCAGCGATGGCCGACAGCGACTCGGAGCTCGATGGTGAGATCCCCTACAAACTCAAAGGCAGCCGCACCTATCCAGTTTAACGGAGCATCCACTGATAAGATCTGATAGGATATGGCCTCATACCGGTGGAATATATACCTGTGATCTCTGTGTTCTGTGCTGTTGTGGTCGCTGTATTTTGTTGTTGATTCTTCACCCCTGTTTTGCATTTGGGAAAATAAAATCCATTTTATCCACATAACTCACCCTCCATAATTCTTCTATACACGCAACCCTGCACAAAAACCTGGTCACTGTGTATTCACTTACATGTGGATAATAAATGCATGTTCCACATCAATATCATCATATCCATGTAGAAATCTGTCTGATAAAGTATTCACCCGGCAACACAAATCATATAAAAAGAAAAAAATCACCTTCAACGCTACTCATTATTTGCTTTTCCTCTTTTTTTGGTGGTCACATGAAACCATGCTGTCCCCTGATTGGCTGGAGCCTCTCCTCTAGGCTTTTAGAACACGCCCCCCAGAGACTTGTGACCTACTTTGACGTGTGTGTGTGTATATTTGTGTGAGTGTGTGAATGCGTGTGTTGTGGGCCAGCGAGCACTGTGACATGCTTTTGGCCAGGGGAACTAATCCCTCCCATTATAATCCAGCTATTGGATATGACAGAAAGTCATTCTGTTTGGCCCCAACACATCCCCCACAGCCAGGGACAACAGGGCCAGCGCTCTGTGAGCAGGGATGGACTCCTGTGTCGGTAGGGATTAATCAGATCAGTCTTAAAGCCAGGTCAAGTGCAACTATTGTAAAGAAAATACAGAATCACCCAACATTGTAGAGCAAAAATTATTTGTTACTTCAAATCCAATCCGATTTTAATGTTAGCATTAGGAACAAAACAACCGCAGATTACGTTCTCAAAATTCTTAGAAGGTGGTAGGATTGTCAGGCTCGACATTGTGGGTAATAAATGCATCGCCATCGGAAACACGCACGTATATTTTTGATCGCGCATTTATCAGGTTAATAAGCAACACTGATTCCAGATAGGCTGGAGTTTACTCTTGCTACTGGGTGTGTCTTGAGTAGCCAGATACACAAGTCTTTTCCTTCTAAATAATGCAAATATAAACAGCATACTTCCTCTTCCTCAGCAAAACCAAAATAACATGTGGCATTTAACATGGCGTGGGTTCCAGGGAAAAGTCATCCTTGATCAAAACTTTGACTTGGTTGGGAAGGACTTAAGCAATGATACTGACAAATAGTACTCTGTAACAGTTTTAGGAAGTACAAAACAGCCAGAATGTAATGGACTGTCTCAAAAAGTGGTGACTCTTTAATAATAAATGATACATTTATATGAATTAACATGATTGGTCAATATGTACAAAACACAATTACTGAGAAGGTTTGTTGACGCTGACAATAAGGAAACCGATCATTAGGCAACGTGGCACAGACTGGACCGACCGGTTTATGAGCGTCACACAGAAACATGATCTCATGGTAATGAATATGTGCTCTTTAGACTGAGATATATATTTGGGTGCAGTTTGGAGGGAGGCTGTGTATAAATCTCTTTAGTAGATTTGGGAGTATATTTAGCATCAAGAACTTTTTCAGTGCTCATGAATATTTATATAACATGATATATATATACCTATTTATAGTTAGTACAAGTAGATATTTCCCTAAGAACTTTGCTTGCTGTTGTTCTCGGGTGCGTTCACACACGGCTTCATTTCATCCCAGAGGGGCCCCTGGGATTTACCCATCGGAGCATATTCATATTCATATTCATAAATGAATTACAATAAATTAAGAAGGAGGCACACGTGCAGAACAGCTCCCGACCGGTCGGCGCTCGTCTGGGTTGTGGGTGATAACGGCCTCTGTTGTACTCCTCCTCTTCCTCCTCCTCCTCCTCTGGCAGACATCTCTGAGATTGAGTCCTACCACTCGTACTCCCCACAGGACGACCGGCCGACCCACCACTCAGATCTCTCCTCTCACTCGTCCAATGAGAGGCTCCGAGACAAGACCAGGTAAAGCGACACCGGGGGCCAGAGAGAGGGCCACGCCCACATTCAACAGTGCATTCCTGCGCTGGCTCGCGCTGACTCTGCTAAACCGGGCGGGCCGGTCCCAGCCCCAGTGCATCTCAATAGGGTTTATTATAAGATCCACCCTTTATGAGGGATGTATAGACTGTGTGAGTGCAGTAAGCTGTAAGATATAAATACTGCGTGTGTGTCTGTGTGTGTGTGTATATATATATATGCTTATGTATATCTATATATACATTAAATATTCTGTGTCGTTGACATGGACAAAGGTATTACATTAATGCGTCAGTAACAGAATTATGTATCAGGGATCAATATTCAGATTCTTTAAGCTCAGGGTCTTACTAAATGACCTTATGTATACCGTTACAAACTTCAGTCATGGCTGATAAGCACCGTAGTTGCACAGAAGTGCCGTCAGTCTCCGGCGAGTCCGGCCCTCCTCTGACATACTGCGGTGGCCTGTGTGCGTGCCGTCCACTTTTATAGCGAGGACCCACCCAGCAGGCTGGCCAAGATGGGCGCCATGCCAACGCCATTCCGGGCTCCTGATAGGTCCGCGGAGGACCTGCCCCCTTTGGCACCTGACAGGGAGGAGCCCAGGTCTGAGACTCCCCCAGGTAACTGGATCACTGGCGTATCCTCCTCTGTTTGTGTTTCAGATGACGTGGTTTGATATCTGAGTGACGGATTACTGCCTGTGCATTGTGTCCCATTTGATTGTCTGGGAGTTAAGTCAATATAGTTTTGGTCCATGAATTCAAGACAAATACCTCCCAAGTATCGGCACCTCATTTTGTGTGTGTGTGTGTGTGTGTGTGTGTGTGTGTGTGTGTGTGTGTGTGTGTGTGTGTGTGTGTGTGTGTGTGTGTGTGTGTGTGTGTGTGTGTGTGTGTGTGTGTGTGTGTGTGTGTGTGTGTGTGTCCCTAGCGCCGGTTGCAAGGGTTATTCCCAAGATTCACGGTCTGCCAAAGTTGCCACTCAAGCCAAGCGCAGAGGACCAGGAAATATACGGGTGTGTACCAGTAACACACATCCCTGACACATCCTGGTGTTATCAGAAGCATCTGCCCTACTTTCATCATTATTCTTAACTTATCAAACCACCATCAAAACTTTTCTACAGAAATGTATTCAGTCAATTTCTAAGTTGTTTGTTTTACATATTGTACTGTACAGCTATGTGGGAATGAAAAGTGCTTCATAAAGGGACATTATGATAATACTTTGATTATAATGTTGTGCGTGTGTGTGTCTGTGTGTGCAGGCCCAACACGGTGATGGTGCGCTTCCAGAAGGGCGACAGCGTGGGTCTGCGGCTGGCGGGCGGTAACGATGTGGGCATCTTCATCGCCGGCGTCCAGGAGGACAGCGCCGCAGAGAAGGAGGGGCTCCAGACCGGAGACCAGATCATGAAGGTACCCCATACACCATCAACCCCCTCCCCAAGGGTGTTACCGCCCGAACCCGGGAACGAGGCGCTGAGAGAGAGAGAGAGAGAGAGAGAGAGAGAGAGAGAGAGAGAGAGAGAGAGAGAGAGAGAGAGAGAGAGAGAGAGAGAGAGAGAGAGAGAGAGAGAGAGAGAGAGAGAGAGAGAGAGAGAGAGAGAGAGAGAGAGAGAGAGAGAGAGAGAGAGAGAGAGACTTCCTAGTCAGAGGTGTTTTCGTTACACGTTCTGCACATTGCTTTGACAAGAGCCCTGGGCTAAGATTGCCACCCTGAACGCAGACACCAGTGGCTTAAGGAATTAGTTGTAAACAGGAAAGCAGAACTAGAACATGTTGAGGAACAGTTGGATATGGTCTCGCCTTGCTCTGTTTTCTGCCCCCTCCCTGCCAGAGACCTTTCTCTGACCCTCATTGTTAGTGGGTGACACCTTTTCGCTGCACTCTCGCCCCTCCCTGCCAAATGCCTTTCTCGGACCTGCAGTCTTTACTGATCAGAGAGTTAATATGATTACACCCTCACCCTGCCCTCACCGCTGTCCCTGCCAGATCCCCGTCTCCGACCTCCGCTTTTAGTTGATCAAACTGTAAATATACTGTCACTTTCCCGCCATTACACTTAATGAGTTGATCAAACAATTGATGTGGATTTACCTCTATCCTGTTTTGATCCTCGTCCCTGCCAGACCACTCTCTCTAACCCCTTATTGTTCTTAAAATAATTGATCGATGGAGAAACTGATTGGTCACACACAAAATACCCATTGTTTGCCTCACAGTCCAACAGATCAGTAAGCCAATGTTACCAAGGTAACATTGGCTTACTGATCTCTTGTTCGACTCTTGTTTGAACTAGAGAGGGTGCAGGTGGTTTGTGATAGGGTTGTTTGAATCACCAATGGGAACCGGGGGGTTGCCCCTTTCTGTATGTTACCAGCCGATGATGGCAGATAATGGATAGCCTCGCCCTTGCGATATCTTTTGATATATTACGTGATGTACTGTGATGAATTAGAGAAAGATAACGGTTGTTTGGTGAATAAGCTTCTGATTCTTCTTACTCTGGGGACTATTAACTTGTGTACAGCTCATAGGAAGTAAGAGACTGGGGTATGTTAACTGTTGTACAGCTCATAGGAAGTAAGAGATTGGGGAATGTTAGCTGGTGTACAGCTCATAGGAAGTAAGAGACTGGGGAATGTTAACTGGTCTACCGTTCATAGGAAGTAAGAGACAACAGAAATTGCAGTTTTGGCAGAACATGATAACGATACAATTCGTGGACCTCTCTCAGCCTACATAACTCTGAACCTCTGCCCTCTCCAAATGCTCACGATTACAGAAATGTCGACAAGGTACAATATATAGTCACTGCAATGTGTGCTATTTGTTTATAACACCAGAGTTCCTACCATCTCCAGTGTGTTTCTTTAGTCCCTGCTTGAGCAGTGTTAGAAATGTTTATTATCCTTCACAATCTCAGTGAGTCGTCGACTGGTTCAATGTGAAATAAACTGAGAGCGGGACACAATCGTCCATATTTATTCACAGATACCAAATATTAGATACTAACGTAATCGTTCTCTCGTGTGCGTGCGTGTGCGTGTGCGTGTGTGTGTGTGTGTGTGTGTGTGTGTGTGTGTGTGTCAGGTGAACAACATGGACTTCCGCGGCATGGTGCGAGAAGACGCGGTGCTCTACCTCCTGGAGGTTCCCAAAGGGGAGGACGTCACCATCCTGGCCCAGAGCAAACCAGAAGGTGAGCGTTGGCAAGAGCACAGCGCTGGGATGTCCCATACCAGCCGGTACTCTTAAGCTTAAGCTGGTCCAAAGGAGCACTCCTTAACTCAGCCCTGTTGAGTTAAAGGAGTAAGAGACAAGCAACCTTAACTCAGCAGTGTTGAGTTAAAGAGTGCTCCTTTACTCCTTTACACGTCCAAATAAATATAGTAGGGGCACACAACGGCGCATGAGTCTGTCTGTGTGTGTGGGTGTTGATGAACACATTTGTGCCAGTCTTCGTTTTCATAGCAGAACGGAGGGTGGGTGCAGCACCCTGAACCAAGCACCCACAGGTGCATCAACGTGCCCTGGCAGGAAACACGGACACACCGGGGCTTAAGGACTTATAGGCAGATGTAAACTGCAAGAGGCAGCTTGGAGACAAATCTGCGAGCTCATGTTTTATTTGCTCTGGCAGCAAGCCTGACCCCGGGCTCCCCGTTCAGACTGATTTCCCTCCGAACCAATCACAAACCGTTCATCTCATACGGGGGCCGGCCTGATTGGATGACTGACGGATAGCATAACCAATAGGACACCAGGTGACCCCCCCGGTCTTCTTCCTCTCTCAGTGTACAAGGACATCCTGACGTCGGGCCGGGGCGACTCGTTCTTCATCCGGACCCACTTTGAGTACGAGAAGGAGGCTCCGCAGAGCCTGGCCTTCTCCCGGGGCCAGATCTTCAAGGTCACGGACACGCTGTACGACGGCAAGCTGGGCAACTGGCTGGCCATCCGCACGGACAAGGAGAACCAGCTGCTGGAGAAGGGCGTCATCCCCAACAAGAGCAGGTGGGGGTCCGAGCTCCGCCTCTCCAGCCGTCTAGATCAGATATCCCCCCCCCCCCTCCCCCCTCACAGAGCAGTCCCAGCCGTCAGCGAGGGGAACTGCTCTGTTAGGGGGGGGGATATCTGATCTCCGGTGGGCGCCCGGTCTGAACGCTTTTCGATTTTGTGGCCGCTGCCTGCTCGCTCCCGACTGGCCCTCAGGGGAATCTCTTTCCTAATTGGTTTCGGGGTGATCCGTCCTACCTGTCAATCATGTGCACAGTTGATTGACGGGAAGGGTGTTGCAAGGTGTTGCGTTGGTGTTATCGTAGCTCCCCCGCGCCACTGGGGAACGTAATCTTAAATCAATGCTGGGTGTGCCCGTTTGTCAATCAAAAGCAATGCTGCCCTTTGTTTTGCGATACAGCCAATAAAGTATTTTTCATTGAAAGGGGTGTCTAGGTGGACACGCCCACTTACGATGTCACTAAGGCGCAGGGAAGGGCAGATTTTCAAACGGCTTGTAATGGCTAATCGCACTCACACCTGGTGGCATAATATCACCCCTTTAAATGTAAACTGTAACCCCTTTAAATGCACCCCCTCCCTGTTGACGTGCTGACACCATGTATGGGACTTCCACAGGGCGGAGCAGATGTCCAACGTGCAAAACGCCCAGCGGGCCGCCGCCGGCACGGACCGGGGGGACTTCTGGAGGCTGAGGGGTCAAAGGGCGGCCAAGAAGAAGGACCTCCGCAAGAGCCGGGAGGACCTGAGCGCCGCGCCCGTCTCCACCCGCTTCCCCGCCTACGAGAGGGTGGTGCTACGAGAAGGTACCCGGGGACCACGCCCTGCTTACTGCACTGGGCTGATGGGGAGACCACACCCCCCAGTTTGAGCCCCGCCCACCCTCTATTTCATAAAAGAACACATTTCTTGTTTTGTATTTATAATTAGTTGCCGCTGACTGTCTCCCCTCGTTACCCTCCTCAGAGTTGAGGGGGCCGGGTTGTAGCCAGAATCTTTGATCGGATGTTCACTGTTAACCTAAAATGGCTGATAGCTTAGCAGGGAACTCTTTGATAGTATGCGTTTAACCCGAAGAGGGCCAAAATTGCCTTTACGTCAACATTTTGAGCAGAATAAATCCATACATTACACTACTGCGCAAGGACTCATCATAATCTGCTCGGGGATCAACTTAATGTGCGTTGTTTGCTGAGGCCATGCCCTGATCTCTGTCTCTGTCTTACAGCTGGGTTCAGGAGGCCCGTGGTTCTGTTCGGACCCATCGCTGACGCCGCCAACGACAAGCTGGGAAACGACCTGCCCAATGAATTTGTCGTCGCCAGTAAGTATTGAATGTAATACTCTGGTACTACACTAGAATACCGGCTTACTCTGCAATGCTAGGATTGAGTCATTATTTAGACATGTCAGTAAACTCTTTACCAGGTAGAATTTAATCAAATGTTCACCTCACACGCCCTCAGCCCATTTCCTGCGGCTGCTGTCGGATCTCTCTTTGCTAATGGCTTATCGCTGCAGGAAACCCACAGCCTAAAAGAATGAAACCTGCCCCGAAGAATGAGGTCAATTCTAAAAATGGGCCTCATTTCCTTCTCTCTTTATAGAGACTGAACCCAAGGACGCAGGCAGTGAGAAGTCTTCAGGCGTGGTCAGACTCAACACAATTCGACAGCTCATTGAACAGGTACACCATCAATTTCCATCCAATTATGGTAAAGTGAGATTAATATTGATTGAAATTGACTATATGGATTGATTTTATGTTATGAATGTGCCCAGCCCATATGTGCTTATAACACGTCGTGACAAACATACACATGATAACATACAAACATACATTCAGAATTGAACAGATCCATCAGAGATAATGACATAATCCCCCACACACAGACGCACCCCCTACAAAACCCCAGAGAGTCAGGGACAGTCACACAACACACCAAGCCCACTGAATACAAGTGAGACCTATTTTCTTGGTGCTTCAGGACCTGCACGCCCTGCTGGACGTCACG
>NC_079415.1:11682968-11697968 GCF_026213295.1 Gadus chalcogrammus
GTATACAGGCAGTCGGGCATAAATATAAATGAGAAGTAGTAAAGCTACACAACTACTTCAATCAAATACAACATGTATCTTTTTGTGTGCTTTATTCTCGTTGTATTCTTAAGAAATCTGAAAACTGGTGGTTGCATCGTTTCCCTGATAGCAAATCATCCCTGTTTATGCAAGAGCAAATGGTCCCTGTTTCTCGGGCGACATTCAGTGTGAGGAAGCGGGCTATCTAAACAGAGCGGACAAAGTAAACAATGCAATTGTCGCTGGTTAGCAACGCAGAGCCAGAAGGTTCTGCTGGCGGGCAGACCACCTTGTCCTCTGACCAGTCCGCTAAGGGTTACAACAGGCTAATGTCAAGCAGAGTACGTGTGTGTGTGTGTGTGTGTGGGTGTTTCGGTGTGTCCTGACTCCTCCCTCTGTGTGGTTCAGCTGGAGATCGCCCAGAAGCACCCTGACATCTACGCTGTGCCCATGAAGCCACCGAAGCCCAACGCCAACCGACCTCAGCCCATCGGGTAAGGTCAGACAAACACACACGCATACACAGACCTGCACACACACACCAGCACATACACACACACACACACAACCAAACAGACAGAAAGACACACATGCATAAAGATACACTAACACACACATACACAGACCAAGCCCCACATCCCTAATCTAACAAACACACACTCACTCTTACACAAACAAACACACATACACACACACAGAAACCGACGCACGCACATTGATTGCTGCTTTACAATGATCAATCAGCGGTTGCGTGCTTGCTAGTCATGCTTCGTTGGATAACATGGAAGTCAATGTCAAAATATAAAATGTGTGTGTGTGTGTGTGTGTGCGCAGCTCCAGCTCCAACCCGGAGCCCCAGTCGAGGGGGGGGCAGTACGACGAGGACGAGGAGGAGTACCGCCGGCAGCTGGCCGAGCAGACCAAGCGAGGGCACTACAACCCCCAGAAGTACAAGGACACGGAGCTGTAGGTCACATGACCCCGCGGTCACATGACGGCCTGCTGCAGCCAATGACATTGTCCAGTCCCCCCCTCCCCCCCCCCCGCCTCTCCTCCTCGCTCTCACGGACGCTTGCTTGTTTTTTTCGACACCGAAGCATAGCAGACTCTGTCCGTTGCCTCGGTAACCGCACCACAACGGCCGTGTGTGTGTGTGTCCTCGGTTTTAAACGTTTAAATCCCGACGTCGACTTTTTACAAAGCAAAGTTTTACAATGTCATTTTTAGTGTTGCGTGTCGAGTGTGAGGTTGTGCACATGTGTATGTGTGTGACAAGCTACACACACACACACACACACACAAATAGCATTATAAAATGATATATTTTTAACACGTTTATTTTGGTAGTTCATCTTCTGCTGTATTATTTCTAATTGTACCTTTATTCCCCCCCCTTTCATAAACTTTATATTGCGGTGTATATATTCTTTATACAGGTCTGTTCATAGGTTTTTGTTACGTTAGGATACAAAATGTGTTTATATCGTGTACCTGCCAGGTGAAGTCCCAGTTGGGATTCACTTGGTTCTCTGTAATTGCTCCCAGGGTGTCTCTGCTGCACCAGTGGACACTTGTAACCATAGTTTGAACCACTGGGAAACCCCCTAGAAGCTAATTTGACCAGCAGACACAGATCCACACCTACAGTGAACCAAGACTGCTGAATAAGGCTGAGACCCCAACGAAAAACCCAAGAACAATTCCCTCTTTTCGCCCTTCGTTGATTTAATTATATTCAATGTTTTAGATATTTTGTTTTCGTTAAACCGTCTTTTAGATAGAAGTTGCGTGTATGTCTCTCGTCAGATTAGAAAGAAAGAAAATCCTGTTTTTTGTTTTTATAAAGAAAAGTGCCTTTCAGTGCTGACGTCAGCTCACCGAAAGTACTTTGACAGGATGCCAGGCCGACCCCATCATGGTTGCCCAAGATCTGGAAGAATTAAAGCATCCGGGAGGTGAACGCAAAGACTAACAGAAATGTTATGCATGTCATGTTCTGTATTCCTGTTGTGCTAAACCGACATCGGTCCGATGCAATGCTTTATACAGCCAGTTATATCTAAAGAGGATGCAGAGCTAGACTGGTTTCTGTGGTTATTTGAGCACCTACTGGCTGATCTACTGTTCCTTGTGTTTAGTCCCATGTACCCTTCTCTTTATTATCTGCTTACAACCTGGAGACAATCACCTTTTTATGCATATATACAGTATATATATATATATTATATATATGTGTGTAGCAGAGTACCATCAACACTTTTTGTACATGGGTATTTTGGGGGGAGATGTGACGACTCTCATTGCATTGGGCTCACATGGGTTTATTTAGTTAATTATTTTATGAACGTGCACTCTGTCCCCCGACAGCTAAAGAAAATTGATTCTTGATATTGATCTCAAAATTCTGAAATTCAATAAATAAACGTTAGATTATTTTTTGCATTACATGAGCTGTGAGATGCAGTGTGTTGTGTGGTTCATTTTGGGGTTCCAGCCCTTCTGCGGGTTGGAAATCCAGATAGCGCTCCTGCAAATTCCCAGTCAGATGGTAAATATTAAGAGAAATTTGAAATAAATCAAGTGGCCAGATGGAGCTATAATAAGCAATTTGAGCCATGAGGCCCTGACTGGCTCAATTTAATTAAATTGTATTAGTATAGCCCTTAATCACAGGTACAGTCTCAAAGGGCTTAACAGGCAATATATTTATGACATCCACCTAACCCTAGCCCAAGATAAAACTCCCTTCCAATAGCAAGGAAGACATCTTGAGAAGGAACGCAGAGTGGGGCTTCCTCCTCCCAGGGATGTTCAGGAGTGCCATGGCTGTCGTTATCGACCGATACTAGAAGAAGCATGTCTGTGTGCGTTGTCATATTTTAACGGTCATACGTGGGTTTGAAACCCCCCAATCGCCGCTTAGGGCTACATCTTTATCATTCCTGTCGAAGATAACTGCTGATATGAGTGCGGTTGCAAGTTAAACGTCCACAGTGGCGGCCTTGGGGGAGTTTATTTTCCACGTAATACAAAGGAGGACAACCACGCCTGGATTAATACATGTGTCGTTTACATCAATTCAGGCTATCCCTTTCTATCACCTTCTCTGTTAGCCGTCAGGATGAATGATATTGAAATGTGTTTAGCTCCAAACCCAGTACAGTGACTTTAGACCAACAACAGGACTCCCTCATTCATCATAACAACTTCCAGTATTTCCCAAGTATTATGTAGGGTTTCTTTATGCATGCGTTTTCCGTATATATATATATATATATATATATATATATAACCTCTCCAGTTATTTGTCTTTATGTTCTGGTCCAAGATGTGTAGGTCCATATTTGTAAGTACATTCAATTCATATAACCATTTAAGGTAAATGTAATCATTCTATTTTTCCAACTAAATATGCATAATAAAAATACACAACTTATCTTTGGTTATACATAAACCATATCACATAAACACTCCGCCTACCGTGAAATAATCTGTGTATTTACATGTTAAACATGACACATACTCATACAGATTAAGGCAAATCTGTGCTGTTGAGAACAGAATACTTGTGATATCAAACGAGATACGTAAAGTGATGTTTAAATAAAAAAAAAGATATGGTAAAATGGCTAATATCTTAGATGTTTTGTGGCTGAAGTGGAGCGAACGAGGAATCCCAGTGAGCGGTGTGGTCTGACGTAGGGGGTCAAGGTCAGGTGTTCAGAGGCCAGGTGGGCAGAGGTCAGGGGTCGGAGGTCAGGTGGGCCGAGGTCAGGTGGTAGGAGGTCAGACGTCAGGTGGTCAGAAGTCAGGTGATAAGAGGTCAGATGTTCAGAGGTCAGATGGTCAGAGGTCAGGTGGTATAAGATCAGATGGTAGGATGTAGGGTCAGAGGGTAGGATGTAGGTTGGTAGGGGGTAGGATAGGGGTAGTCAGGCTCTCAGATGTAGACGGGCTGTTCTTGTGCGGTCAGCAAACGGTACATGGCAGCAGGCATTGTCTTCATGTGGATCTGCAGCAGCAAACACATCAGACGGACACAGGGGGTTAGAGTCATCAGATCCTTCTCAGTTTAACTGACTACTTTCTAATACACTTATCAATGATGCACGTTAGATGCCACGTCATCAGTGATGGAACCTGGCCTCATCGGGTGGAAACATTGCCGTATCCACAAAACAAAAATGAACAGTTCTAATTAAAACCCTGGCTTAATAATCCACACGTTAATTTATTAATGGACAGACATCATGTGATGATGCTGTGTGACTATGTTCTGATGTGCTAATGTACGACCATGTCTAGGGTAGTCTTTGCATCCTATGTCCTGTGTTCTATGTGCGATGTGTCCTATGTTCTGTGTGCTAATGGGCTATGTTTCCTATGTTCTATGTTTTCTATGTTCCGTTTGCTAATGTTCTATACGTCCTATGTTCTATGTGCTTTATTTCCTATGCTCTGTGTGTAGCATGTGGGTACGTGGGCCCACCTCTCCCATGGCGTTGGACAGGATCTGGACAATTCTTCTCGTGGGGTGGTGGCCACTGCCACACTCTGTGGCTGTTATCTCGATGATGCTGGTGGCCGACTGCGGACCCCTCCCTTCTCATAGCGATGCCCGTCTCCCGCATCAGACTACAGATCTGTACACCACCAGTATGCACACTACATAAACACACAGTATACATACATCACAACACTACACAACACACACACACACAATCACACAACACACCCACCATCCCGACACCACAACACACACAGACCCACACACACACACACACACACACATCACACACACACACACACACACAACACAGGAAACACACCCGACCTCACACATATACCAGTATTCCTTCCTCCACTAAACAACGGCTAAGAGATAACAGAAAAATGTGACAGAGCTGCAGTTAAAAAGAGTTGTTCCGGAGAGGACTATTCCGGCTTTACTCAGTCTTTCATGGGAAGAATGCATTGTCAACCATTAATCGATAGAAAATATTATGTCATAGTATAAAAACAAGATAATATAATTATCTAACATGAACTTCAGCAATAAACAAATTATGCGCTATGATCCACAACCTAACTCAATAATATACTAGGTAAAGACATTAGTCCGTGCATAAAGTTACAATAACTAAATAATCAGCACAGTTTCTGTTTTGTTAAGGCTTTAACTATAACTTCAATGTGAGATGTCGAAGCAAGATAGGAAAATAATCTTGTATCGATGGCAGAAGTTTTGGGGAGTTTTACCTACTATGCATCACATTCTGTTTGATATGTTTATGCAGTATTTCATACTCCTGCGCCTAGGACTCGTTGCTAGTATGGGTAACAGCGGAACACTTTTTTGAGGGTTTACATTGGAGTGTAATGCCTCCGTTCTCAAACTTGTCCTTGTCTCAGTCTGCCCCCTTTTTGATTAATCAGTTCAGGTTTAACACATTTTATCCAGACTGAGAACTAGCCCTAATACTCCATATAACCTTAGACGTGTGTGTGCCTGCAAGTCAGGAACATCTAAACCCATTGACGCACATCATTTACCCCTTCACGTTCACTGTCTCTAATGACTTTGTCATTCTGTGAATGAAGGATGCAGCATTTCAACTAAATGTACCACAATCCCTCTAATACGCCTGTTGCCAACGGTAACAGCCAATCCCAAGGCAGTTCCATTTGCACATTGTTTCCTCAACAAGGATGCAGCGATATATAATGAAGGAAGCTTCATTATATCCATCCATGGGATACTTTAAAGGTGACATATTATACCACCAAGTGTCAGTGTGATCAGCCGTTACAAGCCGTTCTGCGTCTTCTGACATCACAAGTGGGCGTGGCCACCGAGATGTGTGCTGGATAGATCAGTCTGCCAGCCTACCCAGTGGACTGTAGCACACATTGCTCATCTATCCGTCATACATCTAGGTTGGACACGCCCACTTGTGATGTCAGAAGAGGCAGATCACACCTGGTGGTATAATATGTTCCCTAGCATCGTGGGGTGGGTGGGGGTGGCTCTACAGCGGGTCTCTTACGATGCCGTTTTGCACACTGAAGCCCAGCTGGTAGCGCAGGTCGGGCCGACGGATCAGCACCATGGTGACGGGCGGGCACCGCACGATGTTCATCTTGATCCTGGACTGGGACTTCAGACCCTGGTGGGGGGGACAGGGGGACAGCAGGGTTAGGAAGACGAGCGCGAGAGAGAGAGAGAGAGAGGGGAGAGAGAGAGAGAGAGAGAGAGAGAGAGAGAGAGAGAGAGAGAGAGAGAGAGAGAGAGAGAGACAAAAACAGAGAGAGAACTGAAATTTGAAAGAGAAAAACACTAAATTTGATATCAAAAGTAAGATTTTATCAAAGAAATGTGATTGAGTTGAAACCTGCCCTGTGTCACTCTTCTGCTGAAGATATTGTCTCTATAAAACATATCAGAACCAGAGTGTTTCCTTTGAATAAAATGTGCCTGTCAATCGATCAAGGGTATCGGATAGCACTGACGCCAATGTTCTGAAAGGTTACTGGGTTCAATCCCCCTATGTCCGCAGGCCTCATCTGACAATGTCCTGTCAGCCAGCCACACTATAGTACCTGAAATCAAAGTCACCTTGGACTTGGTTCGTTTTGTTTTCCATGCTAGGGGTTTCATAGTTGAACCATCTAATGAATAACCATATTTCAAGGTTGAATTTGTAATAATATGCATAAAAATAAAAATATCCATTCCATTGTATTGCAGTTTAATCTCTTGGGTTTTGTATTGAACTCATTGAAGAGTTCACCTCAACTCTGCATAGCCAACCCCTGACACCCCTCCTACGCATATATTGTATGTTCTACGTACGGGCACTTAACATACGCACCAATGTATGTCGTACATTCTGGCACTTAATGTACACACGTATGTATGTCGTATGTTCTGGCACTTAATGTACACACTTATTGTATGTTGTACGTCCTGGCACTTAATGTACACACGTATGTATGTCGTACGTCCTGGCACAAAAAAAATCGTACTAGTTGCGTAGCATCTTACCCTAGCTATCTTTGTTGCATACGAGAAACGGGTTAACCCAGCGATTATTGGTGCATGGCAATTGTTTCAATAAACAGCCCTACTGAACCAACAGCAATATTGTTTCTCTTTCTTCTGACAAATGTATATATTGTAGGTCACTTTGGATAAAAGTATCTGCTAAACGTTTTTTCGAAAAAAAAAAAACAGTGACTTCTGCCGTAGCCATCGGGGCTCGCACCCAGGCTGATAACAGCGAAGGGCGTCCCACCTTGATGATGCTCTGGCAGGTGTTGAGGGGAAGCCCCACCAGACTCGTCCCGTTGATGGTCATGATCTGGTCCCCGATGTTCAGCCGGCCCGACTTCTCCGCCGGCCCAGCGTGCATCATGCTGGCGATGATGACGGTTGGGAGGATGGAGCCCCAGCCCGACTCCACGATCACCAGGCCCAGCATCTCGCCTTTTTGCTTCTCGATGTAAACCTGGGGGAGGGGGGGGGGGGGTGGTCACGTATACCACTGAGTTTGATGTCGTGTGTGATTTGGGTTATGGGTATATTGGTAGGAATGTATATATTTGTATAATGATGAGTTGTTTTTATGATATATACCTGGTCACTATGTGAATGAGAGAAAGACGTTTCTATGGCCAGGACCTTATTAAGATACATCTGTTTTGAAGGTTGCTTCTGTGTCTTTATGGACAGCAGCGTGAAGAGAGACAGGAAGGTGGAAGGTTCCAGAGTTTGGAATCTGGGCACTACAAGGCAAATTCCTTAGTGCACGGTTTGTATCAGATTTCCCCTGTTTGACTCTGGTCAGTAAAGCCTTTTTGATGGTTGTAACAATTGTTTGTCCATTTAGTCTCCATGACTTTGTCTATGGTTCTTAGTCGTTCTTTAGGATGTCCACGTTGTTTCTTTACGCTAGAGACACGTTTTTGATCATGAGACTGCAATTGTCGTTTTGCAAGAGACTCTGTTGTTGGGGTGTGTGGAAGGCAACGATTTTGCCAACACAGCTCACCACACACATAGCGACCAAAACAGTAAATTGTATCTCATCCATCGTTAGGGGTGTGTCTTGAGATTTTTTTAACATAAAAAGCACGATGTGTGCCAGGCTTTAGCCTGCTCATAATCAGGGATGTTAGTGACCCCTGATGTTTGTCCTACTGAGAGCACCTCTGTGTAAAGGGTCTGTTCCCAGGCTCGACCTCTGACAGTGTACCTCCCCCTGGTGGCAGACTCACGTCTTTGCAGTTCTCTGACTTGGAGAAGTGGATGAGGTCGTCGTTGTACATGTCCTGAGTGTTGAGCAGGTCGCTGTACTCCCTCTGGCTCAGGTCCTCCGGGTCGATGCCGTTGGCGCGAAGGAACTCCTGGTAGGCTACGCTGAAGGACTGGCCGATGGACTGGGCTATGAGCTGGGCCTGGTGGAGAGGTGGAAGAGAGACATAGAGAGGAGAGAGGAGAGAGAGAGAGAGAGAGAGAGAGAGAGGGAGAGAGAGAGAGAGAGAGAAGAGAGAGAAAGAGAGAGAGAGAGAGAAAGAGAGAGAGAGAGAGAGAGAGAGAGAGCACCACATTCTTTATGCAAAGGGATAACTTTGAAAAGCACTTTTGTTTCTTTTAAAGCATTAATGACTTGGCACAGAGACGCCTGAGCACAGATGTTACTTCAGTGAAGACACTAAAATCATGCAAACAAACAACACGCACAATCTAAAATCTAATGCACACCTTGATAACCCTCAATATAATATATGAATTAGAAGTAGAGTACAGATTAGTGTTATCCATCACTTTTAACCTGTTACAAAACAACAACAACAACAACAACAACAACAACAACAACAACAACAACAACAACCACCGCGGATTGCTGACGTACGTCCTCGGACTCGAACACATGGCAGATCATGCGGTAGAGGCGGCGGTCGTCCCCGGACAGGGTCTCCTGCTCGCCGCTGGGCTCCAGGGGCTCCTGTGTGGCGCTCCGGGACCGCACCATCTTGCCCCGCGCCATCAGCACCACCATGTTGCCGATGTCGGCGATGTAGGAGATGGTCCGGAGCGGCAGGTCCATCATGGCCTCCTGGCGGGGGGGGGGGGGGAACACACACACTTCTTATAGACCCCACAGAGGGCTAATGGTCACCTTTCACTGCTAACTGCTACCCACAGTCACATGTCCGCCCACAACACAGAAGGTTCTGAAACCATCTGTCCTCCGCTCAGTGATACTGAGTTGAAGGGTCGTTGGCAGGAGAGCTGGGAGCCGTACAATAACCAAGACTGAGAGCACTTCTTTACAAAGGCGTGGTTGTCTTTCAATTATCTTTACAGCTGTTACAATTTTGAGATGAGTCAATATGCGGGCTGGCAGGTTTAATGTTGATATATTATAACTGACTTCAGGTGGCTATTGGTTACTTCAGGTTGCTATTGGATACTTCAGGATCCTATTGGTTACACCCGGTTGCTATTGGTAACTTCAGGTTGCTATTGTTTGCTTCAGGTTGCTAATGGTTACATCAGGTTGCTATTGGTTACTTCACGATGGTGTTGGTTACATCAGTTTGCTACTGGTTGCTCCAGCTTGCTATTGGTGACCTCAGGTCACTGTCGGTGACTTGGGCTTCGGTCGTTGACTCCAGGTCGCTCTTGGTTACCTGAGTGTCTGCGTTGAGAACCTTGATCCTCTGCGTGGACATGAAGAGGTCCACCTCGCCAGTAGAGGGCGTCTCTGCTTCTGTACTCTGCAGGATCACAAGACAAACAGGAAGTGAAGCGTTTGACAACAATACCTATTTCAATGCCCCCACGTCTCTTGTCTTACTTCAGCATGACCTCCACGCTGAATACACTATAAGGGGCATATGTACGTCACTACATCCATTCTCTTGAACAAGGGTATATTAAACAGACTACAAAAACCCAGCAGGATATAGAGGAGAGGATATAGAGGTGCAGTATGGGCTGGGACATCTTGCTAGAGGGTTCCAACCAGTTAAGCACTAGGTACTGGGGATTGAAGGCAGAACGTGGGAAGTAAACACCCCAGTCATCTAACTTCACCCTACAATGTCATCGTGATTCATTTTGACCTCATCAGAGAGGGTACCCGTCGTCATGGCAATGTTAAAAGGCACCAGTGCTTCCAGTAGAGGGGACTGGTGCTTAGGTCACATCATGGAGACGATGTTTGGATGGACCAGGATCAGACATCAAACACAGAATTTCTGGATGCGAGTTTCCTTACATGTTCGAATTCAGCATAGTTACAATTATGAGTGCACTTACTGAAAGCAATTTTATTTGCGGAAGGCAATGAGTTAAATTAGGAATATGATTAATAATATAGCATGGTTTTTCCTTTGTCACACATTGTCCTTCTTCACCTGCTCCATTGTACAGATGATTCCACCTCCCCTCGGTCATACATTATGCATATACTCATGACATCTCACCCTATTGCATGAGCAGCTATTTCCTTTTTATTTTCCTTTTGTCCTTCTACCTTAAATCGGTGGTTCTTCCGTCCACAGCGCTAACTAAACCCGCTGAAACCTCCCCCCCGACCCCTTGAACTTCTCATCTTCAGTGGAGCTTCTAAAGCGTGAAGCAAACCGGGTCCTACATGACAATCAGGAGATGTGCATAATAAATGTTCCATAAATTATCCACACAAAGGGGCCTCTGACATATGGAAGACCCGCGACACGGCATGAATTATGGATGTGAGATGCAGAGATGAATTCTAATCAAATCATTAAAATCAAAGACATAAACCAACAACGGAAGGTTGCAAAGGCTTTTGTCTGCGCACTTAAAACACATCCTCTTCTTTGAAAAGACTTTTAAAAGAGCCATGAAACAAAAGTTTCGTGGGATCTCATTTAACGCACGATGAAATACTTAGTACTTGGAAAATATGGTCCTCTGAATACGAAATCCACCGGTGGCTCCCGTGGTGATGAATGAAATGACATCCCAGTGATGGTTATAAGCTCAAGCTGTTATAACCAGTGTATGAGAGACCGCAGGCTGGAGTACCACACCAAAACACAAAGGACACTTACACACGTTGTCACATCAACACAGACGTCTGCAGACACACCAGCCCTGTTCTCCGGGAACTAGGGATGCTACGAGACACCGATGACAGAAGAGACGGAGACAGAGAAAAGGGTCTTACCTTCTTCCTGTTCTTTGCCTGCTTTTGAGCAGCCTGCAGTGACCAGAGAGCAGAAACCAAAACAAAGAGCAGAGAACAGAAAAGCAGAGGGACAAAGAATGAAAGCCGGTAAAAGCAAAGGCGTAAAAGAGCAAAAAAGAGAGAGAGACCGAGAGAGAGAGAGCCGGAGAGAGAGAGAGAGAGAGAGAGAGAGAGAGAGAGAGAGATACACATTCAAAAACACACACACACACACACACACACACTTACACACGCACAGAAAGGGGAATAAATGCAGAGTGAAAAAGCAACAGAAAAGAGAGCGCGGTACACTCAACCCAACTCTTAAAGAACAGGAAGCAGGGTGTGAGACGCACGGCTTATTCACTCTCCATCCCCACATGTCATTGCGCTAACCAGAGACCAGGGCTGTGGGTGCGTCGTGTGTGTGTGTGTGTGTGTGTGTGTGTGTGTGTGTGTTAGTGTGTGTGTGTGTGTGAATACATGTCCCCGAGATTTTGACCGTCCATCACGTCTGCCGTCATCGGGCCCCTGCAGACACCACACCTCGCGGAAGCTCGGAAACTTTCCCCCCCTTCGACACAAACTCTGCTCCTTCGTCACGACCCTTCCCCTCGATCGGATTGACAGCATGGACCCCGCGGCGTGCCTGATTGACAGGTGACACGTCAGTCTCAGAGCCAGCCCTGCTGTGCCGGCTGACATCCACAGGATAGAACAGGCTGTCCAGAGCTCCAGTGATGCAGTCGTGTGTATATATAGTTATATAGAGCCAGACACTGGCGCCCTGCGGCAGTCGATGAACTATCATAACACGAGCAGAGCTCCGGCATATCACCACTTCCCTGCTCACAATGGACACTTTAGTGTGTTAGCGTTCCCTCATATGTAGGCCGACTCATATCTGGAACTTTTACAACGTACAGACCAATATGTATCCGCTTTCCTGATTGGGTTGAGTCGGGTTTCCATGACAACGCAGGAGCCATGCAAACGATTGCGTGCGCTGCAAAGATGTGTGAGGGCGTGTGTGTGTGTGCGTGTGTGTGTGTGTGTGTGTGTGTGTGTGTGTGTGTGTGTGTGTGTGTGTGTGTGTGTGTGTGTGTGTGTGTGTGTGTGTGTGTGTGTGTGTGTGTGTGTGTGTGTGTGTGTGTGTGTGTGTGTGTGTGTGTGTGTCTGTGTGTGCCTGACCTACTCATGTGGGGTGCATTCAAACGATTTTAGCAGTAGAATTCCTTCAGCAGTAATTGGTCTGGCATTGCCACAGTTTTGTATGTAAAATAAGGATTCTCAATAACTTGAATAAGGTTCCCCTAGTAACAGCTAAATCTTGCAATTCCAGAAATATAGTCACAGTTCACACATGATTAAATGCTTACATACATGCATGCATACATACATACATACATACATACATACATACATACATACATACATACATACATACATACATACATACATACATACATACATACATACATACATACATACATACATACATACATACATACATACATACATACATACATACATACATACATACATATGAATACATACATACATATACATACATACATACATACATACATACATACATACATACATACATACATACATACATACATACATACATACATACATACATAAATACACGTATGCATACATACATATGAATAAATACACACATACATTTGAATACATCGATACATGCTCCATATATACTACATACATGCATTGCATACATACATACATACATACATACATACATATGAATACATTCATACGTATACATACACACATACATGGCCTTTATGTGTATGTACACTTAAATGTCAACACCGATTTCAAGGAATGTCTGTTTAGCCACCATTATTCAATGGGTTTTGTGTAAAATGCCCTACAAATGGTCCGTGGAGGTACTATATTAGGCTCTCTTTGTATCAATAGTGTTTCGGCTTCAACTGTGACCATTCCGCTGGACACAGCATTTGAAGTTAAGAGTCTTCCCGTCCCTTCCCAGACAGACTGACTGACTGACACACAGGTCTGACGTACGCCCACGCACACACCATGAGTCAGACGCATCCCTTATTGCTGCGTGACGTCACTCTGACATTTCAAAATCAATGTTTCTTTTATAGAAATGTCAATTTCACCTGGAAATGTTCCATTGTGTGCTTTTCGTTTTGCTTAGGGGGGAGGATGACAGGACATTGAAAAGGATGAAAGGACCTTAAAAGTAGAGATGTAACTATGAGTCGACTTATCAACTGGACGTCCGAAATCTATTGATAATAATATCACCGGCCTGAGGCTCTCTGGTGTAAGTTTCTCTTCTCCTAAAACCTTTAGTCTGACCATATGACTAATCAACAGAAATATTTTCTTCGGCTTCCCGATGTATGATATGTTCAATCGGCAGGATCACACGATGTACTCCTGTGCATTATATTTAGCGTAGGGTGGTAAAACCGATCGAAAATAGTTCCACTGTGTTTCAAATGACTCATCCCTGTTTCCCCGGCGTGTGTGTTAGAGCTCTGCCGCTCTCAGCTAAGGAAAGTGAGAGGAATGTGATTGAGGTGTTGGCGAGACGTGTCTCTGCTTATCCTTATCCTTTGCAAAACCAACAAGAATTTGGAAATTCATGTGCAATGATCTAAGTGTTGATCAAGGCTACGAATATAGAACCAAGAAACGAGCAGCGAGGTATATTGGATTTTTTTAAAGAAGCTTTCTGAATAGCTTTTTCATCCAATGGCTGTCTGCACTGAATGCCCACTTTGTCCCGACTCTCAAAGCCAAGCGCATTCACGTTCATTAAATATTAAAACCGCTAAACGTTACGACTACCATGCAGAAGACCACCATCACGGATCAGTTTGATTGACTTCCTGCCAACACAGCCCAAAAGGACCATCTCTTTCTCGCGACTGGCGCCCCTTTAAATTGACTTTCTCAAGGGTCAATCAAAGTGTCCTCAGCCTTCTCTGGTGGCCTAGTCAGACAATACACAGGGACTTAACACTCTTACTTTACAGTAGTTCTTCAGACGCATGTGCCTCCCCAAACAGGGAAGAACCATTGTGTGTGGCTTCACATCATCTGTCTGAAGAGACTGGTGACACGGTCCTGAGGTCCGTTGCACTACATTTCCACGAATGCTACTGTTGGCATTGTCACGGTTATTTCAAACAAAGAGAATTCTATCAACACATGATTCTAGCAGTGGAGATAATGCTCACCATAGAGAGAGCAACAAAGACTTTTAGACGTGATTAGAATTTGTATGCTACATTATTGGCATCAATTCAATGTCTATGGATAAGAAATTAGGTTCTATTGATTTGTGTGAGAAAAAAACCTGTCCCCTGTCCTCCTGCTTCAACCCCACGTCTCGAAATAGAGCGATAGATCCACACTGCAGCAAACAACAGACCAGTTCAATGGTATAATGCTGCTGCCTTGCTCATGAGCACTAACTCATGAAGCACATGTATCAAATCCCACACAGAAGAGCCCTTTGTCTTTGAAAATCAAAGTGCACACACTGATTTAGGGATATTACACATTCACTCTCATACCAATGGAATAACAAACGTAAACTTAAGTTAATTGAAATGCTGGATTCATCGTCAATGGCTGATAAGGAAGGGCTGTCTAACAACAAGTCAGAAGGTTGTTCCAAGAAACTGGTACAATGTAAACCTTCCCAAATCACGATTAGTGGCCTGAAATTGTTCAATAAATTGTGGTT